>NC_022010.1:92465515-92469132 GCF_000317375.1 Microtus ochrogaster
TCTCTCTCTCTCTCTCTCTCTCTCTCTCTCTCTCTCTCTCTCTTTCTTTCTTTCTACAGGGTTTCTCTGTAGCTTTGGAGCCTGTCCTAGAACTAGCTCTTGTTGACCAGGCTGGCCTCGAGCTCACAAAGATCCACCTGTCTCTGCCTCCCAAGTGCTGGGATTAAAGGTGTGTACCACCACTGCCGGGTTGTAATGTATATTCTTAAAAGAATAATCCCACCATATATATTAAATGAGTACCCTCTGTCCTGCCTTTCTTGCTGCCTGGAGTTAGCACAACCCGAGCAGTACAAGTTTTGAAGGGAGGAATTCTCACTTTATCCTGGTGCAGCCATGTTTGGTCATAGTTTCTCTATACTGAGTCGGTTGGTTATTGCCCAGCTTACTGTGTCTAAGACCTCACCTCCCTCCCGCTCTCTGGCTCTGTGTCTGGGTTGCTGTGCTTGTGCATCTTTAAAAATGGCTTCTCTCTCACTTCACTGTTACCGTTGAGAGAAAAGACAAATAGACAGCCAGTTCAGTAGATGAAACTGGGTGTCCTGATAGTGTTTGAGGAAAACAAGAGAAACTGTTTACTTTGCCTTACTTATCTTGATAGTTTCCTGTAAAATTTTACATAAAATGAGCTTGCTTTCTTAAATATTTTAAAGAGATGTATGGTTAAGGTAACTTGGCTAACTCCGCCATCTTATGTTGTTCTGAGGTGACATTCCAGGGCTGAGCATTTGCTCTCTCAGCTCGTTTGTTGCCTTATATATCCCATCCCTTCATCGTCCCTCATCCCCGCTCCCTCCTTTTTCTTTCCTTCCCTTCTCTTTTTTGACAATAATGGAGCTTGAACTCATCGATTCCTGGATGCTTGACAAGCACTCTACCATTGAGCTGTGTCCTCAGTCTTCCTTAAATTGCCCACGCTGGCCTTGAACTGTGTATGGTCCTCCTGCCTCAAGCTCCCAGGTAACCAGGTTTATAGGTCTGCACTACCACTCTCATTGTCTGTTTTGTTCTTCTTTTTTTTTTTCTTTTCTTTCTTCCTTCCTAATCTCCTTTCACCTGGGCCTTCTCTGTGCATTTCCGTGTTGTCTGGCCCTGTGCTTCTCACTTTTGTTCTCATTCCCTCCCTGGACCCCGCATTCAGCTGGTGCTGCATTTGGAAAACTATTCTTTAGCCTTTGTTTTTGTTTTTTATTTTTTGGCCTACTGTGCTTCCAGTGACTGCTTCTTGTCTCAATTCAGACTTCCTGTGCTCAGAATGAGTCATGCCATTTTGCTTTCCTCTGCATTCTTTTCCATGATTTTTTCTGCATTCTTCTGCATTTTTTTTAACCTGAGATGAGAGCTGACTGTTGGCTTAGCTGCCCTTAAGTCTCCGTAACAGTTGGGTTTACAAGAGTGTTCCACCACACCAGTATCTTATAAAAATGGATTTGTCTTCATCCGTGTATATTATGGACTTTGTGGTAGATATTTTGTCTCCTGGGTATTGCTGTTTGGTTTTTGTGAGGATTTATTTATAGGCTTCTGGTTTTACCCTGAGTTGCTTTCTGTGTCTCTTTGTATATTCGGAGAAATCAAACTTTATTCCCATCTTTCTGTACTTCTCTTCTTGCTTTCAATCCTGTGTTTATATTTACTATAGATTGTTCCTTGAAAAAAAATCTTATTATTACTTCATATATTTTCTTATTGAATAACTTTTATTGGGCGATCACTGTTATTTGAGTAGATAGTCATCTTCAAACATGAATGCCAGTGCCAAAATCAATTCAGCATCAAGTTCCCACAGATAACATTTTCTATTAGGTGCCAGAGATATAGTGACATAGTCTTTGCATGTACTGGCAATCTTTTTCTTCTGGTTGTAAATTCAGTTAACTTATAAATACAAAAGTAGCAGAAAAGATGAAATAATTTGGGTATTCTTTGTGTAAAGTCAACAAATATCTATTCAAGGCACTGTATAGACAGTGAAGTCAGATTTACCAGACACAGTCTTTGGAGTTACAGCCTTGTTGCCAATGGGGAAGCAACTGAGTGAACAGGTAGTTAGAATATCATATCATAAGCTAATCTTTTATTGGAAGGGATGGAGAAGGGATGCATTGTGCGCAGTTTGAAGAGTGACGACAGCTCCTTAGGATCCCATTTAATTTTTTTTAAGACACCAAACTATATAGTGCTACAAAATAATATTTTGAGCTTGGTCAGTACCCTCCATTATCTCCAAGATAATATACTTCAGTTGTCATCTGGCCCACCAGAGAACAATTTTATAGTTTGGTTTTTGTGATAAAATTCCAGACTAACTGATACAGAACCAAGTGACTCCTTTGGAAACAGATTGAGAACTTGGGAAAAGGTTAAGGAGAAAATGCAGCATCAGCATAAAAGTTGTTCTTCATAGAATCAGTTTGCTTCACTTGGGAAAAACATCTGTCTGGATTTCATATATGTATATATGTGTATTGAGAAATGAACTGTAAATTTATCTAAGATGGAACTAGGCTAAAGGTAATATTTTTCTTTCTAGATCCTATACAGTGGTCCACAGACCAAGTCCTGCATTGGGTAGTTTGGGTAATGAAGGAGTTCAGCATGACTGATATAGACCTCACCACACTCAACATTTCGGGAAGAGAATTATGTAGTCTCAACCAAGAAGATTTTTTTCAGCGGGTCCCTCGGGGAGAAATTCTCTGGAGTCATCTGGAGCTTCTTCGAAAATGTATAAAATTAGACTTATTATCTATTTGCATTGTAACTAAAGCTTAATTTTATTTTTTTGTAACTATGTTTTTACTTTATTAATTGTTAATAAGCAAACATGTGCTATAGTAATTGACATTTATTGTTGCAAGTAGTGTGAAGAGTTTCTTTATCTCAATTCCTATAGTAATGCCGGAAAGTATTACTTTCCTGATTTTTTTAGTTTTTCTGTGTGAGACTGAGGCTGTAAGATCCCTACAGAGTGTTGAACCCCTAGGGATTGTCCAGATAAGACTCTAACTGAGGTTTATACCTTATTCCAAGATCTCTCTTTTTGTTTTCCTTTTTGAGACTGGTGTTACTGTGTGCTAACCCTAATTATTAGGCTAGCCCTAATGCAGGAACCTCTTGTTGCAGTTTCCCACGGAGGTTATGATTAAGGGACTATGAGGAAAACTTGGAAACTGCCTGGCTGACTAAAGAGTTCAAATAAGTGTGAACTTTTTGTTTAATCCATCCCATACGTTAATGGCTTTTACGGTATCTCTTAAACAATCTTAGCAGCCTACCCCCCTCACTATTTTTTCTATCAGTAATGTTAGTCAGACCGCTGTTAGTTTTCAGTTTTTAAGTGGATAGATGCTGTTTTTTTTGTTGACATTAGGATGGAAATGCCATAACTCCTACTTTGTTCTACTATACTGGTTGTGAGAGTCTTACACCGCAGTTTGATGGTTAGCGTTTTCACCCAAGGGTCACTCTGATATTGAGTAAGAGATGAGCTCTGGAAAGAACCTCTGCTTGTTGCCTCTTTTTTTTTTTTTTTTTGGTTTTTCAAGACAGGGTTTCTCTGTGGTTTTGGAGCCTGTCCTGGAACTAGCTCTGTAGACCAGGCTGGTCTTGAACTC
>NC_022010.1:92469232-92471871 GCF_000317375.1 Microtus ochrogaster
GAACTCACAGAGATCCACCTGCCTCTGCCTCCCGATTGCTGGGATTAAAGGTGTGCGCCACCACCGCCCGGCTGCTTGTTGCCTCTTAAGTGGAATCTCGTAGATGGTTTTTAAGTGCTATTAAGAGATTGTATATTCATTGAGTGTATAGGGTTATTACCAGCTTCACTTCTTATACACGAGTAAGTTGAATGTCTTGGTTGCGCTTTCATAGTCTCACCAGAATCATGTTCATTCGAACATTTTCTTGTTGGAATTCTTAAAGTAGTCTCTTCTGAAGTTGTGGTTTTCATAGCCTCTCCCAGATAGCATTCTTGTACTTGTCACATTTTGATTCACCTGCTGTTTCTCAAACTGAAAAGTTATTATTCACTTGCTTTTCCTAGTCAGGAGGCAAGAGTCTTTTTATCCTTCTTTTTCCATACAGTAGAATTAGTTTTCTCAGAGAAGCTCTGCACTAGAGTTGTACAGCCTCAGTAAATATCTCATAGAATTGCTTGCTTGTCCAGCATGGATCTTTGCTCTGCTCTTGTAAGGAAATGGCATTTGGTTTTTGAATCTAAGGCCTATTTACAGAATGGGCACGATGATCTATAAGGCTGTTTCTGACAGATTATCTGTAGTTTTTAAATGTTCTTGGATTACTTCCCAACTGCGCAGAAAGAAGAAAGGCCTATAGTTTATTCGGAAAGGTACTGTTTCCTGGGACAGAACTGCTGCTGAGCAGCCTGCCGCCTCGTCAGCCTTAGAGATCTCTTGTGACGCTGTCTAAAGAGAGAGGACTCCTTTTGTACCTTGGTCACACCACTTGACCCTCTTGAATGCAGTTCCCAAGTTAAAATTTCTTTCAGATTCTGTTATATTTGGTGAAGATAGAAAAATGTTTCAGAATACAAATTCTTCAGCATGCTTTTGATGTGAACATCTGTCTTGTCGCCAAAGACTATGGTCTTAAGGGAAAGGAACTGCTTCAGCTTTGTACCCTTAGGGTCTAATGTTTCCTCATAAGCCGCCCATGTCCCCCAGGACTTTGCTTCTAAACATTCTATTTCCTTCATGCATTGCCAAGATTTGGAGAACTTTAGAGGAAATATTGTATTCACACTTCTTTATTTTATTAGATTAAGCATTCAAAAACCTGTCACTTGTGTATTCTGCTTTCTGTCTTGAGAGTCTCTTAAAAACAGTATCAAACTCAAGTCTGAGAAGGAAGGTTTTGGAAGCAAGTTTCCAGGCTGTCTAATGGCTCCTTTCTGATGTCTCCTTTAAGGCTGAGCCACTTCTGTTCATTTAGTAACAGATGGAATAATTTCAGTTTTAATAGCACTTTTCTTCATTGAATCTTTTAAAGTACTGAGGAAAAATCTACCACAAAGCTTTTAAGAGAGAATAAATAATTCTGAGGTAGAATGTTCAGAACTAGAGGTCTGAAAAAAAAATATAATACTCAATTTTCCAAAAAGTTAACTTTGTAGTGTGCATCTTAAAAAGCTTTCTTTAACATTAACTACAGCCTTGTGTGCTGTATGAGATCTCACTTAGCTGGGAAGAATATCGGGGTCAAAATGTTTCCTAAGCAGTGGTGATTACTAAGATCTAAACCCCTGTCTCTCTGAAGCTAGTCCTAAATAATTAATCCCTGAAACTTATGAGTCCCCAAAAAAATTCCACCTGGTGAGTAGGCTCCAGACCTTGTCTTAATCTCCCAGCCCTTCTCTGCTCTTGTATCTCAGATTCTACCCGGGCAGTACATCCTTTAGAATCTTCTTGGGGACCCAATCTTAGAACTCACTCAGTCTCAGAATGATCACTGACAGGTTCAGTTTCAACAGACAGGCATAATTATGATCGGCATAGTTGTCTAAAGTGCTGGAAACTGGGATGTGTGCTTATGTCACAGGGTAAGAATGGCATTTGATCTAGGAAGAGTGACAGATTAGTGAATGGTTTTGTAGAGTATTATGTTCAGGTCTGTTAGTTCGAATTCTCTAAGGAACTGAACTGATAAACTGAACTCATGGTTAATTTGTAGCATTTAGGACAACTAAGGTTTTACTGAAAATTTAACTTCAGGAATGTTATAAATTTAAGGAAGGTTTATTCAAAAGTGAATGTTATAATTAAAACATCTTGAGAGTTTGGTGTTTGTTATCCTGCTAAGTTTCAGTTGTTTAATATATATCTTGATTGTCTTACTGGTTTTGGTTTTATTATGGGGATTTTTTTTAAAAAAAATTGTGTTTTTACTGGATTGGGAATTATATTTTTGGTTTTAAATGAAAATGAATTTCTTTTGTGTGTTCTTCAGATGTTTTGGCAAGCCAAGAACAACAGATGAACGAGATAGTTACAATTGACCAGCGTGAGTACTCATTCCCATACAATTTCCCCACTTATCAGTAAGAATGCTTCCCTATTAGCTAACTTCAGGGTAAAGATATCAACATAGCTTTCTGACCAACCTTTAGGCTTTAGGTTCACAGAGGAATAAAGCACCATAGCTAACCTTTCAGTTATAAATTCACTTTTGAATAAACCTAACTTAAGTTTATAATATTCCTGAAGTTAAAGTTTCAGTAAACCCTTAGTTCCCAAGTGCTACGAATTAATCATGTTTAAAATACTGCTTTTTTTTTTTT
>NC_022010.1:92471971-92482098 GCF_000317375.1 Microtus ochrogaster
CCTGCCTCTGCCTCCCAAGTGCTGGGATTAAAGGCGTGTGCCACCACTTTTCAATGTAAGACTTTGGTTACAGCCGTGAGTTCAAGTAGACCAGGAATAGACCTGGGTGTTGGGTTTGCTTACTAGAGATCCTGTTGTTCCCTCTCTAAATGAGAACTGATTACTCACAGCTATACTTTCAGAGGTTTTCCTTTATACCAGCTATGCTACCCTAAATCTTCTGTGCATTCTTGGGGCTTGTGGGTCTTTGATAAGCTGAGTTACTGTTTGACATTGTGATACTTGCTTTGTTGATACTTGTTTCATTCATTTTCAGTGCTGAATAGCATATCTAAAATGCCACAAATGTTACCAGATTAGTAAGTTTAAGGAAAATCAGCAGCTCCTATTTCTACCTTTTCAGTCCCAATGAGTGCCAACTTTTCTCACATGCTTGTTAACTTATAGTCTTCTCATAGATTAATGTGAATTTTCAGTAGTCTCCATTTACACCATCTTTGAAACCATTTTTTAAAAAGATTTATTTATTTATTATGTATACAGCATTCTGTATGTCAGAAGAGGGCAACAGATCTCATTATAGGTACCTGGGAGGCACCATGTGGTTGTTGGGAATTGAACTCATGACCTCTGGAAGAATAGCTAGTGCTCTTAACCTCTGAGCCATCTCTCTAGCCCTGAAACCATTTTTATAAACAAATGTATTATGACTTTGAGAATGATTTTGCCATTTTAAGTTGTTATTTTGGATCAAGGAAGACTAGCTGTTCCTAAGTTAAGATTCCTGCAGTGGAGACCGTATGACTTTATTTTCCGCCTATGTCTGAAGTCTTTTCTTGACATAATTAGAGGGACATTAGTTTTATTGATTGCATTTACTTTTATTTCTTACAATAGAAGAAATAAAATGTGTTTTCCTTTTTGCTTTTCCTTTTAGCTGTGCAAATTATCCCAGCATCGGTACAGTCTGCTACACCAACTACGATCAAAGTTATAAACAGTAGTGCAAAGGCAGCCAAAGTGCAGAGGTCCCCAAGGATTTCGGGAGAAGATAGAAGCTCACCTGGAAATAGAACAGGTATTTTTGCATGGATTGAAATTATAAAACTTGTCAAGGTAGACATATAAAAGTGTAAATATGGACTATCTCTCTGGCAAGTGTGTATGTAGTTAATAGTTCTAAAATGAGAAGTTTGTTTTTGCCTTGGCTCAGATTGAACCGGAGAACTTGTGCACTTCCTCTGACTTGTGGTAGATTCTAACTTGATGACCTGTGTTTATGCTTATGGATTTAGGAAACAATGGTCAGATCCAACTGTGGCAGTTTTTGTTAGAACTTCTCACTGACAAGGATGCTCGAGACTGTATTTCTTGGGTTGGTGATGAAGGCGAATTTAAGCTAAATCAACCTGAATTGGTTGCACAAAAATGGGGACAGCGTAAAAACAAGCCTACAATGAACTATGAGAAACTCAGCCGTGCGTTACGGTAAGCATTTATGTTATTTGTTTTCCCCCAGTACCAGACTCGCCTAAAATGGAGCGTCTTGTTCTTGATATAAAACCTGTTAAGTAATAAAAATAAAATCCTTTTTCTTAAGATAGTGGATTTGAACCAAGCAGTGGTGGTGCATGCCTTTAGTCCCAGCTCTTGGAAGGCAGAAGTAGGTGCATCTGAATTCAAGACCAGCCCAGTCTGCAGAGTTCCAGGACAGCCAAGACTACACATAGAAACACTTCTTAAAAAACCAAAAAGAAAGAAAAGGGTTGAGGGGGTGCATGCGTGCTTGGTTGGTTAATGGATAGCTCTGTGAATAAAGGTGTTCACCACAAGCCTGCACAGCCAAGTTCCCTCTGGATTTATACAGTAGGAGAAAAGAGCCAGCTTCTGACACTCATACACATGTGAATATAGAATTGTCGCAGGTGTCTCCTTGGAAGATACTAATTAGCAGTTGAGGTCTCACTCAGACATTGTTGTCAGTGTACTTAGTCGGATTCCTTGTTGGTAACCCACATATCACAGAACAGTGGTATTAATATCCTGTCCTATAAAACCAGATCCTTGAAGCATATACAACTTGTTTCAGTAATTTTGGGTAGTATTGACTATGAATAGCCATACTTGAGAGATTATATTTAATAGGCATTGAATTCTGTTTCCCATGCAAGTAGAATTCCTTGTACTACCACAGTATAATTGTTAATCACTCTTCTCTTTTCCATTGGCTGAGCAGGACCTCAGTTGTCATAAGGACCAGGTTGCCAAGAAGATTCATTAACCACTAGAGGAATATCCATTATCTCCCCAACTCACTGCTAGGTTAATTGGAGGATTGGGGATATAGGCCCAGTAATTATGATCCGTCCCTTTTACCTGCACTGTTACCATGGAAAGCATGGCAAGAAATATAAGCTTGTAGAATTTAGAGGCTTCTGATCATGCCAAATATCACCTCTCTTTCGTCACACAAGTTCTTAAGCTGTCCCCAGGTGGGAGGATTAGTTGTTTGATCCTAAGGCATCTCTGCATCTGCAGCATCTGGGAGATATCTCAATTTTTTAAAACTAGAACTTTTATGCATTATGTTAAAAATTACTTTTTAAAGAGTTTACTGGTAATTTTGAGGCACATAAAGATTTTTTTAAAAATTATAAGATAATTTGTTTTATGTAATTTAAAAGCATATAGTTTCCTGTTCAAAACTAACCTGCTTATTAATCTATAATATTTTTATACTTTATACTACAGAGATGCTATTTACATACTAAATTGAGTGTGTATTGTATCAAATATATGAATACTATCTTCTGTTATATGCATAGTTTTATCCTTTTACATCTGCATAATCTGAATATCTCAAAGTGAAAATTGGAATTATTTTCCTTAAATACTATGAATACTCTAAATGGAAAGACCTCAACTACCTTGAGTTAGTGAGATTATGGGAGTGCTTCCACCCTTGGCCAGAGATGTGCCCTGTTAAGTTACTAAGTAACTTTTCTTAGTAGATGACAAACAGAAATGTCTGAATGTTCACACACATACTCTAATATTCTAAGTCAGAATTCACCCATGTATCCACCAGCAGAAGAATGAGTAAGCTAGTTGTGATACATTCGAGTATTAAAGATGAATGGCTGCCACAAATGGTGATACCCTGATGTTCAGGAAGGGGTCTGGGTCCAAAGGACCATATGGAAAATATACATGTATGTGTGTGTGTGTGTGTGTGTATGCATGTGTGCGTGCATGCGCGCAAGTGTGCGTGCATTCACTTAATATAGTTTGATAAACTAGGAAAAGCAAACACAGCATTTATGAATCTGCTTTTCAGAAATAAAATACAAAGCAGAGCAATGGAATTAGTGTCTTGGAGCAAGTTTGAGGTTAATCTTTAGAGCATGGATGGTTGGGAAGGAACAGAGGAGGCTCTAGGTATTGACAGACTCTATTATTAGACCTGAGTGATACTTTTCTAATCACTTTTGTGTAGACCTGAGTGATACTTTTCTAATCATTTCTCTGTTGTCTCTTTCATGTGATATAGTTCAAAATTTAAAGAGATATAAAAACTGATTTCACGAAGGTAAGGGGGATAGCTATGAAGCCATGAGTAGGGAGAGAACAGATGCAGCACATGCTGTCGTACGGTGCCTTGTGATGATACACTAGATTATTAGATGCAATATAGGCTCACGTGTCCACTTTTTTCTTTCAACACGAAACGATGATTGTACCCATTCTAATTACATTCTAGAAGGAGGGAACCACTTTATTTTTTCCTTTTCCCAAGTGTCTGTCATAAACCTGTATTTTTAAACTGCATGACAAGCAATTTGGCAGTTTATAAGCTGAGACTCAAATTCTTTGTTGATGAAAACTCTGCTGTACAAATTAGCTATAAACTCAGGTGCTTTTGTCTCCATAGAAAGTATAGTAAACCAGCCTACTAGAGTGGACTCGGGTCTGCTCTACAACTGTTAGGGTTTCTGTTACTGTGAAGGAACATGGTGACCATGGCAATTTTTTAAATTTTATTTTAACTAATTAACATTTTTTTCATTTATTTTACATGCTGACCATTTCCCCTCCCTCTTCTCCCTCCCCACTCCCATTCCCCCTCACCTCCCCATTCCCAATCCCCTACCCACCCTGCCCCACTCCCACCCCGACCCCACCCCACCTCATCCACTCTTTCACTCATGCATGGGCTTGAACAAAAGCATGGCACATCAAGTTGGTCTTGGTCCTCCCTCTGCATCAAGGCTGGGTGAGGTAGTCTAGTATGAGGAACAGGTTCCCAAAAGGACCACGGCAATTTTTATAAAGGAAAGTATTTAATTGGGGTGGCTAACTTATAGTTCAGGATTCAGCCCATTATCATCATGGTGAGAAATGGCACCGTGCAGACAGACATGGTGCTAGAAAGAGAGCTGAGACTCCTACATCTTGTAGGCAACAGAAAGTAGTCTCAAATATTGAGTGGCATCTTGAGCATATATGAGATCTCAAAGCCCACCCCCACAGTGACACTGTTCATTCAATAAGACCACACCTACTCCAACAAGGCCACATTTCCTAATAGTGCCACTATCTTTGGGGACTCTTTATGTATGTCATATCTGTATTATATTAGATATATTAGATTTTATATAAAACTGTTGCAAGGAGGGGGTGCTTATTCGTCCCGGCCACCTGGCTAGCTTAGCCCTGAAATAACCACACAGAAACTGTGTTAATTGAATCACTACTTGGCCCATTAGCTCTAACTTCTTACTGGCTAATTCTTACATAATAATTTAACCCATTTCTATTAATCTGTATATCACCACAAGGTCGTGGTCTACCAGCAAAGTCTCAACATATCTTTCTCCGGCGGCGGGTCCATGGCGTCTCCGATTCTGCCTTCTTCCAGCACTCCATTTAATTTTCCCTGCCTAAGTTCTGCCCTATCAACAGGCCCAAAGCAGTTTCTTTATTAACCAATAAAAACACAAAGACAGAAGGACCTCCTACGCCCATAAAAGTGGATTTTTCAACCTGTAAATTTGTTATCTGGATTCTTACTAGCATAACTTTTATTAAGAGTTAGCTGTGGTAGTCATTGTGTGCTAAGCACTTTATAAAGATCATTCCTTTACTCAACAATGCGGTGAGGGTAAGTACTGTTTTAACTTCATTTTTATAGATGAAGAATGAAGGATTAGAGGAAATAGGATGTTCCTGTGGTCACAGAGGCAGCAGGTCCAGGTGCGAGGTTTTGCAACATGGTTTTGGGTTTAAAAGCCCTTGGTTAGATTCTTTTGCCATTTCCAAAACTTGTTTTTTTTTTTTTTTGTTTATTTTTGTCTTCTCTTTAGTAATTATGGTGGTTTCTAAATCAATGTGTAACACAGTCATTAAAATCGTGTTTTAAAGTTTCATGTTATTAACTGTTGTGGTGGGCACAGAACTCTGTAGGCTTCTATTTGTAGAAAAGTCTTAAAATATGAGATTTATAAACTTCATTTTCACAATGTCCTTATGTGGTTTCTCCTTTTAAAGGTATTATTATGATGGGGACATGATTTGTAAAGTTCAAGGCAAGAGATTTGTATACAAATTTGTTTGTGACTTGAAGACTCTTATTGGATACAGTGCAGCAGAACTGAACCGCTTAGTCACAGAATGTGAACAGAAGAAACTTGCAAAGATGCAGCTCCATGGAATCGCCCAACCAGTCACAGCCGTAGCCCTGGCTGCTGCCTCTCTACAAACAGAAAAGGACAATTGAGATCTAGGACCTCCTAGGAATCTAAGGCTTTTCTTAAATATTTAGAGCAAGCTTTGCTCTAACATTTATTACTGAATTTGAATCTTATTTCTAGACTGTACAATCTAATGCATGATTTTTTTTATAAATATTTCATACTCTTGTGAATTTGGATCTTTTTACTTTGAGCATATATTTTAGAAAATGTGTTAAAGGATCTCCACGATGCCTGAAGTCTGAGAGCAGGTTCATCGTGGGGTAGTTTGCTAACAGTCAGGAAAGCTAAACTGGTCAGTATTAATGTCTAGCCCTACCAAAAACAGCCAGTAGCGTCTGAAGATGACAGTAAGGAAGTGTCTCTAGGAAACAGCCTGGTGTAACCATTGCCAGAGTGAAGCTGTTTCCCCTCTGCTGCTTTACATAGAGCTGCCAAAAGGAAGTTCTCAGCTAAAGCATGTGTGCCTGTTTCATCTAATCAAGCAGAGCTAAGTGTTCATATAGAATAAAATTATATTGATAATTACTGAACTATCAGGTTATTAATTTATATATTTACAAGTAAAGAATAAGTTAACTGGCGGAAGAGTGTATTAGATGAGACCGGTTTAAAGCCGGCTTAACTGAAGCCTTTACTAATGGTTCTCTGTATAGTTTATTATGTCAGGCCAAGGACTTAAATTATTTCAAGAAAGGCATTTAATTCTAATAAACCAGCTATTGCAAAAAAATTCCAAAATAATACCATTCTTTGGATTTTAAAAAGTATACCTCAGTAAGAAAATAAAAATTTGGTTTAGACTTCTTTTTTTAAAAAAACTAATCTATAGTATCAGATTATTGTGCGACACCATTTATGTATTCATTTCTGTGTTTCTGATAAAATGAAGACTTTAGATCAGACAAAAGTACTTAACTTTGAAAATGTTAGTAAATTACTTGTGAATAGTTATAAATGGATTTGGCTTGGCGCTGTAGGAGATCTTTAAATAAACTTCCCCACTTGTTTCATTTGTTTTCCTTTTGAATATTTCATATGTGTCTCTAAAATATTATATATATATGGCCAGCTAATCACTTTCTGCATGTATGAAGACATAAAGATAATCAAAAGGGATACTATTATTTCTAAAATCTTTAAATAAATCTTATATGAGATGCCTTACTGCTTGCTAACACTAAGAAGAAAATGCTAGAAAAATCTTTTGTTTTAAAGTACTGTACATAAATCATGATATGAGAGACTAGCAAATAGGTGTTCATAGCAGAAAGGTGTTCCTCAGAACAGTATAAAGGCTGCCTTATACACCTCTCATTTTATTCTTTCAATTCATGCCCTGAAATGACTTTAGAAGAACCCACTTAATGTTGGCTAGTAGGTAAAGCACCTGTGATTGCAGCCTGATGGTATTGCTGAGACTAAGCAGTGACTTGGAGTATAAGGGACAAGAAAGAAGGATTGTTTACCTCCTATATCTTAATTTCCACTGCTGTGCTGTCAGACTTCAGCAAGTATTGTTTGCTTATATTAAGTCTTTTAAGATTCTACAGTAAGTACTTAAAAACAAATTGTGTTTTTTATTTTTGTTTTTAATAAACAGTAAGCTGACAAATATCAGCACTACTTGATCCCCATGATTTTAAGAATATCTTGAGTATAAAAATTATCTCAAGATCCTTACTTCAGATAACAAATTAGCAGCTGTAAAGAAGGCTTTTCCCATCTTTTTAAAGCCCGGGGAGCCAGAAGTCACTGTTTCAAAACAGGCTATTTCCATAGAACACTGAGAGTTTGAGAATCTTACAGTTAAAATGTTTCAGAGACAGGATGTTAGGATAGGCGTTAATGTTTCATTTGTATAAATGTATGTTTTTAAGTAAAGGAACATCTGTATTTCTAGGTTCCTAAAATCTAATTAAGCATTTCCAAGTGCTTTTCAATACAAAACAAGCTACATTCTGTAGATTTTCTTGTTTGGTAGATTTTGTTTTGGTGGTGATTTGAGCAGAGTTCTCAGTCGTAAGATGCTCATTTCCCCCTCTCTCCTATGCACTTTCACTCTGGAAATGAGAGGGTCTCTCCTTTACTCAAGCTTCACGTAGACAGAGAATATTTGTTGTCCTTACGAGGTCACGGTTTGCTAGTCTTTATTAAAAACAACTCATCTTGTGAAAGAAAATATTAATTTGTGGTATTCTTCACTCAGTTTTTTACAGATTTTTCATAGGATTTAAGATAGTCAAACTAAAAGAACCATTTTTTAAAGATGGTTTGACCATCTTTTGTACCTTGTAAGTTCAAGAATAATATGTTTTTGTTTTAAAATAATTTTCAATTTGATGTTTACATTGAGATCATTTTATACATGTGCTAGCCTGAAGTCTGAACATTTGTGCTGGCATTGGAAAAGTCCAGCTAGCTAGGCAGAATTGCTGTGTGTGCTTGATCTCCACACGATGAATTAGCTGATTACATTCATTTTGGTGTCAATCCATGTAAATAAATTATGAAAAAATATTTAATTTTTCTCCCAGATAAAAGGTGATACTTGAGTGTGGTTATTTCTTTTAAGGAGTGTACCTCCAAATGTTTTTGGCAAGTTCTGTCGTTTTCTGCATTTGCCATTTATGCTACTGCCTTTTATAAAGAACCTAGTGTATCCTTGAGATAGCACAAAAATGTTTTAAAAGTTTGTAACTGCAAAACAAACCTGTGTCTGACTTAATGTTCTCAATCTAAAGGCTATAAAAATGTTGATATTTCAATACTTCACTTATTCCCAAGAAAATAATATTCTGCCTTTTGTAGAAGGGAGGAGAATTTTTGCATACATTTTTACTCTTTAAATAAAGACACTTATACTATCATAATAACAATTATGTATTTCTTTGGTTTTTTTGTAATTTTACATAAAGCAGTTATTTTCTATTTTTACTCAGATAAAAATATTTGTGCATAAAATGTAAAAATAGTAAATGAGAAAAATAAAACTTATACAATAAATTCTTATGTTGAAAGTTTTTTTTGTTTTTTTTTTTTTTTTTTTTTTTTTTTTCTTCTGATAATTGAGATTCCTGGAATTTTTTTGTTGGTTAAAAATCTTGACAGTCCACTTCTGACAAGTATACATGTGTTCCTCTGTATTTCTTTTGATTACTTAAAACCTATCAAAGTAGTGATTTCCAGGACCACCCCTCTCCCCCCACACACACACATATACACAAAACAGAACCGGAATATAGGGAGAACAGTTTCTGGTGGACTGTAGTTAGCTGGTCAAGGTACTTGGTAAGAAGAGTAATGAGTTTCCATTGGCAGAAGTAAGGCATTAGAATAATAAAGTGACAGGTGAACCAGTAAGGTTGAACACAGGTCAGCAAGGCAAAGTAAGGGCTGAAGAGAGGACTCCATGGCTAAAGGCACTGCTGTTGCAGAGGACCCAGATTTGACTCCCAGCACCTGTGGCCTGCTCATGGCAGCCAAACAATTGATAGAGCCTCTTCCTCTGTATGTATGCACATATAGCCATAAACACATATATGTCCATAGTTTAATCATAAACCTTTCCGAAAGTACTGTTCCTTAAAAATAATAATTGTTAAAGCTATTATACTTTGTAGAAGGAGCTGCAGGCAGGCCTGCTTTTCATTCCACCTGGCTCCGCCTAGCTACCTTAGCTCTAGAAATAATGACACGGAAACTGTATTTTAAACACTGCCTGGCCCATTATATCTAGCCTCTTCTTAGCTAACTCTCATATCTTGATTAACCCATTTCTATTAATGTGTGTAGCACCACGAGATGATGGCTTACTAGAAAAGATTCTAGCCTACATCCGTCTCGGGTCGGAGAATCATGGCAACTGCCTCATTGCCTTCTTCCTCCCAGAATTCTGTTCTGTCTACTCCACCCACCTAAGGGCTAGCATATCTAAAGACCAAGGCAGTTTCTTTATTAACCAATGAAATTAACACAGATGACCTTCCTACATCATTTCCCCTTTTTCTGTTTAAACAAAAAAGGCATTCACTTTAACATAGTAAAATTACATATAACAAAACAGTTATCAAGCAAGAATTATAGTTACAATGTTTTTATCTATTATCATAACAAAGGAAAACTATATTCTTCAACTCCATCAAAGACTCCAGAAGGATATAATATTACCTAATTAAACAAGAAATAAGCAACTTCCAAACTCTAGAAATGACGGAGACATCTCGCTGCTTGAACAGTCACCCAAAGTTCCTCTGTACCATTGGGGCATCCATCTTCAGCCTACAGGCCCATAGTATCCAGCAGACATTTCCATGAAGCAGGAAATTTCAAAGACAGTTCAATTACTATCTGCTATGTCCTGCAGAATGTCTCACA
>NC_022010.1:92483903-92498193 GCF_000317375.1 Microtus ochrogaster
TCTCTTAGATGAGAGCACTTGCTTGCTTCTAGCAAGCAGAGCAGACCCAAGAAATTGCTGCTACCAAGAAAACATGCTTTATTCTTTCTCAAGCTTTTTCAGGCTTTCTGTGGATTCAGTTATCCATGTCTGGGCACCATTTGTAGAAGGAGCTGCAGGCAGGCCTGCTTTTCATCCTGCCCAGCTCCCACACAGCTAACTTATGCCCCAAAATAACAACACACAAATTGTATTCATTTAAACACTGCCTGGCCCATTATATCTTGCCTCTTCTTGGCTAACTCTCATATCTTGCTTAATCCATTTCGAATAATCTGTGTAGCACCATGAGGTTGTGTCTTACCGGAAAAGATTCAGCATGTCTGACCTGGCAGCTGGTTCCATTGCGTCTGACCAGAGAGGAGAGGCATGGTGATTGCCTCACTTCCAGCATTCTGTTCTGTTTACTCTGCCTACCTGATTTTCTGTCCTTTCAAATGCCCAAGGCAGTTTCTTTATTAACCAATGAAATCAACTCAAAACAGAAGACCCTCCCACATCAGAATTCTCCTTCTAGTACTTTCTGTAGGGCTGGATTTGTGGCTAAGTATTGTTTAAATCTGGTTTTGTCACGGAATATTTTGTTTTCTCCATTGATGGTAGTTGAAAACTTTATTGGGCATAGTAGTCTGATCTTGCATCTATGGTCTCTTAGTGTCTCCAAGACATCTGTCCATGACCTTCTGGCTTCATGGTTTCCATTGAAAAGTTGGGTGTGATTCTGATAGGTTTGCCTTTATCTGTTTCTTGGCCCTTTTTCTTTACAGCTCTTAATATTCTTTCTTTATTCCATATGTTTTGCATTTTGAATATTACATGGTGAGGGGAATTTTTTTTGCCCATCCTATTTGGTGTTCTTTAAGCTTCTTTTGTACCTTCATAGGGATAACCTTCTTTGGGCTGGAAAGTTTTCTTCTATGAATATATTTTCTGTGCCTTTCTGAGTTGGAGTTTTTCTCCTTCTTTTATTCCTATTATTCGTAGGTTTGGTCTTTTTATGGTGTCCCAGATTTCCTAGATGTTTTGTGTTAAGAATTTGTTGCATTTAATGTTTTCTTTGACTGTGAATCTATTTCCTCTATAGTATCTTCAAAACCTGAGATTTTTCTCTTCCATCTCTTGCATTCTGTTGTTTATGCTTGCCTCTGTAGTTCTCTGTAACATGAGGGCCTGCTTGCTGGGGTTTCTGTCCTCCCACAAGGTCCCACAGCCATGTGGCCCAAGAAAGAAATCACACAGAAGTCTATATTAATGATAAACTGATTGACCCATTAGCTCAGGCCTCTTATTAACTCTTATAACTTATATTAACCCATTATTCTTATCTATGTTAGCCACATGGCTTGGTACCTTTTTCGGCAGGGTCGGCCACATCTTCCTTCTTGGCAGGACTGCAGAGGAATGGGCTTTCCTCTTTTCCAAATTCTACTGTTCTCATTGCCCCACCTCTATTTCCTGTCTGGTTGTCCCGCCTATACTTTCTGCCTGGCTACTGACCAATCAGCATTTATTTAAAATTTATTAATTGACAGAATACAGAATTGTCCCACATCAGTTCTCATTTGTTTACCCAGATTTTTCATTTCCAGAATTCCTTCAGTTTGTGTTATCTTTATTGCCTTTATGTCAGTCTTCAAGTCTTGAACTGTTTGAACTTTTTGCTTCACCTGTTTGTTTTTTTTTCCCTTGGGTTTCTTTAAGAGATTTATTGATTTCCTCTAATTTTTTTTGTTTGTCTCTTCCTCTATTACTTTAAAGAAAAATTTTTCATTCCCTCTCTAAAGGTCTTCATCATCTTCATAAAGTTACATTTAAAATCATTTTCTTATGCTTCTTTTGGGTTAGGATGATCAAGTTTTCCTGTTGTATTACCACTGGGTTCTGGTGTTACCATGTTGTTTTTTAGGTTGTTTAATGAATTCCTGCATTGGCACCTACCTATCTCTTGCTCCAATATGTGCCAGCAGTGTCTTTGTCGCTTGGTCCAATCCTTGCAGTTGCTGTCTGCATCTTTGGAAACTGTTTTTGGTCTGCTCTGTACTGTTGTTGTCTGTTTCTCAGGGAGCTGCTGAGATCTCTCTTGTTCTGCTATCTTGGTCCATTCTCTTGGTTCGCTCTCTTGGTCTACTCTGTGCTTTTACAGCCTGTGCTACAGAGTTCCTTTCAGATTTATTTGAGCAAGGCAACTCCCAGGTGAGGTCTCCAGTGCCAGAGACCAGTGCTAGAAATCACATGCCCAAACTAAAGCAGGGAACATATATATATATATATATATATATATATATATATATATATATATCCTGAAGGTGAGGAGTAATAATGTGTTTGCCACAAACTGGATGTGTGCCCAAGTGTGGTCAAAAGCAGAATGCTTGGGTGGGACTTGGGCTGTTTGCAACTTCAGGGGAGGAGCTACTGTAGCTGCTAAGAATGCAGAACTGGGCTTTTGGGTGCCGAACTGAGCTTTTTGGTGCCTTTTCTTGGTTGGAGATTATCTGAGAAGGTGGGGTTTGGAGAGAGAGAAATGGGGCTTTCTGGATCAAGCATAAACAAAGTGGAGGTCCCAATTGGAACAATCAAATAAATATTTGGGTTTGACATGTGGGGTGGGACATTTTAGTCTTACTAATAAAAGAATTTAATGTAGTGGCACTTCTTTTTTATTTTAATAAATACATCTTGTCTGAAGTTCACAGCCACACTGGCCACCCTTACAGACCAGGCAGCAATAACACACACCTTTAATTCCAGTAGCCACACTAGTTGCCATAGAAACTGGGTGGTGCATACCTTTAATCCCAACTCTAGAGACGATTATAAAATGGGAGGAGACAGCTCTTAGACATAGTCTCATTCTGAGACTCCTGGAGGCAGGATCACCATTTTGGACTGAGGTCGAGGTAAAAGCCAATGGCTGGCTGCTTTGCTTTTCGGGTCTTCAGGTTAATCTCAATTTCAGTCTCTGAGTTTTTATTAATTGTGAATCATTTTAAGAACAGGTTGTGTGTGGGGGCTCAACACCTTTAATCCCAGCACTGCAGAGGCAGAGGAAGGTGGATCATTGTGAGTTCAAGCCCAGACTGATCTTCACAGTGAGTTCCAGAAGAGCCAGAGCTACATACTGAAACTCTGTCTCAAAAAATCAAAACCTAACAAACAAAGCCTGACTCAGAAGGAAAATAGAGACAAAACTTGATAAAAAAAAAAAAAAACAATAGGGCAGGTGTCAAGTTGTAAATCTTGGCAGCCATGTGGAGGAGAAACAGTCGTGTCTTTTAAGTTATAGTCTGAGAAACCAGGCAGATTCTCAAGCAACAGAGATTAGCAAGCAGCTGTAAGGCCTCAGTTACATGGCCAGGGAGTGGCAAGGATGTAAGTTTAGATGAGTGAGAAAGCCCAGGATGTCTGGAAAGGAGCACTGACACTTCTGGTCAGTATCTAGAAGAAGGAAATGATAAGTTACAGGTGTCTGAGGAAAGCAGGAGCAGATGGGCCCTACAGCAATACCTGCTGAGAACACTGTAGAGCAGGGAGGCGCCTTTGGAAAGGCTAAATAGATTGCCTCATAGGGATGCATTTTTTTCATTAGCATGGCTTTTTAAAGATTTGTTATCTCATGTGCATGCGTATGTGTATGCGTGTGCATGTGTGTGTGTTTGGGTATACATGTGTGTCTATGTATCTGTGTCTGGAGGCCGGAAGAGGATGTTAGAGGCTCTGGAACTGGAATTACAGACTGCTGTGAGTTCCCAGACACAGGGGCTGGGAACTGCCATCCTCTGCCATAGTAATAAGTGGTTCAGCCCTTCTATAGTGTGTCTTTGTGTGGTTCTGATTTACTGTGAGCTACACATAGCCTGATGACTGATGGGCCCAGTTTGATTGGCTCTCAAGGAAGGAGCCAGGAGTACATAATGTTTAAGTGCTTGAAGTAGATCAGAACTTCACATCTCCACCCAGGACCAAAGGTATATTTTCTTTCTTTCTTTTTTTTTAACTATAAGAAAATAGCTTTTTAAAAAGTGTTCCTCAACAAAGTCCTGATGTCTGTAGCTTGTTATATGGCATTTAAATCCTGAAGAGTAGCAAAGCTATTTCCACTGTTGGTGTTACCAGAGAGAAAACAAGGGGAGAGATCCAAAGCCAGCCATTTGCGGAAGAGGGGGCTTGTCCTCAATGACCTCTGAGACTATTAATCTCTTTATAGCTCCCTAATATTCACCTCCAGTAGTTGTGACCCTAAAGACATTCAAAAAGGTAGGACAGACATACCTTTACTATTAGCACTCTGAGTCTATTAGTATAGTCCATGAACCCTCCGCATTCACGGACTGGAACACATGGGCTCTGAGGAAAGGCGGTAGGATGTTATGAATTGCAATGTTTTTGCTTTGCATAGAAAGCTTTTGATTCCTATGACATAACAGATTAACTTCAGGTAAACTTTTAATTTTTCTTTGCCATCATTCCTCAGGATATGTCACATTCAAATGTTTAGTTTTGAAAATTGCTGTTCAAGTTGCTGATTTTTTACAAAAAAAAGTCATTCAATGAATTGTGCTTTAGGATGAGGACAAATTGTCCAACAGTTTCTAAAAATGATCCTACAATACTTCTGTCATTTTGTACTGTGTATTTACGAAGCAACATTGTCAGAATTGATAAAAAAAAGTTATTCAACTCTGAATAACAATGGAGATTCTGAGAATCAGGCAGTATCAGATACTCAACTGAGAATTAATAATTTATGTAATAATCAAAGACATTCTTCTCATTACTATGCAAGCTTGCTTTCCTCCATAAGTGACAGTCACATGTAATTGTTTTTAAATAAATTTTCTTATGATTTATTATCAGTACAAACCACCCAGGGTACTGGGTAGAAAAAGGAAAGAATGTCAGACTGCTTCTTGGTGCACAGTTCTAGAAATGGCAGGATTACCCTCCAGCCAACACAGTTTTCTGGGGTTCAAAATTCGTACTAACACTTCTTGCTTCAGGAACTGAGCAAAAGTCTTATAACTGTTCTCGTCAAAAACAAACAATGCTGCGGGAGCTCCTTCTGCTCCTTCAGCCAATAACCTTTAAGATACCAGCGCACTGGGGCGTGGTCTCATATACTTTGAAAAGCAGCAGGAACCAGACTAATCTCTCTTGCTTCTGGCTCCCTTTCCGGTGGCTAGACTCTCTGTTTCCTGTTTGTGACAAGAGGACTGTTGTTTGGGGCAGTGATCTGTAAGTTTTCCCCCTCAAATAAATAATCCTTTTTATTATCTCTAATTCTTAACTGGTGTGGGATTGTTTTGCGGCTTCAAACAAACAAACAAACAAACAAACAAACAAACAAACAAAACCCGTCAGGACTGATCCATGAAATTTTAAGGAGCTGGAAGCTTGGGAAGAATTTAAACATTTCATATGTCATGAATAGCATTTCTAAGAGAGGTTAAAGGACCACAATTTGTTAAGTGCATCCAGGGTACACAAACTTAATTCCTAGGTATGTGCTTCAGACTCAAGCCAGAAATCATGTACAGGAAACTAGGTGAAGCCTGTTTCTGGATTTAGTTAACGCTCTATATGACCAACAGCATCATGGCAGAAAGTTTATATATTTATATAATATACATATTTTATATATAAATCTTATAAATTTTGAGATAGTATTTATACCTTAAGAAAAATTATAAAGACTCAAAATAAAGCTAAAAGATTATGAGATTAGGGGCAATAGAATAGTCCCTTAAATTTGGTTTTTCTTTTGTTCCATACCATGTAGATCTGACATGAGACAGAGATTTTGGATTTTCCTTCAACAAATATGCTTGGGTTTAGAGAAGGAAAGAGTCACACTTCAACTCCAAAGATTACTTTTTAACTGAAATGAGTAGGACCACAAAAAGACTATTTGCCTTGTGTATCTGTAGAGAACAGCATAGACAAACATTTGGGAAGATTCATGAAATTTTATCTTGTTGGAAATGTGCTACACCATTAGGCCAATTTATTCTTTTCCTTGGGAGATTTTCTCTAGATGATTCATTCTTTTTCTTCAGATGCTTCATTTGCCTAGTGATCTTCAGTTCTTTAGTTGGAAGCTTTTATTTTCCTGGAAAGACAAAAATAAAATCATTCCCCAACCCTAACTAGGGCAATTTCCCTTTTTGGCAAGCTATATCTGATCAAATGAAAAGCATTTGTTAGTCTTATAAGTTAGTTTAGATTGAATGGCCATGCTGTTTTTAAATTATGACCTCTCCTAATCATAAGGTCTCTCTTGTTTGAATCTAATTCTCTTTTACTTTTGTTGGTATTCTTTTTTCTTCTGTGGAAATAAAAGCAAAACCTTTCCCCTTATTTAACATATATCCTGGTCTCCATTCTGAGGTCAATACATGCTTAAAGTATACAGGTTGACTTAATTCAGCAGTTTTTTCTACTATCCAATATCTCTCCACAGCTGTTGTTCCTTTCTCATTAGCATTTAAAAAATTTAAAGTTAATAAAATGTTGTGTAATCCATTTCTGGGGATCTTTATTATCCCTTTCTGTTTATTGATTATATCTTTTATGGTGTGATTAGATCTTTTTATAACTGCTTATCTTGTAGGATTGTATGGTACATTTGTAATATGTTTGATGCTGTATTTTGCAAATTTTTTTTTCATTTTTCTAAAGACATTTTACTAAGCTGGAACACTGTACATTTATTTTGTAATGTATTCCATAATGGCCATAACTTCTGATAAATGTATAATTACAGAATCAGCCTTTTTAGAACACTAAGCAGTTGCCCATTGAAATCCTAAACATGTATCTATGGTATGGTACACATACTTTAATTTCTGAAAACTAAAACAGATCCATTTGTCAATTTTCATTTCTTTGAGTGTCTTTTGGGTTGCTTTCTGTAGGTAATGGAGTTTGGTAATACAAGAACAATCAGGACATTTTCTTAAATTGTCTTTGTTTGTTGCCAAATGATAGAAAAATCTTTCTTCAAACCTTTGCTATTAACATGGTGTTTCTTATGAAATTCTGAGACTTCTAGAACATTTCCTACCAATGCCTGATAAATTTCTTTATTATTTTGTACTAGAGGACCTTGCAGACCCATATGGAATCTGATATATGTGATATACAAGGGAAGATTTCTATTTCTGGTTATTTATTGTAATTGAATAAGTAACAAAGTTAATTCTCATTCATCTGGAATAAGTTCATTGGTTTCAATATGTGAAACAACTCTTTCTGCGTGTTGAGATTCAGTAACTATATTAAGAGGTTCTGGAAAATCTAATAATATCATGAGAATAGCATATAATTATCTTTGTTAAATAGAATCTTAAGGGTTTGAGCCACTTTACTTAAATTTTTTGACTCATAACTTGTCTTTCCTGATTTATTTGTATTAGTAGAAATGTAGGGACTCCAGAAATTGGTGTTACTTATACAATGTAGGAAAGTATCCAATTATTTCTTTTAATAAACTGAAGTTTCTTGTTTTTAGGATATTTGTTGCTAATCTCGCTCAAAAAATTGCTGCAAACTCCTTGCTAATTTTCATTTTGTGCCCATAATGAGGAAATTTTAACAGTAGTAAAAGGTACCACAATTTCTGTTGATTCTATTGCTGTTAATTGATGAAGTCTCAATTTTCTTTATAGAATTAATTCAGGAACTTTTTCTATATAGGCCTTTAATTTTTTACTTTCCTTGTGTGGTAAAAATATCCATTGTAAGATATTATCTTCTTTCTATATAACAATTCCTGTAGTAGAATGGTAGAAAGAAGTACAACCAAGATATAATCAAGCTCTGGATCCAAGTGATCCACGTGTACATCCTGTAATTTCTCTTTTACCAAAGCAATTTTCTCTCAGCTTCAGCTGATAATTTTCTTGGATGATTTAAGTCCTTATCACCTTGTAAGGTTTGAAATAAATAAGTTAGTTCTTGAGTAGTTAATCCAGTTGTGGGTCTTTACCAAACCTTCTGCATATTCCAGAAGGCTGGAGCCTTCCACTTGGATTATCTTTAGGAAAAAAAAAAAAACATTGTTTCTAGGACCGACTTGCCTACAATCCCTTTCCAGATGACCTGGTTTATCACAAAACATCTCACCTTTTGATTTTTCTCCAAATTTTTTGAAATCATTTTTTTCCTATCCATGTATCACCATATCAGTTATATTTCTAATTCAGTCATCTATTGGTGCTGATCTTGCCTTTAAAGACTCAATCACTCTTTTGCATTCTGAATTAACATTTTTCAAAAACCAATTCAATTAATATTTGTCTAACTTCTGGATCTGATTTCATTCTAATTACAGCAAAGTCAATCTTTATAAAAAATTAATTAAGACTTCTTTTGGGCTTTGTAAGTTTTAGTCCTCATTCCTGATTCTTCAACCTTGTCTCAACAAACATTCAAAGCTGCTACACAGCACAGGGTAAAGGTGTGATCATCAAATCTAAGCTGTCTTTGCAAATCAGCATACAGGCCTTTACTAAGAACTAGTCGTTGGAAATCTCAGTACCTCTAGCCTTACTTCATTGCTCTATGATCCTAGCTTCCTTTCTCTACCATGTTTTCCATTGTAACAGAGGACCATTTTCCAATGTTGCTGTAGTTAAATCTTTCCAGACTTGTGAAATAATTCTGTTCCAAGTTATCCATGAGTTTAGCATCCTCTTCAGAAAAGGTGAATGACTACAGTAAGAAATTACTGCTTCCTTAAAGTTCGTCAACTCTAACCTTTCAACAGGATCCCACTTAACTTCTGTATAGCCTTGGGGGTACCTATCATCTGGTGGTCATTCTCAAATGGTAGCAAGATAAATTAAGGTTAGTTTTCTATTTATTTATTTATTTATTTATTTATTTATTTATTTATTTATTTATTTATTTATTATGTATACAATATTCTGTCTGTATGTCTGCCGACCAGAAGAGGGCACCAGACGTCACTACAGATGGTTGTGAGCCACCATGTGGTTGCTGGGAATTGAACTCAGGACCTTTGGAAGAGCAGGCAATGCTCTTAACCACTGAGCCATCTCTCCAGCCCCAAGGTTAGTTTTCTAATGACCTTAGGCCACTCCTCTTCAGTTTCTTAATGGAAGGTTCGGCTCTAAACTCCTCTGTCTGTGTCTGAATAGTTTGGTTTCTTTTGTTTGTTTGTTTCATTAGTAGGTCTTTTTAAGGATTGTATCTTATCAGTCGAGTTTTTTTGGCTTTGACACCAATATCAAACCACTTTTTTTAAGGATAAAGCTTGAAATATAAAACCGATAATGATTATAACCGACATTATGTCAATCCCTGCTAGGTTGATTATCCCTTCGTCTAATGTTTCCATTTCAAACCATCCATTGCAGAACCATACAGAGATCTAACCCTCTGCATTGTAATATTGTTCCCCATTCTTAACATGGGAAAACCTTTCTTTTTTTTTTTTTTATAAAAAACCAACCTAATTTTGTAAAACTAATTTGAATTCATTTTAATTCTAATTAAAGAATTCCCAGGTGTCTCAGCAAATTTGGTGAGGATGACAGCAGAGTGTGAGGCTGGTTGTCACATGCCTTGGCAGAGATGGGCTGTTCCCAACCTCGGTTGAGGAGGGCTTCCACTGTGGAGGGTGTTTGAAGGTGGCAGCAGCAGTAAAAGCCTGAGCAGATGCCAGGGTGGCTGACCTGGCCGGGCAGCAATCTGAGGAGGGGGTCCTGGAGAAGCCCACAACCCCCCTGGGGAGAAGGAGCAAGCCACTTGAAAAATGAACGAAGGGGACATGCAGAAGAAGCCATTGTGGCAGGGGAGCGAGGGCATGGGGCTGCCTGAATGACAGAGATGGCCAGGGGTGTTTGGGGCCAGGGATGGGTGGCAGCTGGAGGCTGCTGCATATAGCGTTTATGTTTATTCTTCTATCAATAAAATCCCAGGAGTCAGATATCGGGGCAAAAACCTGATTGCTCACAGAAGTAGCAGAGAAGCTACCAGTGAACCAATGACCTCCTCTCTCTCTCTCCTTTCCCAATCCAAAAGGGCCAAGAATCTTCCTAAGGCCGTCCCTACTACTTTCTACATCTGTCTATGTGTCCTTGGTCCTCCAACACCTCTAGAGCTAATTTTGGTCAGCTAGTTACCGCCACCCTCTGATTCAAAGTTAACGTCATCTTCAGTCTCGAGAGTGTCAGAGTGCGATCAAAATATTCCACAATAATGGCCACTAGCATGCAGCTATAAATTATTTTGCTATTTCTATTGAATTTTGCTAAGCCTCCCCCCCCCAATCCAATAAGAAAATTCACTATTGAGTTGAATGTCTAAATAATCAGAATGAAAGCTTGTGAATGTTTGTGGTCTCTGTGACGACTCAAGATCCCAATTCCAATGTTTTCCAGTGGATGTCACTGTGGCTAAGGTATACAGCTGGCACAGGACACTAGAGGAAGAAGGATACAAATCTGAAAATGTGGCTGAACCAAGGGGGCACGAATTGGGGAGAAGAGGATAAATGTGTGACTTGGCGTTGAAGCGCCAGAATTTTCTTCTGGAATCAGTGACCAAGGGAACCCAAGTACCTGAGCCTGGCCCAACGAGCATACCGGACAAAGCTGTAATGATTCGGCAGATGGTTGGAATCACCGGCCTTTGCAGTGACGCAGCATTTAAATCATCCTGGGCTGGACTGCGGTAGCACTCGATCCCGGCTTGTGCTAACTGGCTTGAGTCTGAGCCCTACGGAAAGCGGTGGAGGAAAGCCTGCTGCTGCCTGAGTACTGTCTTTCTCGCTGCACATCACGGGGACACGTGACGGAAGCTCAAAGCAAGCCCAGAGTTGTTTATTAAGAAGAGTTATCCCAGTTCAGAGTTTCTGAGAATTCTAGGAAAACAAAAAACGTGTCCGCCTGGACAAGTAATAGTCCCCAAATAAACAGGGCATCCTTGAGCTCCGCCAGCTGGTTTCTCTCACACACGCAGTCTCAATGACAAAGTGAACAAATTTATGTAACTAAACCCTATTCATCAACAAGGACTTACTCCCTGGGCTTTTTTTTTTATTTTTATAATTTTTTTTGAAATGGGAAAACATATTTTTCAGATCTTACTCAGTTGTGCAAGAAGGTAAACAGATGTATCCCTTAACACTCCCGGTAGAGCATATTGTGCTATTCACACGCTCGGAGTGCTGGAGCTGAGGTTACACAAATGCTGTCTGTTATGAAACCTGTCTCCATGGAACCATAATTTCCAATGGGGGCCTCATTTAAGACCGTTCCTTGGTGTCATACTTTGTGTGAAAGGTGATTTTTCTTGTGAACATAGTATATTTTTCATTTAAACCTTATTTTAATGAGTCGTTATTCCTTCCTGCCTCCTTAAATTTAGAAGATTTTATCTGTTTAAAATTCAGTTTTCTCTATCAAGATGTTGAATGCCTCTAGTGAAGAAAGGGTCTGGGTAAAGTTGAAGGGAATTCCAGGCGTGGGTGGAAAATGGTACTAAAGCCAACACAAAACAGATCAACTTGGAATCTGTGTTCCATTTTAAAACGATGAGTTGATGATAATGCCGCTCCCTGGGAACCGCATTCATTCGGAATCCTGCCAGAGGAATTCAGGAGTGTTCATCACCATCTTGACACCCAGAGGCTGGAGGACTCTTGCTGAGTCTCAGTGTCCTGAGAAAAGTCTGGGGGATCTGTAAAAAGGCACCTGGGTCTCGGATAGTCTTTTAGCAAACCTACAGACAGCTGCCTTCTGCCGTCGATGGATGAGAAAATGGTTCAAGACCCAGACACCAAACTTGGAGGATGCCTAACACTCATGTGACAAGTGTTTACATATAACATAAACACACACTCCCTAAGTCACCTCTAGATTAACACCCAATACAATGTAAGCATTATGTAAATGGTTGTTTTGTTGTGATAGTCAGGGGTAATGAAAAGACAATGGTTTGCTGTTGGTCATTACCAATAAAATATTTGGGCTTTGTTTGTTTGGTTCTTTTTCAGAAACATTCTTTTGTAGCTGAATTTTGAATTCATTCTGTAGTAGCAGTAGCTGAGCTTGAACTGCTGACAGTCACACCTCTCCCTACCTCTGTGATTACAAGCTTTCACACCACGGTCAGCCAGACGTAATTCTTTCCAAAACAGTTTTTATGCACATTTTGTTGAAATTGCTTATGGGAAACTCATAACTATGGGAGGCTGACTGTTTCAGACTGGTCACTAAAATACTGAAATGAGCTGTAAGGGCTCAAGAGACATTGACCATTTAGCAAAATAACCGTAGCAGGTTCTACTCCTAAGGCTTAGGATCTTCCACACCACCGATTTTGGGCCAGAATTAGAGTTCCTGGTCTGAAATTCCTTCCTTATGTCGAATCCAACCAGAACACAATTACGCCACATGAGTCATGTTGCTACTGACTGCACCAGTGTCCAGATCTCGTCAGACAGGTTGGTATTGTAGCTTGCTAAACCCTAGATGGGACATTTTATCAGCCCCTTGAGCCCACCAAGGCTCATGGAACATTAAAGAAGAGGAGGCAGAAAAGTAAAACAAAAGAAAACCTAAGAGCTGGAGGCTGGGCAAGGGTGCTGTGATTCATTTTATTTTATTTTTGAGGCACAGTCTCACCGTGTACCCTCAGATGGCCTAGAGCTTATTATGCTGCCAAAGCTGGCCTTAAATTCATGGGGATCCACCAGCCTCTGTCTCCTAAGTGCCTCGACTAAAGTCAGGCACTGCTACACCCTTGGTCAATTCTCTCTTCTGCGTAGGACTTGACAATCATTGTTATGAACTCAAACTAGGTGTGGCTTCCAGCACAACATTCATACAAATCAAGCCAGAATTCCTGACTGGATGGGGAAGATGCTCTCTGGATCACATACCTTAGCGAGAAACTGTCGGCAGTTGGTAGTCGTTGGGGGGAGCCACTCTTCTTTGAGAGTGGAGCCACTAGTAGGCTGCCCAAGCTTCACTGAATGGCCCTATAAATGTGCACACGTGGGCACCATTAATTGGACTTAGTGGGCTACTAAAAACAACATAAGAAGTTAGGAGGGTGAGGGTGTGTTAAGAGGAAACAGGGCGAGGTTGGAGGGGGCAATGCGGCTATAAATGATCACGCTATGTTGTTGGCATGTGTGCAATTCTCAAAGAATAAAATAATAATTGCACAAGGAGGGTAAACATTCCTGTGCTTTTGACCAGGATGTGACGGTAAATGAGCTTTGAATGGGATATCCTAAATCTAAGGAGGCATTTCTGTTGTGTTGATACTTGGAAATTTAGGATCTAAATTTAACATTTCACTAAATTTAGTGCATGGTTGAGCTGGGCATGTTTTCCCCAATACATATCAGCACCATTGAAAGACCACTATAAAATATTCTCTTCTTTAAACCCAAGTGTTTGGAAACCGACTTCACTTTAGGGATGCTCTTTCTGCTGAAAACATGTGTCAAGACTGATTAAAGATGCAAAACAGAAATGTTTAGGGATGCTCCAAGTCAAACAAACGAACAAATGATCTAAGTAGATCTGAACCCTATGAGTCTGGAGCTGGGCAGCAGAAGGGCATGAGAATTTGCTACCGGTGGCATTAAACTATTCTAGAAAAAGTCAATTGCCAGTGTTAGTTCGTGGTAGAAAGAAAGGCTGGTGTGTGTCCTCTAACCTGCAAATATAACTCAGAGTTTCTGCTCTTAGCTGCCATTCGACTCTCAAATTTCTCAGACAGTGGACCTAAGGGGCAAATGACGTTTCAGCAAGAACTGTGGCCACAGTCCCCCTAGTGGCTGAATGTTGAATTGCAATGCCTCCAGTGAGGTCGGCTGGTGAGTCTGAGGCAGCGAGGGCCAATCCAAGGACAAGTGGGCAGAGCCGGCAAAACAAAGTCAAACCAGGGAGCCTGTTATCCAGATGTCTGGAGTGCTTGAAGAATAACATAAGGAAAGGAAATCGGAGAAATAGCCATTAAATAACTGAAGAACGGGAGAACTATCTCAAAGAAAACTAAGCATTTTCTGTAGGGGAAGCTAGCTTAGCCTACACAGTGAGTGGGAGGTAGATCAACCTGGGATGTAGAGGAAATTGAAGGGAACATCCTCATAAAGGGAGGAAAGGAGGGAGGAAGGAGGGAGGAAGGAGGGAGGGTAGAGAGCTGAGAAATTATACAAATGAACCAAGAATGAGGTGAAGACAAAGCAAGCAAGCAAACAAACAAAAAA
>NC_022010.1:92498293-92529431 GCF_000317375.1 Microtus ochrogaster
GTGGCTCATAACCATCTGTAATGAGGTCTGGTGCCCTCTTCTGGCCTGAAGGCATACACACAGGCAGAATATTGTATACATAATAAATAAATAAACAAACAAATAAATAAATAAATAAATAAATATTTTTTTAAAAAAAGAAATACTAGAAACCAACAACATAGAAACATAATAACCCTAAGACGTGGAACAAGTTTCACTGGACACAGCAGAAGGAAAAATAGTTCATGGTGGTCTTTATCCACAAACAGTGGTTAGGATGAAAGGCCTGCATTTATCATGCCCAAATCCGTCAAATCCCCCCAAAGCCAGCAAGGAGACAGAGTCCTGTATGTAAAAGCAAAAAGTCTTTATTTTATGCACGTTTGTAAACTCTGTCTCTCTGCTTGTCCAGTGTATTGGAATAAATGGAGAGCCCCTAGCTCAGTTAGAATTGGGTTTTTATAGTAGTAAAGGTGGGGGTGAGGGGTTTCTAAGGTTCAGACCCCTGATTGACTGACATTTGTCTAGGGGTGTCCTGGTGAGTGTGTGCTGGCAGGTGATCCTATCTACAGCAGTTGGAATGTTAGGCATTTCCTTTGGATGGTCTGTTCTTGAGTGGTACTCAGGTAATCTTAGTTTATGGTCCTTCCTGCAACCAGGTATTGCTTCAGGGTAAACTGCTGAGACCCAGGCCTCTATTAAATTTATCGATGGCTGAGTCCTACTCTGGCAGGTCATAATGGTTGGAAGTAAAGAACTTCCTTTGGGTATCTGTTCATATTTTGTAGAGAGACCCCGCCTTTTGGGGCGGGACAGCCTCAGGCGAATGTTTTTACTAATGAATTGGAACGCGAGACTGGAGCCCTTCCTGTTTCCGGTGTACGGTGGATCGCTGAACTCCGGGTGTGTGAGTGTGCTTTTATATTAAAATTGTCTTCTTGTACCCACTGGCCTGGATTAATTAAATTCGCCTTCAATATTTAGCTTATCATGGCTGGCATGCTCCTACACATCTCCAGGAGAAAAACCCAGAAAAGGTGGGCATAGTTGAGAAGTGGCCTTAAAAAGGCTTCCAAAGCACTCAGTTTAAACACCGATTTCTACATTAAGAGTAATCTATGTACCAATGAATGTGAGTGAAAACTAATCAAACTACAGCAAATCCCTTAAGAAATTCAGAAGCAGCCCTAGAGGCACACAAAATTACACACACTAACCGCCAAAGGGTCATTATCAGCAAAGATTTATGTCCAAAGGGCACAGATTTTCAGCGGCGAGTTTTGTACCCAGAAAATGAGGGATAAATTAAAATGGTGATCAAAATCATGTTCTCACGCTTGGAGACCAGTGTTCACTGAACCGTATCCCCAGGACAGGAGGAGACTCTTAGAGTCTAAGCAAAAAGGAGGACCGCTGAGTGCTCCGGGATCTTTTCAGCTTTAAGAGGTTCAGTCCTACGCAGCTGGTATATTTAACAGAAAAGATATGAAAAACTGATTGGACCAGATAATTTGAGATTCCTTGAACCATTATACCTTGTGTCCTCTTTAGAAAAATTCTAATAAACTCTGTTAACTTCACATTAATGTTTACAGACTGTTCAATTTTCCCCCCAAAAGATCGACTTCAAAATTAATGGATTAAAAAGCTTTCTAATTTTTCTGCAATTTTATTTTTTATGCTTGTTTATTATACCCAACTAAGAGTCATAAGAAATAAATTCTGCAGGGGATAGAGAAAAAGTCAATAGCAAAACTTAACTGTATTTCATAGATTAGTTATCAAAAGTAAGAAAATGAAATGAAGATAAATATATAGTTTCATACTAGCAGTATAAAATATGAAATACATGAGATAAATTGAATAAAATATGTGCAATTTCTATTTGTGTACTGAAAGCCATAAATCCTGCTATAGTAAATAAAAGAGTCCATAAATAAGATACCTTGTCACTGTGTTGAAAGAGTTACCGCTGTTAAGATTGCAGTCTTCTCAAGTCTGTTCTGTCAGTGGATTGACGCTTCCTGTGACGTGACAAATACCAAAGAGGACATTTTCTTTTCTCGTTCACATTTCCAGAGGGTTCAGTCAACCATCAGGGTACCCTATCGCTGGGGCCTGGAATGAGGCAGAAGGTCATGGCAGCAAGAATGTGGTTGAGTCAAGTGCTCATGCCTGACACCCAGAAAGAGAGAGTCAGGCAAGAGTCTTCAAAGGCATGTCCTAGTGACCTGCTCTCTTCAGCTAAGCCTGCTTCTTCCATCTCTACCACTTCCCAGTGATGGCACCAGACTGCAACTCCACCAGTGAATTGATCTATTGATGAAGCCAGAGCCTTCAGGAGCCAATCATTTCTGAAAAGTCCCATTAGCTGCCATCCAATTCGTTAACACAAGAGCCTTTGGGGCAGATTCAAGCAAAATGCATTTCTAGTTAAGGTCTAATGGGTTCTTTTGTAGAAAAATATGATATCTCCCCAAAATTTCTGTATAAGAACATGTAACAAATTGAGAAAAATCAAGATCCTTTGAAAAAAGAATAAAGCACAACTTGATTTCGTAACTTAAGCTACCCGTCCTGGAACCAGCTCTTGTAGACCAGGCTGGCTTTGAACTCACAGAGATCTGCCTGCCTCTGCCTCCTGAGTGCTGGGATTAAAGGCATGTGTCACCACCGCCTGACACTCCACATCTTCTCTAGCATAAGCTATCATTAGTGTTTTTGACCTTAACCTTTCTGACTGGCATAAGGTGGTATCTCAGAGTCATTTTGATTTGCTTTTCCCTAATGGCTAAGGATGTTGAATATTTCCTTAAGTGTCTTTCAGTCATTTGAAATTCATCTGTTGAGAATTCTCTGTTTATATCTGTACCCCATTTTTAATTGAATTATTTTATATTTTGATTTATAATTTCTTGAGTAATTTATGTATTTTGGAGATCAGTCTTCTGTCTGATGAGGGGTTGGTGAAGATCTTGTCCCATTCAGTAGGCTGCCCTTTTGTTTTATTGACTGTATCCTTTGCTTACAGAAGCTTCTCAGTTTCAGGAGGTCCCATTTATTTATTGTTGCTCTCAGTGTCTGTGCTACTGGGGTAATATTTAGGAAGTGATCTCTTGTGCCCATGGATTGAAGGCTACTTCCTACTTTCTCTTCTATCATGTCCAGTGTAGTCGGATTTATATTGAGGTCTTTAATTCATTTGGACTTGAGTTTTGTGCTTGGAGATAGATATAGATCTATTTGCATTCTTCTACATGTTGATATCCAGTTATGCCAGCACCATTTGTTGAATATGCTTTCTTTTTTCCATTGTATAATTTCAACTTCTTTGTCAAAAACCATGTGTTCACAGATGTGGATTAATATCCAGCTCTTTGATTCGATTCCATTGGTCAACCTGTTTGTTTTTATGCCAATACCAAGCTGTTTTCATTACTGTAGCTCTGTAATAGAGCTTGATGTCAAGGCTGGTGATGCCTTTGGAAGTTTGTTTTTGTACGGGATTGTTTTGGCTATCCTGGGTTTTTCATTTTTCCATATGAAGTTGAATATTGTTTTTTTTTTTGTGGTCTGTGAAGAAAAGAGTCTTCATCTAGCAACTGATGGAAACAGAGGCAGAGACCAGCAGCCCAGCACTGAGCTAAGCTCCCAAAGTCCAGTTGAAGAGTAGGGTGAGTGAGAAAAAATGAGCAAAGAGGTTAAGACTATGATGGGGATACCCACTGAAATAGTTTACCTGTGCTAATAGGAGCTCATCAACTCCAGCTGGATAGGGAATGAACCAGCCTAGGACCAAACTAGTCTCTCTGAATGTGGGTGACAGTTGTATGGCTGGGGCAGACTGTGGGGTCACTGGCAGTGGCACCAGGATTTATCCTTACTGCTTGTATTAGCTTTTTGGGAACCTATTCTCTTTGGATGGATACATTGGTCAGCCTAGATATAATAGGGAGGGCCTTGAACCTTCCCCAAAGTAATGTGCCTTACCCTCTTTGAGGAGGGGATGGGGATGGAGTGGAGCAGAAAGTGGGAGGACTGGGAGGAGGAGAGGAATTGGGAAATTGGAAATTGGGATTGGTACGTAAAATGAAAAATATAGTTTGTTTTCTTTATTAAAAAAATAAAAAAGAGGGAAAAACTTACCCTTATCAAGACAGTGAAGCCCTAGAGGGAGGATCAATGCAGTACCACACATCAGAGAGAAACCAAAAGTAAATTCTTTGTCTACATAAGATTAGATTTAAAATACATAATTTTCATTAATTAAATTTCATTATGGCACTTTCACACATATGTATTGTACTTTGCTCATATCCACAATGGCCAATTACTTTAAACAGTGGTTCTAAATCAGTTTTTCCCCCAGAAATGAAGCTCCAATCCTAAGTGCTCAATCCTAAACACATGCAAATAAAAGCAGCAGTAATTGGACTCAGTAGTGTGTGTGTATGTTATAGAGATCATTAATAAGAGAAGGGTGGTTTCAAGGGATGTGAAGAAACTGGAAGTGGAAAGGATACAAATACAGTGTGTATGAAATTCCCCCAAACTAAAAAAAATGGTTCTAAAGCAATTTAAATGTGCCATATAATAAAATTGTACCGTAAAAAAAATTAACCTAGTAATGCAAAAATAAAAGTTAAGCATTTAAGCTTTGAAAAATAAAACTTCTAAGATGATTATGAAGTGAAGGTAAAAACCATTTTAGAATACAAGTTACTAGTCAATCTAAATAAACCAAGACAAGATAAATTGTATTTTATCAAAACATATGATATATGCCATGAGAAAAATGTATCAAGAATCTGGAAAGGTTATTAGCTGCACAGTGAAGAAGGAAACATAGTGTGCTTCTATGAAAAATTAAAACTTGCATCTAGAACATACAAAGAACACATAAATTCAATTTAAACTAGACTACAGATCTGAATAAACATCCCAATAAGATCATATGAGAAAATCTACTGTAATATTTACCCAAAATATGTTTATTCTTCATCAGAAAAATAGGCTAGAGCCCTAGCATCTTTCCACTGTATGTTACGAATGGCTGAGACTCAAAGCTGATGACCCTCACTCCAGATGGGATGTAGATGAGCTGGGACTTCTTAATACAGATGTACAATTAGATATTGCTTTGCGGCATAAACACATTCTAAGAAATACATCATGGGACAATTTCATCATAGTTTGAACATCACAGAACAACACAAACGAAGCTGGCAGTTGGTTATATAGACCTGGTACACACCATAGCAGACAGCTTCAGGCTGGAAGGTTTCAATATGCTAAGCCCATGGTATGTTGCTGAACAAAAGGTCGCTGTGTACACAATTGTGCTCTACACCATGAAATTTTGTAATCAAGAGTACTTGAGGTATTCATTTAAAAATTTTTAACCACTTTGAAATTTTAATTACCAAAAAAAATAAGATAATGAAAGCACATTGTCCCTTTCATATAAATGGAAATGTGCACTTTACTTCAGGTTTCCCAATTCCACCACTACCTTTTGCCCAAGAGAAAGAAGCCAGGCATGGTGGTGCAAGCCTGAAATCCCAGCACCTCTTACCATGGTGACTCGTCTCATCTGAGGATAACCTTGTTCTGATCATGGCAGGTCTCTCTCCTATTTCCCATGACTTTTCTTTCCTGCCAGTGACTTTGTTTCCAAGGTTACCTAGAAGATTCTCTCATATGACTCCCCCAATCATCCATCAGACCTTCCTTTTTTTTTCTTACATACTTCAGCTTTGTTTATTTTAATGTCAGAGCTGCTATGGGTCATATGGAAGGGTCCATCCCACATTTATACATCATTGTCATTAAACTTCTCATCCCCACTCAAAAATGTATTTTCTAGGATTTTTGTGTAAAACACAGCTCTGCTTAATAAATATGCAGCTGTACAAATTTGCCTGCACCTAACATTATTCCAATATGGCGCTTGACAGCAAGACTATGAGACCAGATTGGAAGGCTGAGAGTCTGACTCTGCTAATTGCTAGACTTGTGATCTTATCTAAACTATTTACATCCCTAGTCTTCTGTTTTCTCACCTGTGAAATGGACAGACTAGAGGTCCTATTAATACTGAGCTGTTGGAAGATAGCAGGCATAAAGCATTGGACTATCGCTGAATAATGACGCCCAGTAAACGCTGCAGACAATGCGATGTGTGCCATCTGGTACCTGAAAACTACTTCTGCTGTGAGGAATATTGAAAGTTAATTTATATTTGGGACCATTTGTTTTCTTTTACATTTCTGTTCCAGTCTTTTTCCAATTTATAATAGCCGTTAAGTATTTCTTAATTGATCTTTAAACTTCTTTGTTAGCTAAGGCCAGTTGCTGTTTCTTTAGTCTCTATTAATACCTGTAGACATGATTTTAGTGTACTATTGGTCCTCCCATTTGTTAATAGCAGCATTTTTGGGTAAATTATTTCTTTCTGTTTTATTGTTCTGGGTTCATCATGTATTTTCATGCAAGCAAAAAATACCCCCCACTCTCCCCTTCCTCCTCTTCAGCATTCATCCTCTTCATCCCCCTAGACACTTTGCCTTCCACTCTCATGTCATCTGTACATATATGCCACTCCCTTCTTACATATTACATCCTTTTTCTTATACCCAGTAAATATTCCCTCAGTATTGTATCAGTTGAAGTTTCTTCTTTCCACATTTTTTCTCCTGGCTCTCTAATCCAAAATAAATTCATTTTTGTAATTCATGACTTCTATGAAGTCTTTGAAACTGTTTTGAACAGTAAACTCTCAAGAGTACTTACTCAGCTGGGAACTATTTAATAAATTACAGTCATGTTTCTAAAAAGAAAACCCAGAATGATGCTTGAAACATCAAAAAATCAGCCAGTCTTTTTAGCATGTAGGGATATTATTTCTAGAGAAGTACTATCATTGGCTGAAGAGCTTGTATGTTGAAGAGCTGTATGTTATGAAAGGTGACAAAGGACCCTACTTTTTGAGACTGAATGATGCTTTCTTTCCTTTGCTGTGACAAAACGCTGTGACCAAGGTGTCTTTTAGAAAGAAGTGTTTATTTTGTCTCAGCATTCTCCAGTAGTAAGACCCCATCATGGTGGGGAGGCATAGCAGCAAATGGCAGGCACAGTGACAGGAGTGGCAAGCTGAGAGCTCACACCTTCAAATGTAAACATGAAGCAGAGAAAAGTGGAGGTGGTGTGAGGCTTCAAGCTATCAAAGCCCCCACCCCCCATGACATACTTCCTTCAGGAAGACTGCACTTTCTAAACCTGCCCAGACAGCTCTACCAAGTGTTCAATGTCTGTCTATGGGGAAAAATTTTCACTTAAACATCCACACTGTCCTTAGGTGATTTGGCCTTAAAGATGCTGTAGTGATCACTCTCACTTCTCTGGCTGTTTATGAAGCTTGGTGAAGAGGACCAGTCTTCTGGGACAACCTTACCAAACGGATGAGGACTGATCTTCTCGGAGAAGTTTCCTCCATTCCTACCTGGTCCTCCTGCCTCCATCACCTGATGGTGGATGTACTGAATGCCATTTGCAGTAGGGTCTGCCTGCAGATACTTTCTAGGAAGCAATGATAACCAGAAATATTTTCAGTGGGCAGAACCCCAGTCCTGAATCATTAGGAAGTTGGCAGTGTTCAAATATCTGTTTCAGAAGAAATCTGATGGAGTTCATTTCTCATCAAGATCATTTGACTTTTAGAAGACAGACTCGTGTTTGAGAAGATGTTTTTATCTGAAAGACATTGCTATCTTCTAATTCTGTTCTCTGAAGGCTCTAAAAATAGCCAGAATTGACAACCTGTGTTTCTGTTGTGATCTACTTTCCTTTAAGTGGTTGATGAATATTTTTGGCCTCCCAGGAGATTGCATCTGCACAGCCGAGTCCTTCAGTGATGTGTCATCTCTTAGTGTTTGGGGTTTTGGCTTTTGATATAGAATCCTATATTCTGTGGTGCTTTATCATGACAGGTGCTGATATGGCCCAGGGCTTCTCAGTGAAGGTGAGTGTCAGGTAAGAATGCTATGAGGGAAGACAAGTGCTGAAAAGCCAACTTATCAGAGTTTTCATTCTGGTGAAAGATTTTCTGTGTAAAATTTTGAGACTCCTTGCCATTCAGATTAATAACCAGTGTGTTACGGGAACATTTTCTAAACCTGACTTCTTGGTAATCCTTAGACAATTGTAAACTGAAGTTTTCAATAAGAAAGCAATAAGCCACATCATGTTCAAAATTCTACAAACCTAATGAACTTGAGTGTGGTGACTCGGGAGATGTTGAGTACAACAGATCCAGAGCTAAATAATTTGGGACTATCTTTTGCCCCTTACTAGCCATTTTACATCTATTCCTGTTTATGACTTAGCATCTTTTCATTTATCAAGTAGATCCTTTGAAATGCATGAGTTTAGTAAACTGCTAACTTTCACTCATCCAAAGCGAAGTGTTATCAGATAACATCTGAAACCTTCATGGAAATTTCCCCACTTTACTATAAGCTGGTTGCCCAATGTGATAGTTTTAATTTTCCACTTGAACCAATTTAGAATCACCTGGAAGAGAGTCTCAATGAGGGACCGTTTAGATCAGGTTGGCACATCTGTGAGGAATTGCCTTGATTATGCTGGTTGAAGACCCAGCCTATTGGGGGTGGTACAGTTCCCTAGATTTGGCTTATAGACTATACAAAAGTGGAGAAAAAAAGCTATATACGAGGCATGTATGCATTTTTTCTCTCTTTGCTCTTGACTTCAAGTGCTTCCTACCCCAACTTCCCTATAGTGATGGACAGCAACCTAGAACTGTGAGCTGAGATAAACTCCTTTCTCCCATAAGTTACTTTTGCTAGGATGAGATATGAAAGAAAAGTAAGATACAATCGGCAAACACCTTGAGATATATATTTATACACACTACACACTTATACATAAAATATAAAGTATTAAATATATTGTCCTGTGGCTATAAAAGTTCACGTATGAGCTTCTAAGTTAGAAAAAAAAACATTTAAGGAAACCTTTATCTGTGATCCCAGGCAATGACCATTCATATTTATCAGAATAAATTATCTTCTCTTTGAGATGAGAGCTGTTTTGCACTAACATTACAATTTTGGCAAGTCTACTAGCATGTAATAAATAGCCTTAAGTTAGTAGGGTGAGTTGAAGAATGTGACAACCATACTCAGTCCAAGAGCATAACCTTTTTTGGAAATGGGGCCACTAAAGATGTTTCTTAGATAAGGGTGGAGACGGGGATATACTTGATTAGATACATCTGAAATTCGATTGGAATACCTTTATCAGACCAAGAAGAAAACTAAGCCCCAGAGAAGAGGGCCAAGAGGAACAGAGACATACTGCCACAAGTGGATGAATACCAGGAAACAATAGAAAAAAATCAAGAACACTTTTTCTCTAGAACTTATGGAGGGATTGTGGACAAGTAGCCCCCCTCCCCCTTTTTAGATATCTGTCCCCCAGGAAAGGAGAAAAAATAGATGTGTTGCTGTAAACCCCATTGATCTTGAAATCCTGTTTTACCACACCTAGAAACAAATATAAAAGGATTTGACTTGTGGTTTCATTTATAACTTCAGCAATTCCTTTTTTATATCTGATTATTTTTTTTTCTTTTGTTGAGACATGGTTCTACTATAACAGCTCTGGCTTGCCCATCAGCAGACTGCTCTTGTTTTGAGAGTTAAAGCTTGATAAACAAATTTGCATCTGCACTCTACCATGATTTGATACCAAGATCCAGTATTTGAAATAAATCTCCAGTATTACTTTCTGCCAGAGACCTTACATTGGTTCAAACTCTCTATACCTCAATTTCTCTATCTCCAAAATTGGTTGTAGTATTGCCATTTCTCTGAGTTAGTAATATTAATAGAATAGAAGAAAATACAGCAGAATTGCAGTGAGATCCCATCAGAATGGGATTGTTCTGTCAGAATGGTTATCATTCAGAAAGTAAACTGAAAACACAGGTGGGGCTGTGATGAAAAAGAGCTCCTACAGCCTTGGGGGAACATGAGCTAGTGAAGTTACTGTGGAAATCAGTCTGCAGTTCCTCAGAAACCTAAAACAGGGAACATTTTATGGTGTGGAACCATGGTCTGTATTCTGTCAATTATATTTTAAATAAACGCCGATTGGCCAGTAGCCAGGCAGGAAATATAGGTAGGACAACCAGACAGGAAGTAGAGGTAGGTCTATGAGAACAGGAGTATTCTGGGAAGAAGGAAGCTCTTTCTGGAGGTGGGACCCGCCACAGAACAAGCAAGACGTGACTGCCTCATTGAAAAAGGTACTGAGCCATATGGCTAACACAGATAAGAATAATGGGATAATATAAGTTGTAAGAGTTAATAAGAAGCCTAAGCTAGTGGGCCAATCAGTTTATAGTTAATGTAGACCTCTGTGTGATTTCTTTGGGACTTAATGACTGTGGAAACAGGGCAGGACAGAAAAGCCCAACAACAATTTTATGATGCATATATTCTGCTTCTGGATACATATTGAAGGGAATCTAAGCCAGTCTCTTTGTGTTTATTGCAGTACCTTTCATGCTAGTCAAATGGCGAATTCAGCCTAGGTGCCCAAGGTCAGATGAGTGAGTAAAGAATCTGAGGCGCACACACACACACACACACACACACACACACACACACACACACACACACACACACACACAATAATATACCAACCAGCCATCAAGAAGAATAAAACTGTTATTACCAAGAAAATTGATGGAACCAGAGGATCTGCATGCTAAGTAAAATATTATTCTACATTTTTATCTCATATGTAAAAAGAAAATTGAAAAAAAAAAAGACTTGAAAGGCCAGGGAAGATTGTTTAAGAAGGGGACCAGCAGGAGCCAGGAGAAACAGGAGAGGGCAAAGGATCGGTGCATAGGATCAAATACTCATTCTACTTACTTGAGAATGCTCTAATGAAATCTGTCATTTTATACAATGGAAATAGGTTAATAGTGATAGCTCAGAAGGTGCCTTGAGCAGCAGTGTGTAACTGTGAGCTACAGATTAAAGCTCCCTGATCTGGAAATCGTATATAAATATAAAACCTTTTCTATCCTGTTATGACACCATAGTGGAAAAGTCTATATCTGGTCACATAAAAAGGTTGTGGTTGATTTTGAGCCATATTTCAGGGGCTCAACTCTCATAACCTGAGTTTGATCCCCAAAACCTACGAGGGAAAGAAAGAACTGATCCTGAGGGTTGTCCTCCAACCTCCATACTTATGCCATGGCTTACACACTGACATACACACAGCATACACACATTAAGAATAGATAGAGGGGAAAAAGAAAAGACAGTGTTTAAATTGCAATCACATTGAAAATATTTCATTCCTGTAAGCATGTGTTTAAGACATAGGTAGGATAGAAATCAGTTTCAAGCTTGCACGATAGTCCCAGATATAAATATTTTATAAATTAAAAGCAAATGTGAAATACTTTTATTCCCAAGTTTTAGATAAGGAATGCTCAACTCATAGTACTTCTTGATACCCTTTTCAGGGAATTTATATTTCTCATGCACCAGAATCACACTACAGTACCTGGCAAAGTCTGCAGTCAACAAAGATTTGTAAGTGACTTACATGGAGATGAATGATGCATGGAGAGGCTGACTTTGCCTTGCATTCTTACTGTTTGTTTTTCATAGAAGAAATCATTTTTGAGAATTAATGTGAAGTCATACAAATAAGATTTGTATAGACATAAATCCACATTGAGTCACAACACAGATATCACAGGACAAAATTAAAACAAGAAAACTAATTGGCAGTTATCTATAGTTGGATACAATTGTATGACATACATCAAAAAGCCTTTTTCAAAATCAGCAGATGATGAAACAATTATCAGGGTCACTCTGGAAAATGGTTTCTCTGCATCTCCTCCTTTCTTACAATGTCTTTCTTTAGTATGGCTAGTGAGTACTTTGGTGGTTGACGTCCCCCAAGGGGCTTTGTCCTAAGTGCTCTGTTAACCACTGCAGCCTGCATATCCCTGTCCACATCCATAGTTCCTATAGCTATACCCAGTATAATTATATGTGCTGTAGTCAGTATATTTTGATCACCACCATAGGTACTATTACTATCATTTCTAAATTCTTGATTATAATAATTAATTAAGCCTTGATATCACTTTTTTACTTGACCTGGCCACCCACGTCCCCTAGTACCATCTTGTCCACAGCTGTAGCTCCTCTTTTTTGTTGCTGTCACTGCCTGTCAACCTCTTGGGGTTTCACATTTGCTGATGCCCGTTTCCTAACAGTTTCTTTACTGTTCTTCATCTGGACATGTGATAGACAGAATTATCTTCTTCTGTTGGTTTTTGTGTCCTTGGGGTGCTCTATATTTTCAATCTCTCCAAAGGCTTCAAAATATTCTTGAAATACCTGGGCTCAATCTACCCCTTCCAAAAAAAAAAAAACCCCTTTGAAGGGATTCTCTTACTTTTAAAGCTCTGGCCCTTTGGGGAAGGCCATCTATCGATTTGCCAACTAGATTGTGTTCTTTCAATTTTAAAACTTCATCAACACTCACAGCACTGTGGAAAAGCCCAAATATAGATCCTCTTAGTCTTGCACTGATTGGGTCTGCTTTAATTTAATAATCTACAACTTCCGCAAATGGAGACATGCACTCAGTCAGGTCTTGCTTGCTTGCATGCTGGATATCCTAGAAACATTTACCACCATCCTGCTGGTTCTTGCTGAGTTGATCTTGTATCACCCTGAAAATTCCTCTGTTTTTCTGTATTGGTTCACGTTCCCAACAATGGTGGCAGAGCTGTTGGCACGGTCAGGTCCTTGCAGCCAAGTGCTGGTGGTGAAGCATTGACTGTAGCTATATTTAGGCTATCCTTTCCACTTCTTTTTCGAGGACTGTAAACTCTGTAATTTAGAGACTTTGACCTGCAGGGCACTCATGCTCATAATGCAAACACAAAAAGGTCTCCATGGGATCTAGAGGCAGAGTTGCAGTGTCTACTACAGAGTAGGCAATGGGAATTCAACTTCATCCTCATGATTTTCATCAACAGAAGTTCCTAGAGGATTACTTTTGGAGGAATATACACTAAAAAAAAAATCAACTGTAAATCTTTAGTTTTCACAGCTAAGCTCTTCAAATTATTCTGAACTCTTAAACAATTGAAGTATGAAAATATTTATATCTATATGTATACATGTGTGTATTTATATAAGCACACACATTATATGTATATATGTATATATATAAAAAACTGTATATACAACTATATATTGATGGGGGAGAGTCTTCTGTTTTGTATTAATTTCATTGGTTAAATAAAGAGACTGCCTTGGCCCTTTAATAGGACAGAAAATTAGGTAGGTGGAGTAGATAGAACAGAATTCTGGGAGAAAAAAGCAGAGTCAGGCAGTCGCCATGATTCTCCCACCCGACACAGACACAGGTTAAGATCTTCCTTGGTAAGCCACCTCATGGGCTACACAGAATATTGGAAATGGGTTAGTCTAGATGTGAGAGCTAGCCAGTAAGTGGCTAGAGCTAATAGGCCAAGCAGTGTTTAAAAGAATATAGTTTGTGTGTTGTTATTTTGGGTAGAGCTAGCCGGTGGCTGGAAGCTAAGTGGTGGGTAGAGGCCCGCAGCTCCTACAACTATATATGTGTGTGTGTGTGTGTGTGTGTGTGTGTGTGTGTGTGTGTGTATGTAGTAATAGGAGCGGTGGGCTGTGTCCCGCCACCCAGCTAGCATTACCCGAAATAATTACACGGACACTGTATTCTTTTAAACACTGCTTGGCTGATTTCTATCTAGCCTCTTCTAGGCTAATTCTTGCACCTGGACTAGGCCATTTCTTATAATCTGTTGTAGCCCACGAGGTGGCTTATCAGGGAGCTTCTAGCCTACGTCCATCCTGGGTCGGAGCTTCATCGCAGGTGCCTCAGAGAGCAGAGCTATCCCCGTGTCTGCCCAGGAGCCAGGAGCATGGCGTCTCTGCTCCAGACAGCAGAGCTGTCGAGTCTGAGCTCACTTCCTCTTCCTCCCAGCATTCTGTTCTGTTTACTCCACACACCTATGTTCTAAGCTATGAGCCCAAGCAGTGTGTTTATTACTTAACCAATGAAATCAACAGATTGATATATGACACTCCCACATTATATATATAACACAGGTATTTGTGTACACACACAGTTATATGTTGTGCCATATATGCATAAGAAGGCTTTAGTACATGGGGAATCTCCAAGCAGCAGTGTGTAGTGATATTTTATTTGTACTTTAATGAATAAAGCTTGCCTGAAGATCAGAGTGCAAAGCTAAGCCATTAGAGGTCAGGGAGTGGTGATGCACACTTGTAATCCCAGGACTTAGGAGACAGAAGCAGATGGATCTCTGTGAGTTCAAGGCCCTCTGAGCTACACAAGACTTATCCAGAAATAGATACAGGTGGTGGCAGCTCACACCTTTAATCCCAATGTTTGGGAGTCACATGCCTTTAATACCAGCACTTGGGATCCCATGCCTTTAATTCCAGCACTAGGGAGGTGGAGACAGGAGAGATACGGCTGGGTGGAGAGAGAAATATAAAGGGGGAAGAGACAGGAACTCACTGGAGTCTACATTCTGAGGTTTGGTAAAGACAAACAATCTGAGGAGCAGTGTAATCAGAGAACAGGATGGCCCCTTTGGTCTGAGCATTGGTAGAGCCAGTGGCTGGCACTCTGCTTCTCTGATCTTCAACATTAACCCCTATATCTGCCTCTGGATTTTATTATTCATGCTATATCAGTTCATTAATTTGCTGCAATAAGGATATTTTTTCCTTAGAGATGATTTTTTATGCCCCTTGTATGCAAATGTCTTTGCCAGGTAAGAAAGCACAAATCAATGTGTTTACAGCCTGCTCAACAGCCCCAGTACTGCTACATGACCTCCAAATAAGCTTGCTGACCCTGGCCAGCTTACCTTGAGGTAACTTTCACAGAAAGATGATATTGGATATTGGGTCCACAACCAGCCCAAGATAACCTATTAATCTTCCTATCTGTGAAAGGTGATTGGACACAAATAGCACTAGGAAACCTAGCCACCCTCTGTACTGGTCCTAGATGCAATGCTTTTAGACTCTCAGTCTAGGGACAGAAAAATTTATTCTTCTAAAAGTGAAATCAGCATCTATGTTTATTTCCACTTAAAACCATCTTTGAAAGTTATGATGCTTCCATTTTTTGCTTAAGCAGAGGAGAAAACAGCCAAAACAGAAGATCAGTGACTACCAAAGAGCCCAGGACAACAAGAACCATTGGTATGGCCAGCTCTGAACTTACTTTGCCATATTTGAGGCTCTTGGTACTTAATATGGAGTGTATTGCTGCTATGATTGACCTTTATGTCTAATTAGAGCATGTGTTCTTGTCAAATGACAAGCACCTACAAGGTTAATCTTTGAAACATCTTTGTTATTGTTCTTTATCCATAGTTTAACTCTTGGTAGGCAATCCCTCCAATTTCTAACCTCCCTGTTCTGTGAAGGACAATTGTAGAACATACTAGCTTTCTTCCTATTGCTCTTTGATCTTTACAAGAAATTATCAGGGAGGGTGAGTGAGTGAGTGTGTGTCTCTGTGTGTGTGACTTATGATATTCATGACAAAAAGTAAAATAAAAAGATAACATCTATTTTCACTCAGACCCTGTAGAGAATGACACCAATGTGTGTATCTGACAGGTAGACCCACTGACTGAGTCTTTAGTGTCGTTGGGTCTACCTGTCAGATATACACATTGTGGTTTCCTATATTCTCTTTCCAGTTTTACCTGAGTGGCGAGGGACTGGTGCTCAGCTGGAAGAGACTAAGTTATGCAGAAAGCTGTAAGGAGGGAAGTGTGAGAAGGCCTGATGTCCTGTCCCTTGGAAGGTGAATATGGTACTGATTCACAAGGGATTTGTGGTACAGAAACAGATACACCTAAAATGGGTCCTTCATTTTCCTCCTGCCATGCTGTCTTGATAAAGGATCCAGGACACTCATGGCTACAGATTAACTACTTCTGCGTTCCCTCTAATGGCTATGTAATGGGCAGTAGTCAGAGTAATTATCCAAACAGTCACAGCATACTGAAGGGGTGACTTTATTTTTCATTTTCATTTCGTGCAAATAGGACCATCTGGAATTACACAACATGGGAGCCCTGCGTGTAACACGTATACAAGATCTAAGCTTAGCAATTAGGACCTTTCCAGTGTCAAATCATTTGACACTTTAATGGTTGTTAAATGATGTAGATAGGCAGAGTAGGCTTTTAAAGGGAATGCCAAGGACACCATTACAGATCAAATGCTGTCTTGAATCTCACTTAAAAAAATTTAAAATAGACTCTGCTGCTGGGTGGTGGTGAGCCATGTCTTTAACCTCAGCACTTGGGAGGCAGAGGCAGGTGGATCTCTGTAAGTTCGAGGTCAGCTTGGTCTTCCAAGCAAGTTCCAGGACAGAGAAGCCCCATCTTGAAAAAACAAACAAACAATCAAAAAACAACAACAAAACCAAACAAAAAAGGTGATGTGAGACTTATAGAGTAGCTGGTAGTGTGATGGTTTTCATGCTCTTGACAGTACCAATATCAGCACTTTATGTTATAATTAATGGACTTCTAGCTAATATTCTAGCTGATATGCTAGAAGTAGCTTGATGTGGGATTCCCCTCTCTATGCTATGAATACCATTGGTTAATAAAGAAACTGTTTTAGGCCTGTGATAGAGCAAAAGAGTAGAGCTAGGCAGGGGAAAACTAAACTGAATGTCGGGAGAAGGAATGTGGAGTCAAGAGAGAAGCCATGGAGCCGCCACCAGAGGTAGACATGCTGAAACCTTGCCAGTAGGCCTCAAACCTTGTGGCAAAATATAACATAAGGGAGATGTGTTAATTCTAGCTGTAAGAGTTAGCTAGCAATATGCTTAAGTAATTGGCTAAGTGATGACTTAATACAGTTTCACTGTGGTTATTTTGGGAGTCTGAGCAACTGGAAAGCTTGTACGGGCTTGTACAACAATAACTCAAATCCATATTTTCCTATTTTACTTAGAATTTGCTTTTCGTTCCTTTCTCTTCCTTCTTTCCTTCCTCTCTCCCTCCCTCCCTCCCTCCCTCCCTCCTTTCTTCCTTCATTCCTTCTTTCTCCTCCAACTCTCTGTCTCTTCCTCCCTTCCTCCTTACCTCCCTCCCTCTGTCTCTCTTTCTCTTTCTTTTTCTTTTTTTCTATTTCAGAATCCTGTTTATGAAACCACACCATATCATCAGGCTCCCTGACCTCCTGCTGTCTCTGGCAGTTTTCAAACGTTTCTTGCTTTGTACCATAGAATTATGATTGAGTGTGCTGAAATCCTCATGTTGGCATGACCTTGACAGCTGTGAGACTTATTCCTCGTGTATTTTACAGCAGGCAGCTCAGTCAGAATTGTCTGGTGCTCTTCTCATGGTTAGAACAGGATTGTGGGTCTTAAAGGAAGGAACAGGGACAAAGCTCATTTCTATAGTATTGTGTCAAGGTACACAGTGTTTGCATCATGTGTTGCTGTTGGTGATCTCCACTGTGAGGTGGAGAAAATGTATCATCACAGACGATACTGCTGGTTTTAACCCAGATTTTTATCCCAGGAGAACATTAAATGTGAAGGGTGGCTCACATTTATTGGAATAGGTTAGTAATCTCACATATTAATGGCACTTTGCTCTGGATATGACTTGTGGGGTGGGGGTGGGGAGGCAGGACACAAACAGGGTCTCTCACTGAATTTGGAGCTAGGCTAGGATGGCAGCCTGCACGACCCAGAGAGCCCTGCTCTGTCTTCACTACACTATACTAGCCATCTCCCTTCATGCCCCTATTTTCCCCACCCCCACCCCTGTCCAGCACAGGCACACTCGAATGGTTGCATCTGACTTCTTTCTTTCCTCTTTTTTTTTTTTTTTGTTTTTTCTTATTTGAGACAAGGTCTCACTGGGCAACCCTAGCTGGCCTGGAATTCGCTATATAGACCAGGCTGTCTTTGAACTCACAGATATTGGCCTGCTTCTGTCTCCATGAGGATTAAGGGTTTATGCCAAAGCACCCACTTTTTACATGAGTCTTGTGGATTTAAACTTGGTTCCTCAGCCTCTGCGCCATCTCTTCAGCCCCTGGATATGACTCCTAAGCTTGCCTAACCATAAAAGCCAAATTACAGCTTTGAGAGAGGGTGTCATTGGATCTCACATGGAGGTTCTGATTCATTCGGGTAGGGGATTTCAGGACAGGAGCCCACTTTTCTGACACGTACAAATTCTTCTAATATAGTCTCTCTAGATTATGTGCTCTTTGAAATAACAAGAAGAAACTACAAAGGGAAATTTGGAAACTGACTATATCACACACAGAAGTTGCTGTTTCTTTTTATGGGATGCCGGAGAGGAGGCAGATTCCCTTGTGAGTTGCCGTATGGCATCAACCCATAGCATAACGTATAATTAGCATCTATCCCAATGCCTTCATCTCCTGAAGAGCACTTTCAGACCCTTCTTAGACTGGTAGGTCATTTTTCAATGTGCTGCAATTGCATTTCATCAAAACCAACACTCCATCCTAATGCAACTGTTTGTGGGCTTACACAGCTAAAAATCAATGAAAAAAATAGATCCTAGATTACAGAGCAACAGAAAGTATTATTAAAGGAAAACCACATCTGACTGGCATATTTCTACCCTGTAGGGATGGTGGGTTTCACTTCATGGAAACTTTTACTATCAGTTAGAAAAACTCCTTACTGGGCCATTTAGTTACCAAACAAGGACTCGCAGATCCATCTGGATTAGGAAGGAGGAAGCAAAGAGAGCCATGCTGATCTTCATGACAAATTAAAATGAAAAGCAGACCTAGACACTCTCCCAGAGAATATGTGGGCTCTCTTTCACCAGGTCCCAGAAAGCTCAGTGTCTAGAAAGTTTCTGGAATTTAGAGACAACAGGGAGGGAGTGGGGTGAAGACTCATCAAAGATGGGGACATTAGAGGAGAGACAGTCACAGAGGGGTCCTCTGGGTTGAACGTTAGGACCAGTGCTGCCTGGTTTTGTCTGCTGCCTATTATGTCCTTGTATTCTTACCCTTACTTCACAATGTACTGATATTAGAGGGTATTTTGAGGTGTGCCAGAAACAAACAAAAAAAGAGTCAGAAAGCTCTAAATAGTCTCAGTAGGCAGATTCAGAGAACCTGAAATGATGGGGTAACAGCTTGGTCTGCCTCAGTCATTGTAGATGAGTGTACCAGAGTCCCTACACTTAGCATGAGTTTTGAACTATTTGCACTGAACCCAGGGATAGCAAGAAGACTTCAGGCTCTATTCATAAGGTCTAATCGCTGCAAAGATTTTCCAGTCTTCTTGGAGATCTCAGAGATGAATATTGTAGGAAGTATTAATAACAAATATCTCTATGCCCTAGCATAGAGCAGAATTTGATTGCTTTCCTGATTCCTAGTGGTTCTATTGTTAACACACTGCTTGATTTTCAGATAAACTTGCTTACGAAACTAGCAGTGTTTCATCATCTGTGACTTTGTTCAACTCTATCTACTCCAAACACAATGTAGGGAGATATTTTTCTTTTTTCTTTTCTTTTTCTTGGTTTATTTGCTGGTTTCCTTTTCATTGCAAACACTGAAATTAACCAGTATTCAACCACACTGACAGAAGATGTTGAACAAGGCATGGTACTTTTAGTGCCACGGAATAATTTATGGTATGTATATAAGAAACTGAGGCAGATTTTAAGGCAAAGAAGCCCATCTATAAGCCAATGAAGAGAAGACATACACGTGAAAATGAAAAATACTTTTTATTCCAGTCTTATTGCTGTGCTGTTTAGACAAAGTGAATAATGTAAGAGAGAACCTTGGTTTTAATGACCTTGGAAATGAGGCAAATCTCTGTGTGTTTGTGTGGACACGGAAGGGTGGACAAAGAAAAGCATCTCACAGAATTATTCCTCAGGCAGCAGATGCTCTGTTATGTTTAAATTCTGAGAGTGGCAGGGAGCCAGGGAAGGGTTAGATGACAGGCAACAGCTTTATGAGCTAAAGTATTTTAACATCAGTGTGTGCGTTGTTGTTTTCATGTTTATGTACCTTAAATTATTTGTTGACTTATTTTCTTCTTTTGAGACAAAGTCTTTGGCAAAGACTGGCACCAAATTCCCTATGCAGTGAAAGGCAACCTTGAACTTCTGATTCTCCTGCTTCTACCACCCCTGTGCTGGGATTGTAGGTATGAACCATCACTGGTTGATATGGTGCCAGACATCTAACCCAGTCTTCTGCATGCTAGGCAAGCAGTCTACCAACTGAGCCACATCCCCAGCTATCATGCATTTATCTCAAGTTTTATATTGGTTTTCTCTTGCTGTTGGAACAAATCACTATCGACTTAACGACCTGAAACAACATAAATTATCACTTTATAGTTCTAGAGATATGAAGCTGGGTGCCTTTCCACTGGCTCTAAGGACTAACTTTTCTCTCATTTTTCGATGGAAGAGATCTATATTTCTTGGCTCTTGCTTCTTTTTTTATCCTAAAAAACCACTTGTCATTCGACTTACTTGATTTTTCTTCCATAGTCACATCCCCTGGCTCCAAACAGGAAAGCATCTTTGCTTTAAGAACTCATACGAATAAATAGCGGCTTCTTGAATGGCTGACCTCAGCCTCTCCATTTCAAGGTCATTCCCTATTCACACCTGCAATGTTTCTGTGGTGTGAGCAGGTTCCTGGGAAAGGACATTGGCACTGTGGGAAGGACCATTGTTCTGTCGCACATGGCTTACAGGCTTCTTGAGTGTCACCCATTTTTCTCACCAGACACACTAAAATTTTTGATGCAAAATTATGAAGAAGATTTTGGCAAAATTAGAATTTCATGATTCTTTGCCTGTTATAATAAAAAAAAGCTGAGGATTAAGTAAAGGATTAAATTAAATTGGATTTCTCCAGCCAATTATTCAAATAGTCTCATTTGATAGTCTTGGGTGTTAGTGATGTTGAATAATTCGATTCCTAGCTTGCATATTTTACTTATTTTTTATGATTGATCACCAGGAGAGGCTGTTTTGAGTTAGGAGATGCTTTTCTGGTAAGATCTATGGAGATTTGGGAAACCATGACAACCCACACTGGGACAGTAGCAGGCCCTCATTTTAGGGGAAAAAGGAATCATTTGGTAATCAGTGCCAGACAATCTATTAGAGCGACAATGGGAGCCACATAGCAGCATTGCATTCTCTGGCAGCCACAAAGAACAGAATAAGTATGAAATAAATATTTATGTTCTATCCAAACTATGATTTCCACATTCAGTTGATATAATAAGATCTCAATATGATACTTCATGTCCTTTCAGTCCGTGCTGTAAGTCTGGGATCCAGTGGGTACTTTATACTAAAGCGCTCTTCAATTCGGCCTGCCTCCAACCTATCTCTAGTGCTTAGAATCCGGTGTGACAGCCTTGGACCAACCTCACAGAAACTTCTTTTATTTCTGTATTGTTTGTGCATTGTTTTCTTTTAGCAGTGTCTCACTATGTCATTCATATTGACTTTGAACTCCCTAAGATGGCCTTGAATCTATGATCTCCCTGCTTTAGACTATGTAATGCTGGGTTTATAAATGTGTGGCACCAGACCTGGTGACTTAAGCAGCATCTTTTAATAACCTTATTCATTGAGTTCTTTGCAGCATTCTCTATACAGATACAGGTGGATTTAGAAGTTTGACCCCCTACAGATTACATAATACCCACTGCTGTCAATCTCTGTGTATTGTAGCCTTCTTCAGCAACTGCCCACATATGTAACATGGATGGGGGTCTGCTTGTTTGTGTTTTCTGTCCTGCCTGGTTCCCCAACAACTGTTTAGCCCCAAAGAAAATCACACATAGGTCTTCATAAATTATAAGCTGATTGGTCCATTAGCTCTAGCCTCTCACTGGCTAACTCTCACATCTTGATTAACACATTTTTTCTGATCGATGTTAGCCGTGTGGCTCAGTACCTTTTTTAAGTGGGGCAGATCACATCCTGCTGCTTCGGTGGTCTGGTCAGGAGTAGGAGGAATCAACTTCCTCCTTCCCAGAATTCTCCTGTTCTCCTTACATCATTTCTACTTTCTGTCTGGTTTTTCCCATCTATATTTCCTGCCTGGTCAATCAGCGTTTATTTATAACATGATTGACAGAATACAGACAATTCTCCCATACCACACATACACTGAAGACTAGTACTCACCTTCCCAGTCTTCATTACTGAAACAACACTCAACACTGTTGTGATTAGCGGGCAGTTAGCTGAGTTATGATGTGGGATTTCTAGGAACAAGTTCGTTTTCCTCTTCCTTCTAGGTGTTCTGAAAGTGACATCTCAAAATGTAGCAGCTCAGGGTACCTCAGACATATCCTTGGCATTTGACTAAATGATGCTCACCCCACATTTTTTTTTCTCTTAAAAAAGGATAGACCCAGGTACCCTCATGTTTTAAGCCATTATTAGTGGATTTGCTATTGGTTTGCATTTTATTTCATTTCTAAGTGATGTCAAACTGAGCTCTGGCTTCTGCTCCAAACAAAATGCATGTCTCCACTTGCTAGCTTCCTGTTAGTTCTGACAAAAGGAACCCCAAAGGGAGACTAGGAACAGAAGGAAGGAGAAAAGACACCCACTTTCCTGTTCTGATCAGTGTTGCCATTAAAGGGCATCATAATGGAGGGAGGGGCCAGCCCAGAAGCCACAGGAGGAGCGGACGTCCAAGAATGGGTGGCTAAATGCTACAAGGTGGTCAGGTGAGGTCAGGAAAGCTTTTGTTTTTATTTGACGACGAGGGAGGCTTTGGAAATCAGAGCCTCAGTGGAAGGATGGAATTAGCATTGTCTGGAAAGCCAGGCCACAACAGATTGAAGGGTGCAGAGGAGGCACCAAGTGTGGACTTCTCTTTCAAAACCAAGTTTTCCTTGAAAAGGAGAGATTGAAGGTAATGAGCTCTGTTTGTTTATTCTTTTGAAAATGAAAAATATTTGTAAACACTATTAGGTATTAGAAATGAGCAGTCAGAACTGAGGACAGATGTCTGGACTAACTCAGGCAGGAGCCTTCTGCTTAATGTACGAAGACCATTTCCACAGTCCCTGCAAACTCGGGAGACAGTTTCTACTGAGATCCAGGCTGGCCTTGAATGTTTTGTAGCCACCACTGGCCTTGAATTGTGTGGTCCTCTTGCATCAACCTTCCAAGGTCTGGTATTATAGGCATGCACCACAAGGGGCAGCAAAAGATTCTTAAAAGAACTGCTCTGCATTTTTCTAGAACTCAAACCGGCATGCAGTGGGCAGGCTCACTGACTGCTCTGTGAGACTGGCTAGCTCCTGACCTCTGTTTTGGGGTGTCGTCCATTCCTCTATTAATTTAGTCAATTTGATAACTAAACTTTCAAGAATTTATGTATTTCTCCCTTTTATGATTTTCCTACAGGCCCCGAGCCTCTTGTTCAAAGACTATGTTGTTGGAAATAAAATGTTTTGGAAGCCTAGAATTCCCCAGATAAATATATGAGCCATGTCTAATAATACCAGAGTAGAATTAAGTAAAATAAAAAAATCAAATTGTCAAAAATTGCTTTTAAATATTAGATATTCCAAAGAGAAATTTGATATTTGATGACTCTCTTAAATTTTCCTGTATTGATCAAATACTTGCATAATATATAGTGCATTCTGAACATATAATAATTTCACAAGTCTATGATCATTAAAAATGTCTCCATAGAGTGTACTGTGTACGGGTGACTTTAGGCAGGAGGACTTGAGAGTATGGTAAAAACCTATCTTTGTGGTTACCCTCCCCTCCCCCTTCATTTCTTTCTTTCTTTTTTCTTTTTCTTTCTTTTTTCTCTAGCAACTGTACCCTGTATATTTTGGCAAAAGAACAAGAAATGGCTATCTGTGACCTTACTAGCTGACAGGCAATTACATAACAGAGCTCCGCTTACACTGAGAAAAACAATAATAATTTCTTCTGAGGATTTTTCTGGTAGTGAAAACTAACTTTAAGCCAAAGGAAACACAATTTATGGTCTAACTTTGAAGCATATCTAGCAGAAAATTGACTAGTTTCTAAGGCTGCCAAGACAAATGATGATGGCCCAAGGGGCTTGGTGGTGCAGAAACAAATTCTCTCACAGTGATAGATGCAAGAAGCGCAAAGTGAAGATAGTAGCCATGGATGGCTCATTCTGAAGCTGGGAGGGGAATCTGTTACAGGCCTCCTTTCTTGCCTCTGGCATTAGCCAGCACGCTTTGTGCTCCTTAGTTTGATTCTGGGTCACTCTGGTCTGTCTCCATTACCACGTAGTAGTCACCTTGTATGCCACCTACATGTTCCCATGTCATAAAATGGCACTGGTCTTTGGAATTTATGTCTGTCCTAATATTGCATGACCTCCTCTTATTATAATTATACCTGCAATGAACCTATTCCAAAATAAGCTCAAATCCACTTGCACCGAAAGCAAGAACTTTTGTATATTCTCCTATAGTGTGCCAACAACAGAAAGCTGTCTAGTTATATTCAAATAGCTTAAAACGCAATACATGGAGAAACTATGTTGGAGCTGACTAAGAAGTTTCCTCCCTATTGTATGGCTTTCACAGCACCAGAAAGTTTTATGTAGGCATTTGGGAGAAAAAGCCATCAACTCTAATCCTTGGCTGTGAATCCAGTGAGCTATAATGTAATGAGAAGATATGCCCATGGGTGCAATAGTGGTGTGAAGGTTATAGAGCTAACCAACCACTTCCTGATGGGTCTAGGGATATTCCTAAGATGATAAATGCATGGCTGCCACTGCATATCTGGCCAAGAACCCATCATTATGGAGCTCATAGGTTACAAGGTTAAACCTACTATTATAATTTTGTCAAATGGACATAGTGTCAAACTGTCTTCTAAATTTGTATCTCTTTACCTGTAGATTAGCACAGCTCTCAACCTTCATCAGTGATGTTTCTTTCTGCTACAGGGAGAAAGACTGGAAGAGCCAGAGGTCAGCGGGTACCAAAGCAAATCAGTGGGTTTTTTTACGTCAGGATCCCTGCACTCATGAACTTACAACAGCTGTGGTTCTGAGTAAGATCCATGACTGGTCAAGGCAGTGGACATCTAGCATGGCATTAGGAGAGACTTACGAGCTCTCGTCTACTGAGGAGCTATTATAAGTTAGGGCTTCTGGAAAAGAGACTGTCATGTTTTGAAAGGATGTGACCCCTGGTATGTCAATTATGCTTCCGTGGATGGTCCATTATGCTTATGGATATATGGGCAGTGCAAACAGGACTTAAATGGTTTAAAATAAAAGAGAGGACAGTGTTGGGAGAGTTGAGGTGTTAGGGAGTGGACCTGGGAGTAACTATGAGGAAAGAAGGGGGGTTTAATGTGATAAAAAAAAATATGCTGTATGCATGCATGAGATTCTCAAAGAATTGACAAAAGTATATAAATACAATTTTTAAGGAAAAGAAAGCATAGCTCATTTGGTAAGTGCTTGCTTGGCATGCACAAAACACTGGGATCAATACCACCACATAAATCAAGTCTGGTTGGTGTACTCCCAGTTCTTTGAAAGTGGAGAGGGGAGGATCAGAAACTCAAGGCCACTCTAGGCTATCTGGCAAGTTCAAGGCTAGATAAAGAGAAAGAAAAGCTCAGTGCGTAGTAAAGAAGGTAAGCTATTTGCCAAAGAAAACACATATTAAGCCTTTGGGAGAGATCAGGGAATCCCTCTGGAAAAACAAAATATCCCCACATTTTTATATCCATCGGAATTTGGGGTAGTAGAAATGATTGGTCTACTCTAGTACAGCTGTAGCACTTTCCTTCTCCTAATTTTGCAAGTCTGGCATGGAAATTTGAAACTGCACTAAAATTCCACAAGTCATGGAAATTAGTCAAAAACCATTGTAATTTCAACATATGGTACCCCGGGAAACGTGTGTATACTTACCGGAATAGCCAAGTCTCAGATCTCTCTCTTACGGCTGTTGAGGCTACAAAGACATGGTCTTGATGGCCTTAGTGGCCTCTGAATGCTTCAGAATTTGTGTAGTTTATTTTAGAAAAATATTCAGACACTAACTTTTTGTATTTATAAAAACTTATGTGATGGATATTTCCTCTGCCCTTAGAATTTAAGCGTGTCTCCTCTGGGAGCTACAGCTGCTTTAGCTTTCCTTTGGCCAGCTTTCACTTTATAAATTTTGAATTCATACTCTAGCCTGTGTATCTGTGCTATTACTTTCCGTGGGTGCAGAAATGTCACATCAGACAAAGTTCTTGTCTGAACTGAGTTTCTGTCCCTCGAGACCCGCATGTTTTAGAGCTGGTTAGGGCTAATGATTTTCATTGAGGCAGCTGTCACAAATAATTCAGTCTGATAAATTCCAATGTGTGGGCAGGATGGGCAAGCTGACTTTTGAAAAGAGAAGTTTCAAAGGCAACCTTTTGTTTTTTTGTTTCCTCCTTGTTTAGATGTTCCAGAAAAAACAATAATATTGATAACTAATGGAATTATGTAGTTCTTTTGATATTCCTAACTTTGTTGATCTACATATAAATGGAAGTTAGGATTTATTTCCCATAGCATAAAGGCTTGGTGTATTCAGAGAAACATACTGATGACTGTGGAACTGAGAGACTATTCCGGGAATGTTCTTGTCTTTGGCAGTCTTATTATCTAATCTCCCAAGAATAAACCAATTATAGAAAAAGTAAAATGTTCCAGGTGAGTTTTCTTTTGCTCATTGTGATGGTTGGTGTTTATTTGCCACAACCTAGAAGTGCTTTGGAAGAGAATCTGATGTGGGATTCGGGGCTGAGCATCCGGGAACCAACAAGCGGCCTCCTCCAAAAAGAGTCTCAGTGAGGGGATTTCTGGATCAGGTTGGCCTGTGGATATGTCTATGGGAATTTGTCTTGTTATTGAAGCATGGACACTTGTCTACCATGCGTAGCACCATTCCCTAGATGTGGGTGCGTGGGGTGAACGTTGTGTGGAAAGAAAAAAAGTACTGGGCACAAGTGTTTGTGAATACATGTACTCATTCTTTCTATTCTCAACTTTGGATGTCACTGGTCATTTTGAATTCCTACCTTAATTTCCCCTCAATATGGACTGTAACCTGGAATTGTAAACATAAACTGCCTTTTGTCACTTTATTTTATCATGGTAAGAGAAAGAAATAAAATATGGTTACAGTAAAGTGTGACAAATGTCATGGGTTATTACTTATTGTCCTGTAGATAAAAAAACTCAGAAGGTTGGAGTTGGACGTTGTCAACTTGGCAAAATCAAGACTCACCTGGTAGATGGACTCTTGGCATGCCTGTGTGTGTGTGTGTGTGTGTGTGTGTGTGTGTGTGTGTGTGTGAAGGGGTTGGTTATGCTAATTGTATGGAGGACCTGTCTTCTGATTCCCTCCCCTGAACACAGCATCTTGGCTTATATATGTAAAGAAAGGAAGTTGAGCATCATCATGCATGCATTCCTCGCTCTCTTTTGACTATAATTGTGATGTGTCCAGCTGCTTAAAGATCCTGATCACTTGACTTTCCCACAATGATGACTGTAACCTGGAGCTGTGAGCTGAAATAACCCTGCTTCAAAATTCCTTTGTCAGAGCATTTTGTCACAGCAATAGGAAAAGTAACTAACACACACACACACACACACACACACGCATGCACACACACACACGCACACAAATGATATGGTCTCACTAGGTTAAAATCAAGGAACGCACGTGGCTGGGTTCCTAGTGGAGGTCGCTGCAGAAATGTACAGTTTCTTGATGTTACCAGCTCTCAGAAGCCGCCTGCAGCGTTTGCCCTTCACTTTCCTTCAATCTTCACACGTGCAGACGGGTGGGACAAGCCTGTCTCACATCACATCACTCTAGTATTGGCTTCTTTGTCCTCTGCTTTTAAGGACTCATGTTACTTCACTGGACTCGCCTAGGCAAATCCAGAGTGATTCCCTTATCTAAAGTCAAACTAATTGGTGACTGTGGTTGCCTCTGCAATTCTCCATTGCCATATAAGTCAATAGAGTCACTGGTTCTGTGGGTTAGGATGTGGCTCTCTCTAGGGCTATTCTTCCTCCACGGGGAGCAGATATATTCCAAAGGTCAGCTGAGAGTCTTCTGATGAGAAAGTAGGAGACTGTATCTGAACTGGCCTGTTTTATGAATACATTGTACTAAGACATCTGGTACTCGTTGTGTTGAGAGAACTCAGCTATCAAACCACACCAAGTTTTTGTTACTATCCCAGAGTTCTGACATCTGGGAAGTCCATGGACAAAGTGTCAATTGACTTGATGCCTGGTGAAGGTCTGTTTTCTGTGTCATAGATGGCACCTTTCCGTTGTATCTTTGTGTCGCCACTCTCAGGCCTCTTCCATATGGGTCATAGTTGCACTAATGAAGGTTCTTCCCCCATGTCCTAATTATCTCCTGGTCTAGTTTGCTTTTTTATTGCTGTGATAAAGACCATAACCAAAAGCAATTAGAGGAGGATAGGGTTGTTCATCTTACCCTTCCACCTAACAGTCTATCACCGAGGGAAGTTAGTGCAGGAACTCGGGGAAGGGATCTGGAGGCAGGAATTGAAGCAGAGATTGTTCAATACTGTTTCCTGGTTTGCTCCCAAGGCTTTCTCAGCTTGCATTCTTATACCTCCCAATATCACCTACGAGTGGATAACACTGTCTATGGGGGACTGGGCCATTCCATATCAGCTATCAAGAAAGAAAATGCCTCTCAGACTTGCCTAGAGACCAGTCCAATGGAGGCATTCTCTCAGTTGAGGCTCCCTTTCCCAGATGATGCTAGCTTTGTCAAGCAGACAAAAACTAGCCAACACATGTTTTAAAAGCCACCTGCAAATATTGGCACTCAGTACAGAACCTTTTAAGATTTTTGTTTTTTGTTTGTTCTTACAACTCCTTTATCCCTACGAAACTTTTATGCATGTAGGGCCCAGACTACATCTATACTTTAGGATAGATACACATAGTACCATGTGTGATCATACATCATAAAGAATTTTATTTTAGGGGGTTGGAGAGATGGTTCTCTAGAGTGATTAACAATACTGATTGTTCATCCCAAGGGCCCAGGTTTGATTCCCAGTGTCCATATGGAAGCTTACAACCATCTGTTAAGCAGATTCTGGAATATCTGAGATTCTCTTCTGGCCTTTGTAGTGGCTATTTATATTGTGTGCAGACATACAGGCAGGCAAAACATACACACACATCAAATAAAATAATAATTAAAAAGATTTTATACTAGAAATTATTAGTATACATATAATTATACTATTTTTACAAATGAAAGCAGATTTACACACTGAAGAAATGACTGTGCTTGTTTTAAATGAGGATTTAAATCTGTGTTGGATATTTGATATTGTAGGATATACAACCTTAATGTTTTGAAGAACTGATCATATTTTGATTCCATAATCATCAATGCTGAGAACACTGATTCATATAAATATATAGTTTAACAGCAAAAGAAAGATATTTAGGGCCATTTCAAAAACTATTGGAAATCCTGTCCCAATTCCATGCTCAAATTCTCAACTAAGTGTTCAGGCACTAGTGGGAATTAAAACCACGTCCTCACCCATAAAAGGCAGACACCCTACACCCGAGCCACAGTCCTAACCCTCCAAGCTGAAATTCTTTTAACAATTTGAAGTAAAGCTCAAAGCAATAACTTAATGATAGTTTTTAAAATTAAACATTTTAATCCAAGCAATCCAAAGATATTCTACTTCATTTCTTAAATACTATGAAATGATAATGGGGCAATATTGTCTCCCCCCCCCCCCTGTAATTGACTCATTATTTTGCTGTAGGAGCAGACACCTCTGAGTCTATGTATTAGTGGAGCTTGGTGTGGTGGCACGTGCCATACAAGGTGCTAATGCCATGTGTTCAGATCAACTCAGGCAGCAGTGAGGTTGTGAGACCACATGGGAAAATGTTATTGGAAATACCTTAGATTCGTTACTTGTTTGAATTTCAATTGAAATTTGTTTGTTATGTATAGAAATCTGTTAGTACCCACCCACAACACAAAGCAGTGCCCACATTCACTTCCACTTCCTCAAATGGGGTCACGACGCAGTTTAAAAACCTGAGATGTAGAGGAGTGCGTTTCAGCACAAGAATCTGGGCAGGTTACACGCTTTCAGATTATAGCAAAAAGTACATCCACGTGTTAGCAAGCCATTAGTAACACAAGAGACTCACCTATGACTGAGTAGTAGTTTCTGTTGGGTTTCTCTGTAAACCGGACTCTTCCCTGAAAAACACCAGGTGCTTATTTAGAAAATTAAAGTGCCAACTGGCGAGTTTCATGTAGGGTCCAGGTGTGCGGGCTATGCAACATTCGTGGAAGGTATGGTGTGGCCCACTCACTGTGTGAACTGTGGTGATGTATGTGGTTCTGAGGAGGCCCAGGCTTCTGGAGTAAATCCATATGCTGGAGGCTCTCTTCAGGAGACATAAATACGCAAAACAGACTTACCTCTGAGAAACCCTGAAAGTGAGGGACCCGATGCCTAAGCGTCATTTCCCCTGTATAATAGACTCTACCTCTGTTTTTGTGGGCTGGAGCTAAAGGAGGTGTGGAGAGGGAGGGCAGCATGGGGTCACACAGAGAAGAGGCCGAAGCTGAAGACTGAAAGGAGTCTTTTCACAGGGAAATCATTATTCCCTTGTGAAGCCAGGGTCACTTCTTGGGAATGTTTTCAGCAACTCGTCTCTTTGCTCTTGAGCTCGTGTGTTGAAACCAAGCATCTGTGGAGACAATATTCCCTGCGGGGAGTACAGAGGCAGTTGGATAGGACTCTGTTCTGTCAGTGGGATGCTGAGGCAGGAAGTAGGGTGAGAACTTGCTCAGGGCAGGAATAGAGAGGGGCTGATTCAGCTAATCTGCTTTCATTATTACTATTGTTTTATCT
>NC_022010.1:92529586-92534564 GCF_000317375.1 Microtus ochrogaster
TGTGTGTGTGTGTGTGTGTGTGTGTGTGTGGTGTTTTGTCTGTGTATCATGTGTGTGTCTGATGCCCATGAAGCCAGAAAAGGCAGTCCATACTTACGCTAGAACTGTAATTATGGGTGACTGTGAGCTACTGGGCAAACACTAGGAATTAACTCCGGTCCTCTGGAAAAGCCACCAGGGCTCCTAACCACTGAAGCATCTCTCCAGTCCCTAAGCCACTTTCTGACTCAGTCTGGTGACAGCCCCTCTGTCTTCAGATTGGGCTGAGCCCCTCCTGAGAGCCGATGCCTTCAGGTCTCATTACTCATTCTCTGTCCTTACGACTCGATCTGAGATCCCTTGAAATTCAGTTCCGCCACCACTGGAGACTGAGAAATAATGAACTGAGGGTGAACAGGGAAGGTGTCACCAGAAGATGACATTTTGACATTATGTCCAGAGGCCGCTGTTCATTACAGTTGCTTGTTGAGACCCTTTCCGACCTTCCACCGGAGTGATTGGCAATAAGGCTATTTTCACAATTTTCCCTCCGGGAACTTTCCTTCACACTTTGATATGAAAAAGGAAATGAGCAGCCCTAATTTAAGCCAAATTCATTTCTAGGCTCCATAAACCCCCGAGTTAGGATACAATTGGACAGTGTGGAAAAAGGCATGTTAACACGTATGGGAGACTGACTGGATAGGCTACATGAGGCGTGTTAGCCAGTTATTCTGCTGCTACCCTGGGTGGTGTGTTTTGTGCTGGAGCACTATAGCTGGCAGTGGCTGCTGTGTATTAGCTGTTCACATCCATGGAGTCACTTCAGTTCCTTTTCACTGTGCCTTGGCAATGCTAACTCCTGAATCAGACTCCCCAAGGGTTGACAGAGAAACGAGTTAAGTGATCATTTTTTTTATGCTTTCTTTCTTTCTTTTGATTTGTTTTGTTTTGTTTTCAATGCTGGGATTCAAATTCCCGACTTTGGGCATGCTAGAGAAATGTTTAATACACTCAGACACAAACCCAGACACTGGGAGACCTTGTTTTTATTCCTTGCACGTGGAGGCACGTGGAAGCACATGTGCATGTGTACTCATGTGTATTCATGTTACATGTATGCAATATGTTTGTAGGTGTGCATGCGTGTGTGTATACCTAGCTGCAGGAGATCGCGGTTGACACAGAGTGCCTTCCTTGTATAGTCTCTACCTTATGTATTGAGGCAGTCCTCACTGATCTGGAAGCTTACCATTTCCACCATGGATTCCTTCCTTCTCCCTTCTCTGTGTTGCTGTTGCACATGAGCAACCATGCCTACTTGGATTTTTATGCACTTGTGGGGAGATCTGAACTGCAGTCTTCATACTTGTGCAACAAGCACGTTACCCTGAGCCATCTCCTTAACACCCACTGTGATCATTTCTAGGCTGTTCTGTACAGAGAGAATCTCCACCTGAACCCCACCCAGTCATGCATCTGTGTCAATACTCAGAGCTTTCCGTTCATTGACACCAAAGACCTCAAAGTAGCCTGGCAGAGGAAAAGCAAGCACTAGGCACACAGAGTAGGGAGGTAGAACACGACCAACAAAAGGCAAGGTGAGGTCTGCTGGACTGTGGGTCTCTGTGCCGCTCACTGTACTGCTCATGATGACACCAACTAAATGACTGTGTACATGCAGTCCCTGAGGGCCTGCTCACCGTAGTCATCTTCTGTACTGTATCTACTCATCTTCTGATGGCACCTACTATTGCAAGGAGGGCTGCTTGTTGGTTCCCAGCGGCTTAGCCACGAAGTAATGACACAGAAACCATATTAATTAAATCACTGTTTGGTCCATTAGCTTTAGCTTCTTATTGGCTAACTCTCACATATTAATTTAACCCATTTCTATTAATCTGTGTATCGCCACATGGCTGTGGCTTACTGGCTAAAGTTCTGGCGTCTGTCTCCCGGCAGGGCTACATGGCTTCTCTTGACTCCGCCCTTCTTTCTCCCAGCATTCAGTCCAGTCCTCCCTGCCTCACTCTGCTCTGCCCCACCCTGCTTTGCTATAGGCTCACAGTGGTTCTTTAGTTATTAACGGTAATCACAGCACACAGAGGGAAATCCCACATCACACCTACTCTATCCATTGCTTCTCAGATGCCAGTGATGGCAGCTTGAAATTATGAAGTCATAAGGAATAAATAATGAAACTCCATGACATCAGCTCTTCTAGGAGGTGCCAGCAACACTGAAGTCATAGATGTCACTGGAATGAAAGTCTTGGTGTGGGAGCTATTGCCTTTCAATGTTTCTCTTCAAGTGTTCTTTGGTAATGAGAATGGGGCTGAGTTCAGGTCGTGGTTATGGGTAAAGTGTGTTATTCTCCTAGGACACCTGGGCATGTTTCTGCTCTAACAGCCGAGGGTTACACAAATTCAATGACCCCTTTGTAGTGTATGGTGTCTCAATTATGCAAGTATAAGCACATCTTTTGTGATTTTTCTTTAAAAAATTGTATTTGTTTTATCTTGTATGTATATATGTCTGTGTTTGAGAGGATACACCATGCTGTGGTGTGGAGGTCAGAGGGCAACCCGGTAGGGTCAGTCTTTTCTTCTACAATGTGGGTCCTGGGGATGAAACTCAGGCCATTAGGCCTGGTTTCCATATTTACCTGCTGAGCCAACTGAATGCCCAGGATTTACTTGGAACAACTTTTACGTTCCCTTTTTCTTGTCCACTGTGGTCACTGCTTCATATCAACCATTAAGATGGAAGATGATAAACCTAATTTTTCTTTGGTGTTCACACAGGATATCATCTGCTGCCACTTATGTGAAAAGAGAACACTCAAATTGTAGATACGTTTGTATAAACAATACAGAAATGACCAACATGTTCCTTCCCTGCTCTTCCTATAGGGGGAGATGTCTTCCTTCTGTCAAGTAAACTTTATCTAGTGTACAGTCAGGCAAGCACAGAGACCCATTTGAACTTACCACTATTCTTTCCTGTGGGATGTCTGGCTTACCTAAACATCCTGAGCTTGTAAATCTAAAAACCTACTCTACATGCATTCTGAAAGATGAGAGGATTATGTGGCCAAGTCCTTTTAAGAGCTTGCAGTTGTGTGGGCAAATTATTACAAGCTTCGTATACAACCATTTGTTAATTTAACAGTTGCTTTAACAGCAATGAGGTAGACCCTGGGAGTAGCTATGGTGATGGATAGGACAAGGAGTCTTGGAGATATTAACAATGCTTTTTTTTCAGCTCTTTCCATTACCTTGAGCATATATATCTTCTCTGAATCTATCAGAATCTCTAACACAAAAATTATTTATACCGCCTGCATACTTTTTGCTGAACCTGAGAAAGAACCGGAGATGGGATGAAATGTAATGACTATAAAGTATTTAACCCCAGATTCTGGCTGTTTTAGACAAAAATAACAGCTAACATTGAGTTGTTTGTATGTGGTGATCAGAGTATTAGATAGAAATAAGCATCTTACGTCACTGTGAGTTAGCTTACATGTAAGGACATTAGCAACTGGACTAGAATATCTTACTCATCCCATGTTTACACATTGGACTTGTAAGTGAATATTGACCATGTGTTAAGGGCAAGGCCACTAGTTGAGGTTGGAGACATCATAGAACTTGCAGATCTGATAAGCCTTTTTTTTCTCCAAGAGAAAAAACAGTCTATAAGTAGATGCATTATTTGGATGATGGATCAAACAATTCCAAGATGATTATAAGGTTTTAATTTTAACATTTTAAGTTGAGCCAGGGTCTAACATAGCTCAAGGGATCACTAGTCACCTCATCTCTGAATTTAAAGATATTGCCTTGTTTTCTGGCCCCAAAATTTGTTATCATATCACAAGCAACACATTTATCCACAGTTGTGTTTAAGTCTCCATATTAAAAATGGTTTGCTTGGAAATTCTATGCTTGTCCATGAATCAATCTGCCTATACTACTTAATTTTAATGCTTTCTTTTGGGGGGAACTATCCTAACTACTGTAGGTCTCCCTTCACTAGAACTTGCCTCAAATACAGTAATCACTATGCTGGTTTGTATGAGAATGGCCTCTATAGGTTCATATATTTAAATGCTTAGTCACCATGCAATAGAAGTGTCTGGGAAGGACTAGAAGGGAAAAGAGGTGACCTTTACGTAGTAGGTGCAGCCTTGTTCTCTTTCTCCCTCTTGTCTGTGGATCAGGATGTGAAATGGGCCTGTCTATTTCCCTCCATGATGATAACGGACTAACCCTCTGAAGCTGTAAGCAAGTCTCTCCAATTCAATGTTTTCTTTTGTAAGAGTTGCCTTGGTCATGGTGTCTCTCTGCAGGAACAGAATAGTAACTGAGACATCACACTTGGGTATTGCAGCTATTTGTCTACATCTCTCTGCCTCTCCCTCTTGCCCTTTGTGCTCCTTGAAGGCAAGTATGTATTTTCTCTGACCATTTTGTGTCCTCCCAGTCTAGCACACACAAAACAGCATTTTAAAAGGTTTTGATGGGTCAGGCGGTGGTGGTGAATGCCTTTATTCCAGCACTTGGCAGACAGAGACAGGAAGACCTCTGTAAGGTCGAGGCCAGCCAGGTCCACAGAGTGAGATGCAGGACAGATACAGCTGCAGAGAAGCCCTGTCTCAAAAAACAAAACAAAACAAAACAGTTTTGATGAAGAAACACCAACAGCAGATCACAAGTGTATGTGTATCTATATAAATGTCTCCACTGAGGAAGGGACACCTCCTTATGCCACCTCCCATGGCATTATTTGTCAGTGTCAGTTTTATTCCCTGTTGGGTAGATGTTGTAGGTGTACAACTCAAACTCCCGGCTCTCTGTGCTTAGTGATGATGGCAGCCTACTTAGTATTGCCTGTCAGGTAGGTATTCATTTGCATGACCTGATGACTATACGCTCTGAGAAATATGCTTAATACACTGATCTCAAAATAATTGTTGACCAAACCATGGCTATAT
>NC_022010.1:92534664-92537613 GCF_000317375.1 Microtus ochrogaster
TATTTTTTCTTTTCTTTTTCTCTCCTCTCTTTTCTTTTTGTTACTTTTCTTCTTTCTTGAGACAGCATTTCTGTCTGTAGTCCTGGCTGTCCTGGAACTTGCTCTATGCACCAGATTGGCCTTGAACTCAGAGATTTCTTGTTTCTGCCTCCCAAGTGCTGTGATTAAAGGCACGACATGTCCAGAAGCCCATGACTTTTTTTTTTTTTAACAGAGAATGACAGGTAACAAAGCCTGCAACAAACTAAATAATTGGTCTTAGTTTTCTTTGGTGCTGTCTACACACACACACACACACACACACACACACACACACACACACACACACACACTGGTTCCACCCAGGAACCCTCTGATGAGATCAGCCATAACAGAACCATAATTTAGATCTACCAAGTGATCTACTTCATAAGCGGATTAGTAATTATTTATCATTCCTTATGTAAGATGTGGGGAAGCATTAGTCTGTTCACTGCCAACAAAGGTTCTTGAGTGAGGCACACAAAATGGAAACGTTATCAGTGACCTGAGCCTCTATGATGCTTGCTCCCAAACTGATGCGTTGAGTAAACGTTCCGTTGTCTCCCTGGCTTGGTGTTTGGAGAAGAATGCTGTTTGGCTGTGAAGATGAATCACCCAAGCCAAAGGCAGATGAAGGTGTAGCGGTTACAGGGAGAATAAGAGGACTGATACTCTTTCTAGTCAGCGTTCTCTACAGGGAGTGGTTGAGTGCTGTGTTGAGGGAAAGGAAGATGTAAGGGGGCTATGCTTAGCTTCTTTGCTATTGTCCAAGAATCACAGTGTTGGACCCCAATCTGTGTAGCCTCAGGGGCTGAACGAACTGTGCAGGTAGACACACATATCCCCTTTGGATGGCAGTTTCTGGGCCTTCTCTCATTTTTTATTTTCCCCCAGCAAAGCACCTTCTCAAAGTTTTCTTCCCTGTCAGGGAGTATCCACTGATATGTATACTAAATATCCCTTTCTCTCTCTTCCTGTCTGCTGAGACTTTTATTTCTCTAGTCCTATTTTAGTATCCTTGATAACCCAAAACTTTGGCCCACTTCTCACTCTTCCTTTTAATAAAAATATTTTAGATGCTATACTTTACCTTTCAATTTATCAATCATGTATTTTACATACTGTGTATTTAGAAGAGCACTTGGTGACTTTGTCTTCAAGCCAACATATATACCAAATCTACAAAAACTCTCTCTGCCAAATTCAGTTTTACATCCTTAAGACTTATGGTAGGTGCAGGAAGCTACAGGAGGGTGTCTTGTGTGGAGTGTTTTGGGTGAGAAGAAGATGGCTTATCATGCTGGCTTATTATGAACTAGCCCTGTACATGAGGGCGGCAATTGTTTGAGAAGGTGATAACTACAGGAATGCAGCCAGAATCATGTTACATGGCCCACTTGGCAGCATGAGCTCTCAGAGCAGTGACAGTACTGTTTGTGCTTACAAGGTCATAGGAATCACAGTACATTGTGAGGCCTATATCTCCCTGTGAAGTAGACCCCCTGAGAAGAAGAAAGGGTGTCTGCTGAGTTTAAAAATGATGTGCATCATACCAGGATCTATCCCTGGTGCATGAGCTGGATTTCTGAAGCCTATTCCCTATGGTGGGATGCCTTGCTCAGCCTTGATGCAGGGGGGAGAGCCTTGGTCCTACCTCAACTTAATGTGCCAGGCTTTGTTGACTCCCCATGAGAGGCCATACTCTTCCAGAGAAGTAAATAGGGGTGAGTTGAGGGGGCAGGGATGTGATAGGGAGGAGGGGTGGGATGGGAAACTGTGGTTGGTATGTAAAATGAATGATAAATTTTAAAAAAAGAAATATTATGTATGACTTGTATCTACTGTGGTCTGAGCTACCCAAAACTCCTCCTACCAAAGCCATCCTTTTGTACCCTTAAGACCTAGTCACTGGATCTCAGCCTTCTGCTTGAGTTTGTTTCTTGTTGGATGTCCCCAACCCAACTCCAGTTGTTGTGATGACTAAAGCAATGTGGAGGGAGGAGAAAGGATTTATTTGTCTTACAATGCCAGGCTATAGTCCATCACATCAGGGAAGTCACAGCAGCAGGGGCGTGACAGACTGGTCACATCACATCCACAGTCAAGAGCAGAGAGCGATGAGTTACTGTATGCATGCTACTGCTCAGTTTGCCCTCTACTATATGTAGATAATCTCCTGGAGAATCATCCTGACTACAGTGAATATGGGTCTCCCACATCAGACAGTCACTCAAGACACTCTTCGTGGTTAACTTTACCTAGATAATCCATTGCAGGCATGCCCAGAGAACTTGCCTCCTAGATGTTGAATTGACAGTACTAGCCACCAGTGTTAATTGTTCTACTAATATGACACCCTGTCTATTTCCTCCTTAGTTCATCAGTAAAATACCTACATTTGCAAGATTCTTATGTATTTGCCTGTTCATTATGTAATCCTTTCTCCTGCTAGATTCTACACATATTTAAAGCTTACAATGGCCCAGTATAATAGCCACTAACTCGCACAGGGTTGATGCTTTCATTAGCATTCATTCATTACTATTGAACTAAAGCATCAATTTTCTACCCTCCGGAATAGAACAGGTATACCTAGGAAAATGTACTCCTGAGGGGGTCTTATGACTTTATTTGGGTAAAGCATTTCTATTAAAAAGCAGATGGATAGGCGCTGGCGAGATGGCTCAGAGGAAAAAGCAGATGGATGATGGAGGAAGGCCATTGGTTAATTAAATAAAGAAGCTGCTTGCCCTGATAGGTTAGAACGTAGGGGGAGGAGTGAACGGAGCAGAATGCTGAGAGGAAGAGGAAGTGAGCTCAGAGACTCGATAGCTCTCCTCTCAGGGGCAGATGCCTCAGAGAGAGACATGATGCTCCACTCCTGCGGGCAGAGGCGAGAGCTCTGCTCTCTGAGGCACACGCGATGAA
>NC_022010.1:92537713-92554503 GCF_000317375.1 Microtus ochrogaster
TTTTAAAGATTTATTTTATTTATTATGTATACAGTGTTCTTTCTGCATGTATGCCTACCCACCAGATCTCATTATAGATGGTTGTGAGCCACCATGTGGTTGCTGGGAGTCGAACTCAGGACCTCAGGAAGAGCAGCCAGTGCTCTTAACCTCTGAGCCATCGCTCCAGCCTTCAATATTCACACTTGTCATTGTCATATGAGACATATGACATATGAGGTGTTGTCTTGTCTTATAATCGAATCATTTCCAATTCTTCTTGGTGTAACTTTCTAATATGCTAAATGGTGTATCTGAGAATAGCTCTGAGTTCCTTTAATCTCTTCTCCTACTTTCTTAAATAATCCCAGACACACAGGACCTTGAATTTTTGTTTTCTTGTTCTTTCTGTCCTTTGTTACCATAATAGTAATACATGATGATGATAACTTGAGTACTCTGAGAGGAAGCTGAATTCTTCTATCATTGTTATGTTCCTCCAACATCATAACCAAAGTTTATCCAGAGAGCCTGGGCTGTCATCATGTTTGATTGATTAGTAATTTCTAAGAAACAAAATAAATTTTCCATTTGCCTGGGTGATTTGTCTAGGTAAACTTTCAAACAGCACCACAACCAACAACGAGGACCTCTGGAATTCTCTGTGTATAATATCTGGCGTAGACCGATGCTTTTCCCTTGAGGTAACCCAGTGATCAATGGCCCATCACGGTGCAGTGAAATTCCACACCAACAAGCAAATGAGTCTTCTCTATCCTGAGCCTTCTATCTGATATTTTTCTCTATTAGAGAACAAGGATGTCTAGTCCCCCAAGCCTGTAGAAGAAGTTAGTGGTTGCTTAGCAACAACATTCCCAGTCCAAGTTTGTAGTTTTCTAAGTAGCTTTGTGCAGGGTGGGGGAGGTCCTTTTAGATCCCTGGGAAGCTCTTGTATTTTCTCATTATTTTGAACCTGGGCTTATAGAAAGCATGTAAAATGATATGTGCAGAAACTATTTCTGATAGTCAAGGGTGAAGACAAGAGTCTATTACCTCTCATTAAACACATCCTAGTCGCCAGTTCTTTCCTGCAGTATCTCTGCAGCTGGATATGAGTCACTGGTCTCCAATTCTTGGTCTATTCTGCTGCAGACAGAACCACAAATGTCAGCCGCAACAAGCAAATGAGCCGCTGCCTATATCCTTATATCCTTCCTTTCTCTCTTTTTCTGTCTGGAAATAAGGGCCTGTTTTATGGTCTCTTCTTGGCTCCCTGTGTCTTTTCCCCACAAGGACATCCAGGTTGGTGTGTTAGAGTCTGGGAGAGCACTCTCTGTTTCCAATGGGTTTACTATGACTAGCTTGCTGTGGGTAATGCGGCAAATTCCACTCAGTGAACCTCCTTAATTCTTTCTCCTTATGGTCTACGATGTGCAGTCTTTTGTGTTATACATTTCCCATGTTAAAGAGTTTTAAAAAGCCACTTGAAAATGAAATGATAAAAACATGTTATTGGGAGACAATTGTCTGTAGGTCACACACATTTGTATGTGTTTCATAACAGGCTTCCCCTTTCAAGGATATCTGGGCTGTGGACAGGCATGAACAACTTCTAAGTAAAAGGAACTGAGTCAGCTAAAAGTAAAGATATGGTCATAACGTTTTACTATTAAATGAAATAGAAGGAAGAAATTGAAAACCCTCATTTGAATAAAATTGAGTTCAAAACATTTAGCTGTTGCTATGGTCATTATGGGTCTCCCCTGAAACATATTTTGGGCATTTAATCCCAAACGAAATATTGCTGGGAAACCCTAGTGTTCTACAATCTTTTACATATGCCCATGGTCTTAGTTCTTGCCATTAGAGCTGTCTTCAGAGATTCACATGGCAATAACTCCTCTAGCTCCTCTTTTGTGATATATATATTATATTTAAAAGACATCCTACAGCAGGGGCCGGAGAGATGACTCAACCTGAAAAGTGTTTTCTTGCAAGCATGAGAAACTAAGTTTGAATGTCAGAAACAAACGAACAACAACAACAAAGGTGAACAGAGGTGAGCCTGGTAGCTTCAGTGGCGAGACAAACAGTACAGTGGTCCTGGGGCTCACCGGCCAGGCAGCCCAGTTTATTTGGCAAGTTCCAGGGCAGTATGAAATACCATCTTATCAAAAAGGAGGACAGCATTTCTGATGAATAGCACCTGGGGCTGTCCTCTGGATTCCAACGCTCATCCACTTGTATGCCCACTTATAGACACACACACACATGCACATGGACCCGCAACCTCCACTCACACACAAGTTAATCCACAAACACAATAATAAAGCTAATGCTCTCTAAAGTGTTGCAAAGCCCCTTCCTGCTGAGGACAATAATTCATGAGAATAATAGTTCACGAGCTGATCCTCCCATACGGCCTCGTGTTAGTTTATGTTCGGTGGGAGGCGATAGCTTCAGTCTTGACTTTAAACCTGATTAGAGATGGCACGGGAGTGAAGAAAGGACAGACACACAGATACATGGGTGTGGAAAATATTTCAAATGAGAATAACATTGTGAAACTTAATAAAACTTTTAAAATTTCCTTTTATCCTTAGGCTGCAGCGCCCCTCAGTACTGGGCTACCTCTCTATCTATCGTTTCATAGTTTTATACGTAGGCTACTCTTTTTCACATTGTTTTCCTTCTGTTAAAATAGTGAGTGTCATTTGCCACTCTTGAATGGGTTCAGAATGATAGAATACTGTGGTACAAAGTAGACTTCTTCCTGCTCTCTTTTCTACTCTTGTGTACATCCTCACGTTTGTATTTTGCTCAGTTTCTCTCTCTCTCTCTCTCTCTCTCTCTCTCTCTCTCTCTCTCTCTCTCTCTCTCTCTCTCTCTCTCTCTGAAATACAGGCTTCTCTCTATTACTCATAAATCCACCCCTTCCTGCCCCAATTCAGTCTATCTTCAAAATCCATTTCCTGTCTCAAAATCATTCTTCACGTTGCCCCAGATGGATGAGAGTTTTCATTTCAGCAGGTGTTGGCACTGTTTTGGTACTAACATCGTTATATTTCCCTCATATTTTTGATGCTATTTGTGTAGATTTCTTATTCTTCACCAGCATCCCCTCTGTATCTTGTAACTCCTGGGCTCAGGGTCTGATTTCCTTTTGTTCCTTGTCATCTGTGAACATTTTCTCTTTGGTGAGGTCAGGAGCTTTGGGACATCAGGTATAGAGATGCAGTGGGTCATGAAACACTGGGCTTCTGCACAGTGCTGAGAAGCAACACTATTATATTTTCAAATTTCTTTTCCTGTGCATGCCCCACTCCCAATGCTCTCGAGCTTGCTTCCCTTTTCAAGTCGGCCCCCCCCCCCCCCACGCAGTGTTCAATTTCGGTTGTTTGAACAGAATGATTAACTCTCCTTCCTTTCCTAGCCTGCTGAGTACAGGGTACCATTTAAAACAGTTGAGAGCAGTCGCTCCCCTGAGTTGGGAAAAGAATAATTTCTAGGAGGCAGAGGAGTCCTGTGGGATGTTTGTCAGTGGGAGCCAAACCACTGCCGCGAATGGCTTCGTGAACAAGCTTCACCTCCCAGAAGAGATGGGCTGTTGGCAGGAACCTTGAAGGCAGGGGCCGTGGTAATTGGGACCAGTGGGGACATTCTGCTTATTTCTGTAGCAGTAAAAACACCTCCCACACAACAGAAACTGCCCATCCCTAGCCTCCTACAGAGCCTAACTTCAGTCTTTTAGAAAAGTCAAAGCTCGCTGAAACCGGGAAGACATTTTATTTATAGCGTATAAGGGTGATATTTTCAAACTGGAAGCTAAGTGATTTCAGACTGAAAAAAAAAAAGTTTCCAAAAACAAATTTACGAGGTCAAGTTTCACCATCATAAAAAAGTAATTTAGGCAAACTTGGCCAACCACAATAGAAGATGGCATATTAAATTACCACGCTGCAGAAGGAGTTTGTGTTTCCTAACCTCAGGCAGCCCTGCAACCTCAAGTTCAGGGTAAGCTGAGAGCTTTCGCCTGGAAGCCTGTGTCTTTTTAATAACGCTGCTCATTCACTTTTAAGTTACTGCTCCCCGAACCGTAGAGAAACAGACCAGTGTGATAGCGACTCAAATACCTTGGTGTGTTTGTGTGTCTCCTGGTGTGCCTCACCTTCCCCGAGACCGTGTGGATTTCATCCTCAACGATGCTACACAGCTGGTTACAGAGATAAACACCAAGAGGATTCTGCATCCTTTAACTACCATGTCGGAATCTCAGTGGTTTTTCTGTTAGCGTCAGATGTGTTAACTCTGTGTGGTCACTGGGCTGCTCTTTATAGTGTCCCCAATGGAAAATGGATGTCAGGCATAGACTACAGGAAGCAAAGGCGGGCATGCTGTATTGCAATGGTCTTTGTGTTGGACTTTTCCTGGGGAGATTTGGAGGACCATCTAATCATCCAGAGAGGGGTGACAGGCCAAGAAAATGATTGATTTCACCAAAATCTAGTTTGGTAAATCAAAGACTTTATTGCATTTAATTACAATAGCGGGGGTGACGCCATATAGCTACATCAATGAAACATCTCATGCCGACACAGATAATGGCTTTCCCGTGATGGAATAGATGCAGTCTTCGTTCAACTTAACCTTCCATCTTCCAAATACTCTAGCACCTCCAGAGACTGTTAATATAGTTGCGTTTATTATGGGAGTCAGTGGGATAGCTCATGCAACTTAAAAAAATAAATACCCTAAGTATCTATTTTATTCTCCTTTCCTGATTTTAAACCAGTGGTTATAACAAGGATCAGTTCCCCCAGTAGCATTTGCCAATACTTGGAGACATTGTCTTGTTTCTTGTCTTATCTATATTGATATCCAACAGGTGAGACCAAAGATGTGGAGAAACAGCCTGAGGATAACCCAACCAAGGTCCCCCCAACCTGGGTCAACATGATAGTAGCACTGAGTTGAAGAAATCCCCTTATTAAGTGACATACCATATTTGAGTTTTGAGAGACTGTACACCTCAGAGTTCATAACCTACCTTTCCCATTGACAATAAGCTACGTTGTGTTTATGTTTTTCTTCTCTGTAGAAAATTTCCCCTAAAAGATTTTCATTTGTAGTTTCAGATATGGAGGGAAAGTAATAATTGGTTTTTCAACAGTTCCACCTGACTCTAGGAGGAAAACTTGAACTTAAACTCTCTGCCTCTAATAGCTGCAGCAGAAATTCTGTGTTTCTTTGGCCCAGTGAGGATGCTTTATCTCTCAGAGGCATCCTGGGAGTTTGTTATCCTAATTAGAGGTAGAGACCTTGGGATCACAGAGTGAAGGCTTAATCAAAGCCATCCAGCAGGCTGCAGGGCTCTCTGCCACCCTTTGCTTGGTTCAATTGTCACCAGTCTCTTGAGGGGAATGTACTCTCTGTATAAGAAATCGCCATCATTGGTAGCTTGCTAAACACGCAGAGGTTGAGTCTAGTCAGTCAGGTGATTTATATTCGCTCATTTTCTTTAAGAACCTTATGAACAAAAGAATTAAAAGAATTTTCAGCCAGGATGACAAAGAAGGAAACACAACAGTTTCAAAGCTCAGTTGTTATTCTCTTTTGAGCATAAAAATATTATCCATTTAATAATCTGTGTACCCAGGAAGTTTGGTGTCAGAATACATTTTATAAAATCATTAGCTCATCACAATTTGATTAAAGGAAAGTGTCTAGAATGGCATTTATTTGAGTCAAAGAATCCATTGAAGGGAAAAAAATGGGTCTACAAAAACAAGAATCAAATACTCTAAAAATTGTAAGAGGTGAACAGCAGGGAGGGTTCTGGTATGAAAGACTTGATTTTGATTGTAATGATCAAAATTTTATCTTTTATTAATTTTTAAAAATTCATTGTACATACCAACTACAGTGTCCTTTCCCTCCTTCCCTCCTATTTCCCAGCACCTTCCTTCTAGTCCCCCCATCCACTCCTCAGAAAGCGTAAGGCCTCCCAAGGGAGTCAACAAAACTTGGTATATCTAGTTGATGCAGGACCAAGCTCTTCCCCCACCCTACATCAAGACTGAGCGAGGTATCCCACCACAGGAAATAGGTTCCAAAAAGCCAGCTCATGTGCCAGGGACAGATTTTGATTCCACTGCTAGGAGACCCATAAATGGACCACGCTATATAACTGCCATCCACATGCAGAGGGCCTAGATCAGTCCCATGTAGGATCCCTAGTAGTCAGTCTATAGTCTGTGAGCTCCCAGGAGTTTGGGTCAGTTGTCTCTGTGGGTTTCCCATCATGATCTGGACCTCCATTGCCTATATAGTACCTCCTTCCTCCCGTCAGTTGGATTCCTTGAGCTCAGTGCAGTGCTTGGCTGTGGATCTCTGCATCTGCTTCCATCAGTTACTGGGTGAAGGTTCTATAATGACAATTATGGTAGTCACCAATCTGATTACAGGAGGTCAGTTCAGGCACCCTCTCCACTATTATTGCTAGGAGTCTTAGCTGGAGTCATCCTTGTGGTTTCCTGGGAGTTTCCCCGGCACCAGGTTTCTAACCCCATAATGGTCTCCTCTATCAAGATATCGCTTTCATTGGTCTCCCTCTCCCTCTCACCCCCAGTCGGACATCTGATATCTCATGTTCCCATCCCCATCCCCTCTCCTCTACCTCACACCCCCCAAATTTTATTCTTGTGTGTGTTCATATTCATATACGTACAGGTGTACTTGCATGCCCACAAGTGTGAGCATGTGTGTGGACGTCAGAGCCTACTGTTTGTCTTGTCTTTTGGGATTGGTTTAGAGCTCACTTAGGCTAGATTAGCTTTAGAATAGGTAATTCTCAACCTGAGGGTCGTGATCCCTTTGGGGTGGTAAACAACCCTTTTGTAGGGATCTCGTATCTGATATCCTGCATATAAGATATTTATACCACAATTCATAACAGTAGCAAAATTAAGGTTATGAAGTAGCAACAAAAATAATTTTATGATTGAGAGCCATCACAACATGAGGACCTGTATTAAAGGGTCGCAGTGTTGGGAAGGTTGAGAACCACTGCTCTAGAGCCAGGTAGCTCCAGAGATCTGCTTACCCAGTGTTGGGAAGGCTGAGAATCACTGCTCTAGAGCCAGAGAGCTCCAGAGATCCACTTACCCCATATTGGGAAGGCTGAGAACCACTGCTCTAGGGCCAGGTAGCCCCAGAGATCTGAACCGCTGCTCTAGAGCCAGGCAGCTCCAGAGATCTGCTTACCCAGCACTGGGATGGCATGTGTGCTCCACCTCTTCTGGTTTATTTTCCTTTAGTTCTGGGGATGAAACTCAGGCACTTGTCCTTACAAACACTTCACCAGCTGAGCTATAGTATAACTCACCAATCTAAAATCATAAATTTAAAAGACAATTTTATGTAAGTATTAGGAATTCCAGCTGAGATTTATAATGTTAAGTCAAGCCATTGGATTCCTTTTTCTACAGTAGGGGAAAAACCTGTAATTTCTAGCAACCACAAACCGGGGTGGAGTTCTCTCTCTATGTGCCTTCTTTCTAAGTTTTCTTTTCCCTCGATTCTTCTTTACTTTCTTTGTGTTTCAGACCAACATAGACCCCGCAGTATTTGGAATCACTGAAGTACTTAGCCAACTCTTTGTAAGACCTTTGAAACTTGAGCTATGAAGCAGTTGAGTTTTCTGCTAGCCGGTTCACTGAGAAATGGAGGGTGAAGTGGTTAGGCCTTTTGCCCATGATGTTTTGTATGGGATCTGACAGAATTATTGCAGTTTTTCTATTGCTCTTTGCCATGCTGAAAGGTGATTTTCAAACTAGCTTAAAAATTCAATGTTGTGGTAATTCCTTCAGCCAATAGGTTTTTAGATACTGGCCCACTCTGGGCATTGTCCCAGCGCAGATGAAAAGCACGTGTGCAACCTTTTGTTTCCTGCTGGATTCGGTACCAGTTCCCAGTGCATGCAGAGGACTGTGGATCACTACCCTTACTGTGAGTTTAGCCCCAGATAACTAAACCTTTGTTACACTGCATTCTGGGTATTGTGGAACTCTTTGGTACACACCTACAGTTTAACACTTTACGAGCTTCACCCTCTCTTCTACCTTCTCCTCCCTTTACTGCTTCCCAGGTTAATACTTGGGGTCTCACCTAGAAAATATGACAAAGGATTAATTCACAGTCTATGGAGAGGCCATACATTTTCTTTACCTCATTTTACAGTGTAGATGACTTAATGGCAAATATTCTTTTTTTTTCTGGATTATGGAAATCTGGGTGCTTAATTTCAGAACAAAACAACTCCACAAGGAAGTGTGTTCCTTAACTGTTCTTGCCTCTAAACATCTCCTGGCCTAATTACTTAAGTTAAAAGAGACATATTCAATAATCCTAAATATACTTTCTCTAAACATGGCTTTCCTGAAAGCTAAAAAACCCCAACCAGCTGGGCGGTGGTGGCGCACGCCTTTAATCCCAACACTCGGGAGGCAGAGGCAGGTGGATCTCTGTGAGTTCGAGACCAGCCTGGTCTACAGAGCTAGTTCCAGGACAGGCTCCAAAGCCAGAGAGAAACCCTGTCTCAAAAAAACCAAAAAAAACCAAAAAAAACAAAAAAAAAAACCCAACCCTTAATAGTGCATTTTTGTCTGAAGCCAGTGTGGTATTGGTACAATTTATAGTTACTTTTTATCAAAAATTATGGCTCTATGTATTAAAGTGAAGATTTAATGCTCATTATTTGAGGACACTGAAAAATCAATGAAGTATGGGCAGCAACTAAGAAATACAATGAGAAGTCAGTGATTTATCTTATTGTCTATTATACGTGAGCCTCTGCATTTCATGTCTTGTAATAATGTGGTGTTATCCGACTTAACTTCACTTTTTATCTTCCTGCATCTGGTGTGAATAAAACTATGAGTTCTAGGCCCAGGACTTCTAGACTCAGGGGATTCAAGGTTTCAAATCTCAGAGGATGCATGGCAACCAGATGTTGTATGTATACATTTATAAATTTCTCATGGTTTCTTCAAAAGAGACAAGGCACAAAATCTCGAGCATATTTGCAAGTGATTAATACACTGAAAGATATTCAAACCTATTTCTGATGGTCTGTCTGAGTGGCAGCTGATGCTTCCATGGCTCCAGAGTGCAATCAGCAGGGCAGCCTTCGCCTGTCTTCTTCACCAGCTTTTCTCCAATGCTTAAAACAGTAAAATATTTTCCAAATGAAGGAACAAACCATTGCAAGATCAGGGGGCATTGTATTACATAAACAAAGATCAAATTTTATTTAACAAAAATTCAGTGTTCTTGGTTTGTTCTTTCCATTTACACGACCAATGACTCAAATGTGAATAGGATTGTTAACTAGAATATCCAGATGTCTAGCAATCAAATGCTTAGTTTATTAGTCTGTTGGGGATGCTATGAAAAAAATACCACAAAACTGGGTAGCTTTCAAAACACATTCTTATAGCTGCAGAGGCTGCTGAGTCTTGACTGAAGGGTGAGTAAATGCAGTGTCTGCTGACAACAGCCTCCTGGTCACAGGTGGTGGTGGTTAGATTGTGGCAAAAGTGGCAAAAGTTCTTTCTTGGGTGTCTTTTATTAGGGCATTCATCACATTCAAGAAGGAACACCCATAATGGTTTCTTTTGCTAAAAGCCCCACCTCTTAACATCATCAACCTAGAAATGAATATTTTAGCATGAACTTTGAAAGACTATAAAAATTTAATCTTTGCAACAAGAAACCTTAAAACTGAAAACATTTTATCTGTTACCGTTTTTCCATTATCTGAACCTGCAGCCACTGTCATGCTAGGCTGTAGCACCAGAAGTTCTGTTTCTGTGTTTTCCTTTCTGCAGGTTGCTTGGGGAGACTCCCCTTTTTTGTTCTTTCTTCCTGTACCCATTCAGTTGTCAATTTCCTGTAAATATGAGTTCTTCTTCTCAACCGCAGACCATTTTCTTGTGCCAGAAGCAGGCACCAGAAATCCCTGCAAGTATTTTGATATTTCTTTCCTTCATCCATTTATTGTTTTTTGTTTGTTCTGTTTTTTTCTCATGTTGAAGATCAAACTCAGGGTTCTGCACTTGGTAAGAAAGTACTCTGCCACCGGCTTAGACCCCAGGTCCTTGGTTATTGTTTATGCATGTTTCAGTGGTAAATGTAAAGATCTTTGCCCTTCAAATCTTCCAAAGATGTCTTAGCTCTGGGCTCATGTCTATTCTGTTCATAAGACGACTTATGGTACTCCACTTGAGAATAATGAGACATACATTTAACTTTAAGTATAAGCTTTTCAAAAGTAGAAAATAAGTCTGCTAAGGTATACAAATTACACCTGCTGAAGAGCATTTAGAACAAAAGGTTTGTTGTTTTCCGACACTAATAAACTGATTTAAGGGTTCGTAATATTCTTCTCAAGTTGTAAAAAAAATACTTCCATGTTAGAAAGACAGCTAACATTCATGGTAGTTCAAAGTCAGTGCATTGACGAGGGCACTAGGAAGAGTTAGAATCTTAATTTTGCGATTGTAATCTTATAAAATCCCACTGTCTAAATTCCTTCTGTGTCATTTCAATCTAACTGGGCTCAACAGGACACCATAAGGTTCTCATCGGCACTAGCGTTGAGTCTGCAGGTTGAGCTGGGTATTTAAGTATTCCTAAGTAACAACAGTGGTACAAAGATCACCCTGAGGGGGTGCCTTTGCATACAACTGTTGTTTTCTCTAAGCCGTTAACTCCTTTCAAAAGTCTTGTAACGTGTAGTACTGTATTTTAAGCTCTATTTTCAAGTAATTTTAAACTTACAAAAAAGTACAGAAATAGAATGGAGTACTCCATATAGCCTTCACCCAGCTTTCCATACATAACCATCCTACTTCTTACATAACCACTGCACAATTAACAAACCCAGAAATACCATACTGCTTCAAATTTAGAATAATGCGGCCTGACTGGTGGTATTCTCATATAGCTTTCTTTCATACCTCTTTGCATGTTGGCTCCTCCTCCATTTCAGAGAGGGTAGGATTGAGTTCTTGATCCTGACAAGATCTACATTTTACAAGATCTACCCTACATTTTGATTTCTGCCCTCTTTCCTAATAGCACTGAACATCACTTCTCTGTGACATAGTTGTCATTGTCTGATTTAGTTCTCTCAGAGTCTCGTTGCCAGGGCCTCATATGAATAGCCCAAATCTTAATTTCATGTTAGTACATATTGTGATATATACTTATGACTTATTTTTTAATATTTATTTATTTATCATGTATACAATATCCTGTGTGTATGCCTGCCGGCCAGAAGAGGGGACCAGACCCCATTACAGATGGTTGTGAGCCACCATGTGGTTGCTGGGAATTGAACTCAGGACCTTTGGAAGAGCAGGTAATGCTCTTAACCTCTGAGCCATCTCTCCAGCCCTGTATACTTATGATATTATACTTACAATATGTACTTAAAATATGGAGTTATAAAGCACCATGTTATACTTAATAGGGAGTTTGCATCTGAGTTAATGCTAGCCTTCATCTATCATCTATCTATCTATCTATCTATCTATCTATCTATCTATCTATCTATCTATCTATCTACATACATGTGTGTGATATTGAACTATTACATTCAGTTGAATATTTACTTTATGGTATCCTTAACTTGTTCTCATGATTTGTGGAATACTTAGATGTATTGATTATTCAAACTGAAGACAAAGAAGAAAATAAAAGCTTACAAAAGTTAATAAAACAAAGGGCTTCATTTGGAAGATCCATTACCAGTTCGTGGCTACTTATCTATGTACAGTTCACTCTCTGATTTTGTGAATGTTATCATACATTATCAAGAACCCCTAATTTGAGCTCTAGCAGTGCAGCGTCTTGCTTATCATGATAATGAAGGAAATCCACCTTGGTATGTTCTTTGGGAAGTACAAGGAAAATCCACTTCAAGTTTTATGTGGCCCCTTCTCTTTTATTCAGATTTGTTGGAAAGAGAAACATAAATGGCACAGTTATTTACAAACAGTTATTTAGGAAACTCTATTTACAAGGAACTTTGTGGATGTCTGTAAGATCTTTACCACCCTCTCATCAATAAGCAGAAAGAAAGAGTATGTATGGCAGCCTGTTCTGTTGCTCCTGTTTTCAGGGTTGCTCAAACATACGTGGAGAGAGACTGTGTTCAAGGCAGTCTGCTCCATTGATTTCTGTTGTTGGTGTTGTTCAAGTATATGTGGAGCCTCATTGCCCTCAATTGGCTAGAGATTCCTGGCTCCTTCGCCTGTGTTTGGCATGAGCAGCGTGAGTTTCTGGATCACCGAGTTTAATCTACAATGACTCCACACTGATGGTTGAGAACAGATACTTATGTCATTAGTTCTTGGACTGTCTGAGCCTTTGGGCTGGTTCCTAAGACTCCACTGCGGTAGAGATGACAAGATCTAACTAACCAGACCATCCATACATGCCACTTTCCCCTTATTTCAATGAGAGGAAATACAATCCTGGGTTTGGGTAAGAGCTAGTATATCTACCCCACAGTGAATATTCTTCGAGTCTTGGCTAGTCTACATGTCCAGAATCCTCACCCTTTTCCTCAAATGTCTCATTTTTACTTTAGTCAAGAATTATTTTTATTAATGTCAATATTTTATTTTTTAAAAAATCCACAGTTATCTATAAAAGTTAAATATTTATATGAGTTTGTCAGGCTTCTTTGTCCTGTTAGGGAATTCTAGAAGATGGTATAAGGAAAAATATTGCTCAGGAGGCCATGGATTGTTTGGCAAAAGACATTGTGTAATGGAGCACTGGGATTGTAGAAATGGTTAAACCAGCAAAAGTAATAGACATTAAAAAAAGAAAACAGTCGTGGAATTTTGTGTTGGCAACTGCAAGCAGCAGGGTGCCTTTCATCCATTACTGTCACTTAAATATTTCCATCATTTTGCCTCTGGGCTTTAAAATGCAACTAATCCACTAACCACAAAGACATTTGCATAAGCAATAAGAAATGAGCGGGTCAGGCTGCATAGGGATAGCATTAAAATTACGTTAGCAAGATGCAGCTGTAATGAGAATGTTGGTCTCAGAGCAGTTCGCATCATAATCCACTGCCTTGTACTTCAATTGAGGGTTGCTTTTGGTGTGGCTATTGACCTTAAAAAAAAGGAAGAAAGAAAGGAAGGAAGGAAACATCTGGCTCCTGTTACTCCCCAATCCTATTTCTCTTTCTTTCTGTCTGTTTCTCTTTCACCCAGTTTCCAGGCTGCAGAATTTAGAATTCTTTCTACTGTCTAGGATAAGGGAGTGGGGGAAGACAAAGAAAAAAGAGAAAAATCTACTAGCTTTCGTTTGAGCAACTGAGAAATGTGTCCCTGAAAAGAGCATCCATCCCAGAGGGGCAGTGGAAATCTGCAGCTAAACTTCTGCACTCCTTGGCACGTGGCTGCTGAGCAGGACTTCTTCTGGTCTTTGACCTTCTGGATGAAAGCACATCTCAGCAGGGTAAGACCACTAGGGTGCCCTGTTTACTGTGGCTAAGACCCACGGTGTCACTTTACTCTAACCGAACATCGACGTCCTTCATTTAACCTGCTCAGGAAAGGAGACACTCAAACCATTAAATTTGTATTTTTCTTTCTTTACTTTGTTCGTGAGGTGTTGATTTTTTTTGTTGGACTTGACATTAGAATCTGTTGATGTATTATTAGTCTTATTGTTTCCTCTAGTAAATCAGCATTCTTGGACTCAAGCTGACCTCTGGCATCTTCAGCAATTTATTCATGACAGTAAAGATAGAAACATAAATTCTCTCTCTTAGCCAACTGGAATAATGTTTATGTAGTTGACTGTATTAAGGGTGGAATAGGGAACTCGATAGCACAATGATACTATAGGACAAGTATTTAGCTCCCAGTCTGTATGTTCTATTGTGAGATGAGTTTCTTATTTTACCATAGTAATACCTTGAAGTTGGTTTTCTTTTGCACAACTTGAAAAGAATACCTTATGCATTGGCTAAGTAGTTATGATGGATTCTGTCTTGACATTGCAATATTCACCACTATGAAAAGGAGCACATACCTTGTTCCACATGATGTCTGCGGGGAGAACCAAATGATGCTTTTTTTCTTCTCCCATCTCCTTAGAAACTGTTGGAAAAGCTCCACAACCTAATGGAAAAGTCTTCTGAAATAAAAAGGGCGGGGCTGGGAAGCAGCAACTGAGACATGGTAGCTGTAAGGATGTTTGTGTCACCTTCAATATAGAGGTCCCCAGGAAGAAAGAATGGGATCAATGAGAACTGGCAGAGAGAAGGGCAAAGGACCCAGGGGAGACCTGCTCAAATTCACTGTGAGCTGGAGATGAGTCAACCCCCAGCATTGGGCCTTTGCTTCCCAGGAAAATACAGGACTGTCCTGAAGGAGCTGTGCTAACTCTTCATCTTTAGCACTGCTTGACATTAGAGAACTAGGTGAGGCTTCGGTAACTCGAGGACTTGAAGACCACGTCTTAATTCATTCATTGTTTGACCACAAAGTCAAGAATAATGTACATCTCTTCTCTTGGTAAAGACACAAAATCTTCAGTTAGAAGCATTTTTGGAGACCCCATTCCCAGGTCCTGCGTGTGCATTGGCCTCTGTCCAGGGACACTATGGAAGACAGGACTGAGGACCTTTCTGGAGACTAAAATATTTCTGAATTATCTTCCAGCTTGAAGACAAATGTGCCTTCCACACACACAGAACCTTTAAGTGTGCCAATGTGACATGAGATCATAAATCTGCACTGAAATTGGCAAGGTCTCTACGGAAACTCATATCTCTAGGTCCGTTTCCTTATAGATAGCTTTATTTCCTCAGTTCTTAAAGCCCATTGCACATTCGATACCGTACTTGCCTTAGCATAAATGCTTCTGAGATGTATGTGTTTCTTCGAGCTTGTCATTTTTCTCTTTCCCATTAAATAGCTATGTTTCAGGGTCCTGTGTAATTCACCAAAGCATTTATCATAATTTCTAAGCTGAAGTAAAATCCTTCAGTAATAGGTATAATTTTCATCAAACGGTTTCTTTCCTTTTCTCATTGTTAGGACTCTGTTGCTTGCTGTGAAATGGGAGCTGCCTGTAGTTAAAACAGGCAGTTTAGGAGCTTTGCTTTTCCTGCACTAGCTTCTTTGGCAGTCTCTGTTGTCTGCCAGGCCCTCCCAACCCACCTCCTTCAGACCCACATAGGAAATGGACATAGACATTGTTTTACAGGTGCACTTAGCAGATCAGAGCACTTAAAACTCTTTGTTCCATGAATAGATCTTGAGAAAGCAAGACACAATACATGGTTATGTTACTTTTCTTTCTAGTTTCTATCTACATTTGTATGTAATCGATGTAATTCTCTTTCTCATTTTTTTTCACCTTCTGATCACTTCTTTGTGCTGTTTTTTTAAAGTGCACCAACTTAGAATCATTCATATATTCTTCAAACATACACTTAGCCATCTTCATGCTGAAAGCCATCCTGAGTACTCGGGATACATCCTCAAAGAAAACAAATAAAAACCCTACATTCATGGGGTTGTATTGTAGTGAAAGAAAAGGCCTTGGAAAAAGAGAGGGCAATTTAGGAGAGAGAAATAGATGTGACCCAAAGAGCGGACCTCCTCCTCCCCCCCCAAAAAAAACAGAGGGAAAGAAATGCTTTGGTTGCAAGCAGTTTAAGTTTAAGAAGCATGGACAGGCAAAACATCACAATGATTGACATTTTATCAAGGAGACAGGGCATAAGACGAATGGATAATGGGCAGCAGTTTTGTTTTTGTCTTTAGCGTCTGGAAGAATTGAGTTGTTGATTATGGAGGGAGAAAGGAGGGAGAACAAGACATCTGGAGTCTGTTGTTGGCTGTGATGTCTCAGAAATATTCAAATGGAGATGGCAGCAGGCAGTTGGGAATCTGGAGCTCAGGAAATGGGTCCAGACTGGAGGACGTAGAAAGCAATTGTCCTGTTCGAGGGAATGAAGGAATGAAGGCACTCCTTCATTGCAGGTTAGTTATGCTTGACTGCTCAAGTGATGTGTGGGTCAACAGGCTATGTGGATAGTCTTAATGTGGTCTTTTTTGTTTTAACCTTTATTTTAAGGTTCTTTGTCATCTTTCTCATCCAGAGCCAGAGCCTGTGTCTCTTCCCTTTATCCACAGGCAGGTCTTTCATACTATCTTTCATACCAACTGGGCAGGAGAGAAGTGATGTTGAGGAATTTCCAAGTCAGGAGCATCAAAGGATGTAGTTTCTGTATCTCTTCAGCATGTTTGCCTTTGGAGCTGAGCCAGCATGCTAGGAGAGGGCTCAAGCCACATGACAACATGCATGAGCTAAGGGCAAACTCCCTGTTTCTAGACTGAGTTAATTGGGATGTTAAGAGTCAACCTAACCATGGGAGGTACCATTCAGGGGTCGCAGTCTGAACATAAAGAAGTGAGCTGAAGCCAGCAGTTATCTCTCTCTTCTTCCTCACTGCAGACGCAGCATGACCAGCGGCTTCACACTCAGGCAACTAGACTCTTGAACCACAGACAGATGTTTTCTTACATTGCTTTTGTCAGGTATTTGGAAATTACCATGGGGGAATTAACTAAAATAAGCTTCCTCTGTTAGTGTCTTGTAGAAGAGACACAATCATTCCTATAGAGCTCTGCCCAAACTGCTTTGAGTCAAAAGAAAAACACAATTGCTTCAGCTACTGTTTAGAGTGTTGGTGATTATACAGAGACTTA
>NC_022010.1:92554750-92556790 GCF_000317375.1 Microtus ochrogaster
TGAACGAAAAACATTGAGGCAGGAGTGGCCATCTCTCCAATTAAAGGAAGGAGTTTGGAGTTTGTGAGCACCAAGAAAGCTTCCTAGTTTAGAGAAACAGAGTTCTGCTTAGAAAGCACTCAGTTCGCGGGAAGGCAGTGCTTGTACAAACAAGGAAAACTTGATTGCTCAAGAAAACTTATTAGCAACGAGAGTCGTTTATTCTTGAAATTACTGTAAAGCCTTGTCAAGTAAAGTAATGTTTGAAATGAGGTGCTGGTTGGCCCCAGAAAGGGTTAGCTGCTGGAGAGTAGCATTTGTTTCTTTAATTACCACTGTGGGGCTTCATTTTCTGATATGAGCTATAAGTATAGTCGACAGAATAATGAAAGCGCTGCTATTCCATAAATGATTTGTACTCAATTTTCCTACCACTGTAGGACCCTTAAAATGTTTGCAGGGAAGGAGGAGGCAAGGGAAGAGAACTGACTCAGAGCGTATCAAAATCGTCAAAAATTAGTCTTTTTATCATTTGCTCTTGGTGACCCACATGTTATTCGAGTTCCTCTTAGTTCTAAGGCACTGCAGAGATACTCTTATTCACCACTAATGAGAAAGGGACTTCTTTATTTTGGAAGCCAATTTGGAATTCTACATAAGATACCCTTTTTTCATTTTTTGTTGTATTTCTCTTTGACACTATCATCCTAAACACTATAAATAAATAAAATTAATCTTTACAACTACTCTAGAAGATCCTATTATTATCTTATTTTACAAATGAGAAAACTGAGACCCAGTGGAGCTTGAACCTGCCTCAAGACTCAGCATTCCTTTTTTCTTTTTGAAAGTATATCTATTTTCATTTTATATGTATCAGTGTTTGTCTCTGTGTGTGTATGTGAACCGTGTGCATGCCTAGTATTCACAGGTAGCAGAAGGAAACATCATATCCCTTTTAACTAGAGTTGCAGATGGTTGTGAGCACTCACGTGGGTGTTGGGAACTGAACACAGGTTCTCTGCAAGAGCAGTGAGTGCTCTTAACCATTGAGCTGTCCACCCAGCCTAAGATGCAACAGTCTTGAAAAGTAGATACTAAATCTGTCACTAAACACCAAAACAAAGCAATGATTTGCTGTCAAAGATACTGTTTCAAGTAATATTTGTAACAACAAAATTTTCCCAAAAGAAAATAAATATTCACACAAAGTTATTAAATACGTTTATGAAAACTTTCAGTTGCTGTTGTGAACATGAACACATGTTAGAGCAAGTGATGTGGACCCAAAATATGAACTAGTGGCGTGAGGTGAATACACACAGCTTAAAACTAGTAGCAAGGAAATGCTGTCATTTGAATGCACATGTCCTTCGCTAGGTCCCATGCTACTCTGATCCTTAGGTTGATGGTTTCTAGAGGCAGACTGTGGGAAATGGTTAGGTCCTAAGTGTGGAGTTCTCATAAATGGGACTACTGTCATATTACTGAAGCCCGAGAGGGATGCTAACTTCCAACATATGAGTACATGACTAGAAATTAGGCCATCACCAGGCACTGAACATTCCAGCTCTTCACTCTCCAGCTTTGGGAAATATTTCTGCTGTTTGTAAACAACCCAGCTCATGCATGCTGTTAGTTATCTGAATGAATTAAAGCAGCACACACACTGAACTGTTTGTGGTACTCATCTCTGAGTAGTGGCTGGACGGTGGGCCCTTTTTCCTTCCCCAAGCTGTGTGTTCCATAGTTTATAGGCATCCTTAGAGTAGTGATGCAAGCAAGTAAAACAAAACCAAGAACCTAGGCTCCTAACTCAGAGAAATGGTCTAGGTTTAACTATTGCTTTACATATATGAATGAGAAAGAATACTTCTCATGGGATTATTTATTAACTCAGTGTGGAGAGGAGATAGGCAAGTCAGAAACTTCAGGAGATTCCAGCATCTAAACTTTTATGGCTTATTTAAATGGGGGTATGTTTATGCAGAACATAGAATTTTTAACTCTCAAGGGAGTATCTTTTGTTCTAAAATGGGATAGAGGAAAATCAGTCTCTCT
>NC_022010.1:92556890-92581393 GCF_000317375.1 Microtus ochrogaster
ACACTCATTCACTCTCAAAGCCCACATAGAATTACAAACATTTGAGAAACAGATTGAAAGGATATTGAGTCAAAAGAATTCAAGAAAGGAAAAATAATAATATAGCTATGTTGGAAAGCCTGACAGTCTTTGTCAATATGTTTATAAAATAAATATATATTTTAAAATTTAGTCTTATTTTATGTGTATGAGTGTTTTGACTACATGTGTGTACCAATGCACACATTGCTTAGGGAGGCCAAAAGAAGACATTAGTTACTGTCCTTTGTGAGCTTCCATGCATGTGCTGGGAATAGAACCTGGGTCTCCTGGAGGAGTAGTCAGTGATCTTAACCGCTGAGCCATCTCTCCAGACTCCTAGATGAGGGAGCTAGCCACCAAGGTCTAGCCTCTTATTTAGTTACAGCCTCCTGAGGCTGACTACTTCAATATTACCAAAGTATTGAAGTCTAGCAACCAAAAGCCACCTGTGACTGCCCTAATTAATATATCCATTCAAAATTAAACACCTCATCCTAACACGGGTTTGCCCTTTTACCTCTGTAAACTGCCATTTTCCTATGGGCTGTTCCTGTCTCCTCTCTATCCAGAGGCAGTTCTTTGTCCCTCGGAGACAAAACCCTTACCCCTCCCTTGCTCCCTTCCCCTTCTTTCTCCTGCTCTGCCTCTGTCTTTGTCTCTTATTGCCTGACTTTTGTCACTCTGGGGTAAAGACATCTCTTCCTCACGCTGCTGCCACTGTGCTCTCCCAGTCAGGATGGACTCTCTTCTCCTGGACCCACAATAAACCCTTTCTTCCATTAGTGGCTTTTGTCCCAGCAACAGAAGGTGACTAATACAGTGGGGTACCATGTCAAGTAAGTCAAGGAATAAAACAAGCCCTCTTTCCAGGTTTAAGGCCACAGAACCACACCGGTACGATGGTGCCCCTCTGACAACATATTTAGTTTCATCAAAACACCGTTTTAAACAAATTGTAGAATGCTTAGAGGCGCTGTCTGGGTGGCCTCTCTACTTCCTCCTTCTCTTCTTGGTGTGCACTGTCTCGTAGCACGGTTGAAGTGTTTCAGACTGGAAATACAATGGAGCCAGCCTCATTCTCTCACACCCCACGGTACTGTCACTACTCAATGTCCACAATCACTGTTATATAAAAAAAAAGAGAGTCTTGCCTGGAGTTATTTTATTTAATTTATTTATGTAATACAGTGTAGAAAGCTATCATGGCATAAGCAATGGTTCTGTACAATCATCCTGCAGAAAATTATTTTTGGAGAATTCTTGGTAATTTGAGACCAGCAGAAGACTCCCTCCCCCCAACCCGTAAAAGTGCTTACGATGAACAGGGATTTTTTTTTTTTTAATTTTTTATCAAAGATCCAAAGATACATGGACAAAAAAAAAAGTTCAAATTCTCAATGCCTAATGTGTGCACATGAAACAGGCACAAAGAAATCAATGTGGATCCTCGCATCCTATGCCACAAAGAGAGCAGAAGCAGCAATCTGTACAGTAAAATGCAATCATGGAAAAAAAATTTTCTAAAATCATTTGGAATACTTAAAAATGTTTAAAATGCATAGTGACCAGGAAAAGAATGCTTAGACAAGAGAAGCAGCTAAATGCCCACGCTCACACAAAGCATCCCCCATCGATTTTTAAAGCGTATTTCAAGTAGGAGTTAATTGGGTCACAAACCACAAGAATAATATACAACGGGCCAAGGGGCTATGTGTCTGATAAATAATCAGGAGAGAATCTATTCATGCACTAGTTTGATACAGCTAATTTTCTTTACAGTACACAAAACCCATTAATAATGTAGTGTAGAGACCAGAATGTAAAGAGAGAAAGAGAATACATTACTGATTTGTATATTAATTCAAGTTCAGGCATCTACTTGTGTTACAGCACGGCTGTCAAAAGGCAATGATGAGTAAAGAAAACAGAAGGGCTTGTTTCTTTCCACGTTATTTTATAAATGAACACCGATGGGTAGTGAAGCAATGGTTTTGCTGTCCAAGTTCAGAGGCTGCTGCTGTGGCGGTGGTCTAGTTTTGCATCTGCTCAAAGAACTTGTAGGTTGGATTCTCGTATCCATTCTGCTGCATCTTGGAGAGGTGGCGCTCCTCCGGGGTCACCGCGGCGTCAACCTAGAAAGCAAGTATGAGACTCGAGTTTACAATACACCGACACTTTAAGGGGGCACGGCAATACTATGCAGTAAAAAGGCAAAGTGTGTGTACTTTTCTTTTGCCCAAAGTGCATAATAGCCAATATTTTACCCTTTCCCCCTCAACTTTTGACTCCACATGGCAGAGCCAAAGGCTTATGCCGATGCTGCATCTAGCCACTAGGTGGTGCTGATAATCTTGACGCGAGTACTCGGGTTTGCGCAGGGCCCCTTGGCTGAAACAAATAGCGAACACTAAAGACAAGGGTTGGTGAGCTAGAAAGAGTATCACACGGAGGGCACTGTGAGTGACACTTTGATCCGTGCATAATAGAATACTCAGCTCTCCGTGGTTCTGAGTATCTTCTGACTTTCAATATGAGTTTATATCTGTAGAAATGTTAGAGAGTTCTGAGAACCTACTAATTAAAGTGATAGCATATGTATAAAAGGGGGTATCACCTGACATGAAAAAGGAAATCCATGTAGAGAAATGCTGACTTACATATTATATATAACACACATATTTTATATATGTCTTGTTAACATACTTACACATATATAATTTGCAATGCTGGAGGTCAGATTCAGGGTAAGAACTGCGTACATGGACACACACAGACACACACAAACGCAGATGCACACACACACACACGCTCCCCACACCCCTGAATCCTAAGATGCATAGGAACTACAGCCAGCTAAACCATCACAGGGATTCTGTTAGTCACTACCTTGGGGTTCACCTGTAAGATAGGTCAACATTATAAACATGCTTTCCCTCAGAGCCACGCAGGCTGACAGTCTCTGTAGACTGTGCAGGGCACTTTATCTTTTTATGGTAGCTAATGGCTGTTCTTGTTTCTATACTGCACTGCTTCTCCCCGTGAGGAGAAGGGGAGGTGCTTGCTTAAGTCTGCTGAATTAAAAAGAGCCCAGCCTCTGTGAAGCCACTGGGCAATGAAGAGAATTTGTTCAGATGCACACAGAATAAAGCATGTTTTCCCCAGAAAAGTGAAGGCATCTTCTAGGGGCCGTATTTCAAAGGGATCTTTCTTATTCTGTCCAAGACTGAATTGACCTTGCAACCTCAGGTGGATCCCATTTCTCATTGCTGAGCATTGCCAAGTGACATCTGGCAATTTACCCAGTGTTTTCTTCTCTAATACTGCCCATGTGGCTGTCTCACTGCAGTGGTGGCTCCTAAACCCCAGTGCAGGGGGAAAAAAGTCAGAGAGCACATGGTGTCAATGCTGAGCTACCAGGTGTGTGTGGATGGACCTACACAGACAGGTCATGACTGATGTGGGATTCCCCTCTGTATGCTGTGAATACCATAGGTGAATAAAGAGGCTGCCTTGGTCTGACAGGGCAAAAGAATAGAGGTAGGCAAGGAGAAAGAGGGTGGAGTCAGAGAGAAGCCATGTAGCCCCACCAGAGATAGATGCTGGAACTTTAGCCAGTAAGCCACAGCCACGTAGAGATACACAGATTAATGGAGATGGGTTAAATTAATATGTAAGAGGTAACCAATAAGAAGCTAGAGCTAATGGGCCAAGCAGTGTTTTAATTAATACAGGTTCTGTGTGATTATTTTGGGGCTAAGCATCCGGGAACTAACTAGTGGCCTTACTCCAACACATGACTATGATGGACTATAGATAGGTCATGACTAGCCCCACCTAAGATATATCTCAGATGGAGAGCCTCATAGACATTAAATCCTTCATAGCCACTATGTGATCCCATCTCACAGAACCAGTGACTTCTTTTAGCCTGGGCATGAGACAGACTTCATGACACAATCACTAAGCAGTGGGAATAGGAACTTCCAAGCTCTCCTGCACAGGCAGCTCCTTCTGCTTATTGTCGCTGACTTCTTTTCAGATGGGAGCTGTTCCCTTCTTCCCTCCCGTGAGAGCAGCCTGTACCCTTGTCCCCAGGTTATTCCAGGGATCTGGATGTTTCCTCCTAGAACAGGTGCTGCTACCTTAGAGCCAGTACTCAAAGACAACACTGCTCAAATGGATGCCTAGCATCACTGCCCTTGGGGACTAACACACAAGTGTGTTCTCCCATCTCTTCCAGTTTCCTGCGGTCTGCACTGTTGTCAACAAATGAGGTCACCTTGATTTAATTGGCAATTGTATAATTGGCCACAGGCTTGCTAGTTCAAATGTCTTCTCCCTACAGATTAACTCCCAAAGTGGGGTATTCAGTCACTCTTGAAGTCTGCCTGGTAGGGACCAGCCTGTCTGTAATCATGTGTCATTTTAATTTGGGCATCCCCCCACCCTTCGTATTACCCCATAATTGAGATTCCTAATAAGGGAATTAAAAATAAATCTTCCTTTGGAGATTAAGCACGAAGCTGCTGTTTCTCAGTACAGAGAAACGCACACAACAGCTGGGTGTTAGAATATATACCTCGAGGAGGAGCTGCAGCCCTCACGCTGCCTGTTGACGGTAATGTGCATTTTCCAAGAACTGCAGAACACCTGCCTGTTTAATACAGTTATTTAGTTTCCTCTCTTCAAACTCCAGAGCAAATGCTCAAGGGAACCCCACCAGAGACCCAGGGCTCAGTCCTGGCATCTCAATTCCCTCTTTTTTCTTGGTTTGTTTTATGTATTAATCCTTGATGCCCCTTGCTGTTGGGAAGCAGAAGTGTTCAGGATTCCTGCTATGGGGCAGCTTGGCTCTCAGTGTTTACAGTGCTCTGAGCATCCGAAGGAATTGCTCTTACAAACGGCACCCGAGGAGAGGAGTCTAAATGGCATCTTTTAATCCCTAGTCCTCTTGAATGCTGGAAGCGAACAGTCATGTCTGCAGAGAAATCTCCAGCTAAACAGAGAAGGGGTGAACCTTCCTCATAGCAAGGGTCCTTAATCCCTTCCTCACTGGCAAAACTACCATAGGCACTGTGCCAATCCCTCTATCACCAGATATGGCGTGGACATCCTGTTTCAGTCAATCAACGCTGAGCTGAGGCAGCTTGAGTTGGTGGTGGAGTTCTAGAAGGAACGTCCCATAGCATGGAACGGGGGAAGGAATCTCCTCTTCCAGGGAAGGAATATCTCCTTGTTGGAGAAGAAAATATGGGCATCACACTAATGAACATTCTCTCCCTGGATGTCTGGACTGAAGAGAGGAACTGATCAGCAGTGAGCCTGGCTTTAGGTATAGGATTCTGTCATTTGGACAGCACGTGGCTTCAATGGTCACTGGCAATGATGACACTGTAAAGCTGAGCCTATCCAGCACAAACACCTTGAAAAAGCAGAATCAACGTGCTGAAGACTGAACCCAGTGCATGCCAGGCAAGCACTCCATCACTGGACCTAAACCCCTCCTCCCTCGACATTCCCCAAGAGGACACTTAGACTATTTTTATTATTTTTGCTTGTCTGTTTTTCGAGACAGGGTTTCTCTGTGTAACAGCTCTGGCTGTCTCAGAACTTGCTTTGTAGCCCAGGCTGGCCTTGAACTCACAGAGATCCGCTTGCCTCTGCCTCCTGAGTCCTGGGAGGTGTGCGCCAACACCGCCCCGCCTGGCTGAGGACTCTTCCGCTCTTGCCAGGCCACTTTCCTACCCTTTCCACGCCTTCCAGTGCTGACTTTCTGTCCAATCCTGAGCGTGTTCATTTTTGTAATTATGGTTCCATCCCTATCTAGGTAGCTTAGTTACAGTCATAGGCAATGTTAAGTATTTCTGCAGGTGGGCTCAGGACCTCCTTGCTTAGTTCTTTATAATCACCTTGGATGTTTTCTTTCAACCTTCCAGTTCCTCCTCTTGCTGCTGCCTGGAAGCCATCTGTAAACCAGAAGTTTGCTTCTCCTTTAACCCCAAGTCTCTCTGAGTGATCTGACTCCCCAGGTTGGTGGCTGCCATTGCACCCATGTTCCCAGGAAGAAAGGACCTCTAAGGTCACGCTTCTATGATGTCACCAGTATGACAACACAATCCTCAGGAGAAAGGTCATTTGGCATGATTCTGTGAAAAGTTAAATAAGCAACTTTTTTTATTTGGGTCATTGAGGAAATGACTGGGGGTATGGGAGCAGGGAGGTGCAGTGTCTTCCTTGGAGCCGGGACCGGCAGAGTTTCTTTACATTGTACAATAAAGAGACAGTGTGGCTTCATGTTATTTGAGCTGAAATTTCTCTCTGGGGGTACTGAAGATCTATGGTCCATACGTACATTTCCAACATCGCTGCCAATGAACCTCAGTGCAGAGATGGGTAACGGAGGTGGCATGAGGATGTTCTGCCACCAGTAACAGACTGAATCTCAGGCCTGTTTAGGAAGCATTACACTCAAGGGCTGTGACGTCATGACTCGTGCCAGTTACCACATCAGGAGACATACCTGGTAGAATGAATCTCCGGCGTCACGCTAGGCAAATCATTAAGTCAATATTTATTTCTTACTTTGTAGTAAACTAAAACCAACTGCTCATTTCTACTACTAGTAGATAGTAGATGACTATCTACTGTGTCAATAAAAGACACTAGGCTTGTTTGCATGTCCACCCTCCCGCCATGGTTTCCCTGGGCTTGTTACCTCTGTGACCCAGGAGAGTCTCTCATTAAAAGAACAGAGCTGCTTTGGAAGCACATGCTCCCATCATGCCCTGGTGGTGTGAAACACAATGGTGATGTCTCGAGTTATCAGGACTCTGGATCCATTCATTACTCTGTTTTGTTCTTACTGAGGCAGGTCTACTCCTCCGCGAAGGAAATTAACCAGCGCTAGGAATAGAGCTCTTTCCACATAGAGGGTTGCTTACATACACAGGAGGTTGGCTCCAAAGCCAAAGATGAAGGATGAAGTTCCTTACCTAATAAAGCCTGGCATTTGCATATAACCTCCACACATTCTCCTGTATTCTTTAAGTGCCCCCAGATGACTATGACTTATGATTCCAAATACTATCTAAATGCAAATAGTTGCTACAGTGATTATTTAGTGAATGAGCTATTCATGTTTAGATGCATTGTTTTCCCAAAATAATTTTGCTCTGCAGTTGGCTCGACTCCTGGCTGTGTACACACTGTTACTGAGTGTGAACAGCGCCCGTAAGTTAGGCAGGGGAGGATCACAAACATGCAGTGCACACTCTAGGCACTAGCAAAGGGGCCTTGAGTGTGAAACCCAGGCAGTGTGTCTCACTACTGGTATCCCAGGCTGAACAGCAACTCTTGGTGGCCTGCTCCTACCATTTCAGCTAAATGACACCTCCCCAAGGGCAACGGTTAGGGGCAGCAGAACAAGCAAGTTCTATTTCAACCCTCTGGCCAAATGCAGACTCAAAAACAGAGCTGGACAAAAACATAGGCTCTAAAAGGGAAAGGGAGTTTTCAGACTCTCCTCAGCATCCTTCTCTAGGACAAAAAGACTCTAGAGGGAATAAAGAGAAAATTCAGGCCATTTCTAGGTATCCAAGAAGACACCATTTGGACACACTGAACAGCAATCTTCCCCTGGGATGCCCCAGCTCAGAGAATGATTTCCGGTTCCTTAGAATCTGGTCAGCATGTCAACCTCTTTCCTATGTCATTCTGAAGAGCCATCTATTGCTAAGTGACAAATAGAAACACTTGGCCCAGGCTGCAGGAAGGGTGCTTAGAGACTTGGTTTTCCTGGCAGGGAAGAGGTATCATTTCTGCAACTCAAGGCCTGCTCAGAAAGCAACTCAAAGGAAGCAGCATTAGTACTATGTGTTAGTGCTGAAGCCTGTGGGGGATTTTCATCTATCAGCAGGAACAGAGTTCTGGTGGAAGCATCGTTTTTTTTGTGCAGCTTTCCTGGGCATCATTGTGTCCTTATCAAAGTCTTCAGATTGTAGCTGCATTAGAAGATAGGATGTCAAAGCTGAAAGCAGCAACTACAAAGCCGTGAGGGTGGACTGTAGCCCAGTTATGACTGGTACCTTAGAGGACGGGATCAGGACACAGTAAGAGCTGTGGGAAACCATGTAAGGACCTTAGCAAGACAGATATTTAGGACAGATAGTTAGAAACCAAGGGTAGAGGCATCTGATGAAACCAATGCTGCCGACCCTGAGATCACAGACTTCTAAGTTCTATCACTGGCAGGAAAATGCATTTTTGTTGTGTAATCCACTCAGTCTGTGGTACTCTCTATGGCAGCCAAAGCAAGTGGAGATAGGCTCTAGCTGTGGCATCAAGATGGGCATTTGACAGACATTTTTCAGACAGGAAGTCCCACCCTGGACAGAGTCACCAATTTAAGACCATTTAAACAGAATTCTATCAATGAAATTCATAGGAGTTTTTAAATCATTCACATATGCAAATAGGGGACTGAAGTTAAAAAAAAAGCAGATTTCTAGAAACAGGAGAAAGATGTATCAGAAATAATGTTTGTCGGTGTTTGAAGGACAAACTTAGGTTTACTATAGAAAGAGCAAAACCCCAAATTTGGCTATCTGAGCATGTGCGTGTGTACACGTTCTGTGTACATACATGTGCAAAGGCCAAAGGTTGAGGTCAGGTGTCTTCGTCAATGCTCTCCACATTGTTTTTTGATACAGGGTCTCTCCCTGAACCTGGAGTTGCTGATTCCAGCAACCTCTCAGGTTCACCTTTCTCTCGTCCCCCAGTGCTGGCATCATAAGCATTCACTGCTGTGTCTTTTATGGAGGGGGGTATTATAGATTCACTCTCGGGTCATTACGCTTGTGAGACAAACACTCTACTGCCTGAGTATGCCTCCAGATCCAGGGTTACCGCTTGTCTTGAAAAACATGCATTTATACTCTAGTTTGTAAAACATTCAGGTCAAAAGACCACAGTTTCCTGGGTCTCACCCAAGACTTTAGTCTTTACTCTATCCACATCAGCAAAACCAAGAAATTAAAACCTACAACAATCCCATGAGCTTCCCCGGGAACAAGCTGAGGAGACGCTAAAACCTGATGAAAGTGAGAATTCTGGCTCTCCTTCACTGGAGTTTACTAAATGATCCCTACCCTCGGATGATAAAGGATGGCTTGGGGCACTTTCTCTGGGTTTACTGAAATGCTTAACACGGGCCTCCGATAGAAAGCGACACCCTCCTCCGATAGAAAGCGACACCCATTGTATGGGGGAGCCTGGGCCATACTAAGTTCGGTGCTGTGCCAATCTTTTTATTAGATTTAGTTTTCTCTCATCTATAAAATGACATGGGTTTGGCCAGAGCTCTTTCAGTTCTAGAACACCTACGCTATTAACTATCTAAAAGTTACACACACAGTGAGGCCTTAAGAGTTCTCTATCACCACAAGTGTTCCTTAAATTCATAGAAAGATCTTGTTTGTGACTGTGACCTGCCTTTTGCTCTTTCTTCCCCACATCGGAAGTGGAAGGAGTTGCATTTGAACCCTGCACGTTTTGATGACATAAATCGACTTCTGTACTAAACATCCCTCCTTGGCTGGCCTGTAGGTAGAAAGACTATCTGTCTAGCACATACATTGTGGGGGCCTCAGTGTACATCTTTCCTATCTCAGTGTTTCACAGCAATAGTCAGAGTCATTGCTAAAAATTAGGAATGATTAATTAACAAGGTTATTTGCAATAAGCTGGTTCTACTCAAAGACCAGATTACTTAAGGGCCCAAACAAAACAAACAAAAACCAGGAATGAACGTCTAGGTTTTAATATTTTTGTCAAAAAGTAAACACCTACCCTTCTTAATTACCCTTTCTGACTTTTGATATTGTTTTTGTTATTTAAGGAAAAACGTACTTTTTTCTCCTTAAAATTACTCTTGTTTTGGTCAATTTCATTATAAATTATAAGTTAAAGTAACAACATAAACTGTTAGTGAGTGTTCATTAAATTCATAGTAACCTGGAATGGATGAAAACCACAGTAAGACATAGCTGGAACCTGAGCACCATGGAGGAATACTGTTTTTCTCCCAGGTGGTCCCTAGGCCAGTGTTCAGGATGCTTCCTTGCCTGTACGCCCTTCCTTTGACTCATCCTTGCCAACAACCCTTCAGGTCTACCTACCTCCACTACGCCATGATGGATGGATGTGTACTGTTTCTTCTTCAGCATCACCAAGGTGATGACAATCACTGTTGCTATGACAACGCCGCCCACCATGAGTCCAATGATGGCACCTTTGTTTGAACCCACATCTTCTGCAAAGAACACCTTGAAAACAAGCCAAGGAAAAGAACTGTAAGTGGAGGGGAAACGGGAAGGAGTAAAGTTTCAGCAGACCCTCTGCCGTGAGGGTCCCTACCAATGAGCAAAGCATGGCTTCCCAGGTTCTGAGAAGTCAATTTCTCCAGCACGCCTCAAAACAGAAGTCTGCAGGGATCTGAAATTCTTGGACAGCTGAGCGTCTGGTTAAAACCACAGAGGTGCCCACCATAGTTCTGGACACAGGTGAGCACTTTCCTGCCCTTAGCTAGTTTTCAAACCTATATGTTCTCTATATAAATACCCCGAGACACAGGAGGTGATCAGAGGGACAAGGACAGCCCAGCTGCCTACTTCACAGTGCAATAACTCAGTCACATTCAGTTAACCATGAAATGGACTCTGTGCTTTAAATGTGCAATGTTTCCAAAGAGAAGCAATAGGCAAAGAGGATCTCAGAGTTACAAACAGCCCATACTGTATTATGTTGTCTCTAGAAACTGAAATTGACCTCTTTACTCTGGTCATTTATATTAAACACAAGAAGAATTCTGACACTATCACAAAGAAGAAATTTATTCACTGTGATAAATCCTCATATATATATATATATATATATATATATATATATATATATATATATATATATATGTATATGTATGTATGTATTCTCTATGCTCCTTACAAAAGCAAACCATTATTTTTTCAGCTTTGTCTACTTAGGTGGATAACAGATACAGACCTCACTTTAATCATCTTGTTATATAAGAGATGATCTTATGGTAGATAAAAAAAGCGATGGGGAGGGGGGAGGACTATTCCTAACCATACACCACACTCATTATGTAAGTCAGTGAAAACAGCTCCCTAAATAATCCTTTCACCGCAGCTTCAAGACAGGCGAATGACCGATTTTCACCGCTAAATCTATCATGGTGGCAATCTGCAAAGATGAAGTAAATGAGAGCAGATAAAAAAATTTCTAAGCGGATGTTACTTACGGTGCATCTGCAACAAAATTAGAAGTGGTTCATAATTAGTCCCCTTGCTAGCCAAATATGCTAGCTCAACATATTTATTAAAGGAAATCATTAATTAGCTAATGATACTACAGTGAAATAATCAGGAATAAATGTGAGTCTGGACCTATCCCTATGTCTTTAAGGAAATACTGTAATTCTGTAATATTCACTGCACTAATTACAGTGCATTATCTTATCAGCTAGCACAGTAGAGGGAGCTGATGCCCCTAATTGCTGCCGCTGCCATTAGTCACTGTCGCATTACAGGAGTTCATGTAATTACTCAGAAGGGCGTCCATGACATCGTCTCAGGAAAGCGCGACTCTGCATTCATCTTCAGCTCTCTGCTCCAGCGCCCAGTCCTTCAGCAGTTCCCCCAGTTTTGTTTTTAAACCTTCCAGCTCCAGCCACATCAGGAGCGCCCCTGATTTCACAATACCCGACACAGCAATAAACTTGCCAGGGAAAACTACGCTATGGATGGCTAAAGTGTAGTTTTCTTCTGGAAAAAAAAATTAATGCAAATCTGAATCCCAAGCCAGCTTTGGATTTGCTACAATAATTCAGAGATGAGAAGCCAAACAATAAAGGCTTTTTCTTTCGGAATTTCATACTAGGATCAATACACTTTATTTATAACCACGGAAAGGCATCAGACTGCAGGCACACTTACTCCAGAAACAGCAGTGCTGGAGTACATATCAAGCATCACTCTGCAAAAAATTTATTGCCATATTTTGCTTCATCACCGAATGCATGAAAGAATTTTCTTCTTTACTTTAGCCCTTTATTATGATAACTGATAACAGGGGAGGAACTCTAACAATCTGGGACTTGGTGCACTTGAAGTGCAGGGAAATCACATAATTCCTGTGTGCCTATGAAGAAGACACTTGCTTTTCTATGCATCCCAGTTCTAACATTAGGAAGAAAAATGCCATTGTCTTAAAAGAAACCACTATCTTCTTTGCCCAAGGTTTTTGATGACTGCACTAATGTCAGGGACACCTCCTGCCTCCACCCACCCTAACAGGGTCCCCACTCCTTCCCCTTCTGAGACAAATGAAGTCCTGGGAGGTGGGAGGAATGAATGGGTTGGACAGATGACTGAAAAGCTCTACTTGCAGATGGGAAGTTAAGTAAACAGCGTAAAAAAAAAAGTCCAAAGACACATGCACTACTTGTGTGTTTGAGACTCTGATTCTTCAAATAAAACTAGGATAGATGGAGAATAGTTATGATCAGAAGGGTTTCAGAAATCTGGATTCTGTAATTTCTGTATTTATGTAAGGAGATGATCTGATCTGGAGATCAGAACCAAAGCTAAACAAAATTCATTTATGTGTGCTATGCATAGTTTACATCTAGCCTAAATAGAGTTTTAGCGACTACCTTTCAAAAGCTCACGGTGTCAAGTTTCTTGTTTGTGGTATCCTACCAAGGGTCAGGAAGTAAGTTCTAGAGCTTTCATTTTTGGATATTTGGATTAGATGTGTTCAGCCTGGGAAACCTATTTGCCTAGAAAGTGTAGTGCACGGATATCGGCTGTCATGGCTGCAGCACTGAAGTCTGTGGCACTTTTAACTGTCCGCTGGGCTCAGCTGCTTCTGGTCAGAGTCAGAAAGAACGGCACACAGAGCTCCATTTACTTCTCTTCAGAACTTTGTGATGATCTAGGCAAACATTTTGGTTTTAGTTTTCCCTCCCAGGTTTGGCAGAGGATGAGCTAAGTGTTCCCATGCCACTTGGGCAGACACACAGTTGTGGGGAGAGGGAAATAATTTTGCATACCAGTTTTTGATGACGAACTTCAAATCCTGAATCGTGTCCGAACTCTGCATCCATCTTCACTTCAGAGATTTCTTCCGTTTTGATATTTGTCAGCCCAGAACCTACATGAAACACAGAGTATGTTGGATAATCAATTAGCAACACAACGAGACAAAGGCTGCCAAAATTTTCTTTCTAGGGCAGAACATTTAGAAAAATAGATTAAGGAACTTCTTCAAGAAAAATGACATCCTAGACTTAAACCATTAACCACTGCCTATAAAGCAAAACGTCTAATGAAAGTTGAAAACAATACTCCCACGGCCAAACACATGCTGTAATTCTAAAGGGGAGGGAAGGAAGGAAGGAAACTCGGTGCTGGCTGGGATGTTGGGTTAAATTTGTACCTGAGAAATGTTGACTTGGTTTTAGTGGCCTATGGTTCATTATGTGTGCATTTTCTATGGGCTGTCATTACTTCAGAGGGGAAAAAAAAAAAAAACCAATGCAAAGCTTTGAAAAAACATTAATGACCTGGGAGAACAAAATGGTTACTGTGGAGTTTTGTTCTAATTACAGATAAATTATGTTCACATGTCTATGAACAGCAAACTGTGCCAGTCACAAAATCCGTTGACCTAAGCATCCTAGCTCTCAAGTTTTACACACCACATGGAATTGCCTCATCTGCTGACTATAAAAAGCAGGAGCGTACAACGTATAAAATGCTTCTTAATTCTTCCTTCTCTACACATGGATGCACAATTCTTGGACCAACTGTTACAGTATGCCATGATTCAAATAATAATTTGAGGCTTAAAACTAAAATGTAAATATGTTTTAGAAGTTAAAGAGAAAAAATGTTTTATTTCTGTTTCGCATGTATATATTTCAGAAGACGTTCTACACTTAGGAGTACCATTATATGTTTAGCACATATATAATTTGGAAGACGTTCTACACACTTAGGAGTGCCATTACAAGGAGATTAACAAAATGATAGAATGAAGAAAGAAATCAATAGGAAAATATCTCTTGAGGGTCATAAAACTGGATTGTTAGGCCTGGAGAAGGTTGGGGATAGGGTGTAATGGAAGGGTAGCTTAATAAATCAAGTGAAGAGTCCGCTAATGTGTTTTCTTATCTCTTTCAGAGTCTGCTTTCCCTGGAAACATTACAGAAGGAGTTAAGTAGTTGTGATAGTCACTATGTCCAGAAATCAGCATCACTATTGTTGTGCCTTGTGGGTAACACTATATTCTAAAAGTTACAACATGCTGGCTTTTCAGATGTGAAAGGGAAGAAACCAGCCTCTTCGTCATGATGATATAACAAAGAGGGGTGAGGGTGGGGAGCAGTAAGCCAAAAACTCACAGCTTTGCTTTGTTTTGGAGCGACAAGAATGATTGTTCAAAAGCAAAGGCACAGGGTAATTCTGGGAAGGGTATCTAAATCTGGAAAGAAGCAACTTGGTACAGCAGAGTCAAATGTGTGGTGATTTCATAAAGTGTGGCTATAGCATTATCAAAACATATCAGCAACACAGGGAGATATTAATCAATATAAATAACACAGGGAGGTATTAATCCAATGTAGACAACACGGGGAGTTATTAATACAATGTAGGCATCATAGGAATGGATTACAAGGGAATCTAAATACTTGGCAGACTCATTACGAGCACAAAGTACAGCCTGCATAGCTCCTCAGACCTTTCAAGCAAGTACCATGTTCATAAACATGGCTTAGCAGATTCTTCCTCATGTCCAGTGAATACATTCTTTCTCTTTGGTGGCTATCTTCTGAAGGATTTTCCCCCTTTCCACCCCACGTGTTTTAAATTTTACACTCCCCTTTCTGGAAAGCTCCTTTCCAGGGAGTTCACTGGTAACACACCCTCATGTGGTCCTTGCTGCTCTCATCACAAACATCTTTGTGTGTCCTCATGTATCTCTCCCTGTCTTCTGTCATCCCATCTTCCTAAATATGCAAAACGTGTTTTTCCATTATTTCAGGCCCCCAGGAGCAGGGACCTTATCATTTACTCCTTCTGAGTTGCCACAGAATTTACTACATTGATCTCTTTTGGACTAATACTGCTACCTCATAGCTTTCCCTGGCCTGTAGGATGTCATTAGCTCTTCTCTCAAAACAGATTACCTTTGCCTGCCAGGGTATGAAAGTGTCTTTTACATCTTAGAAAGTAAATAAAGTGAAAAATTAATTGGCTGGTGGCGTGAGTGGGTGCCCGATTATTTTGACAACAATAAATATATCCTTATACAATACAGGAATTTGGTAAAATCAGTCTCAATATTACATTTTATGTTTATAGATGAAAAACACGTTATCATTTAAAACAAATAAAATGAGTAGTGCCATTTAAAAAAGCCTTGGGGATAAGACCAGCTTAAGCTAGTTTTAGTTGTGGCAAAAATTGTTCTGGCTCCGGCCTTGGGCTTCACCAGCTGGCAGAGCAAAATAGGAATGCCAACTGCTGGCTCCCTGGAAATTAACTAACGGACACTAGCACTAAGGAGGACGTCAGGAGAGCCCAAACAGTGGGCAGCTAACTGTAATTCAAGGTGCCTTTAAAAGCACTTAGACAAGATGTTCATCAGATCAATGAGCTCAGCTGTCAGTGTGTGATTCCACAGGATGAACCAGAGTACGGGGTCATGATGGTGTCACGAGAAGGACTCTCAAAGTCTACCTGTGACTATGGCTGGCCAAACCAAGGCTAGAGGCTTTATTGGCAAGAAGAGGGGCAGAGCCATTTCTGATCTTGCTATGGATATAGCTGAACCAGGAAACAAAGACTGACCTCCCTTTACTGATGTTCTCAAGGAAGATTAACAATGTTTTTGACTATTTAATGGGATGTAGGGGTAAACCAAAAGTAAATATGGGAAGGTACGCGCTATTTGGAAAAAACAATCTAGAATATACAGATCTTTCAATTCACCAGCGTTCTTCTTTCTGATTCTCTTTGTTGACCACTATCATGGGGTGAGGCTGTACATGGACTAGATACACGCATGTTCTACATCTCTCGTGGTGTGACATTATTCCTAAAACTAAGCTTAGCCAGAGGCTAAACATATAACAGTGGGTCACAACACATTTCTTTTTCATCTCGGGAGACTGTGGAAAAAAAAAGTGTCTATTTTGATAGTGAAGAAATTTGTAATATAAAAAACAATGGGCTCCTATGCAAAATTATGCATATACATCTGTTGTGCTATTTTAGGCACTGGCTGAGAGTAAGTATATATAATTCACAAAGGACAAAAAGTATTCCTGGATCTGGAGAAATACCAATTATGGCATTTTTAGGGAATGTGTCTGTTTTAGTAACCAACAGAAGTCTGAGCCCACTCAAGGACCCCCATGAATACTAACCAAGAAAGAGAGGGGATGCCTGCAGCAAGACCTAATTCACCACTGGAAGCTACACCTCCCTGTGCCTCCATCTTGGAAGACATTAATTAAAATCATATCCCCATTTATTAAAAAGAAAGAAATCAAGAGAGAGAACACCATATTTGAAAAGACTTGCTTTGAGTTTCGAAAGGAAAGCTCAGAAACAGAAAAGTAGATCACGTGGGAATTGTGAAGTGAAGCTTTAGCAGAAGCAAAGAATTTGAAATCAAGTTCGGTGCCTTTAGTCGTTTTAAATTGCATTCTGCAACCCAGGCAACCCCGAGAGGCAGGCACATTTGCTGAGCTGCTGAGCGGAGAGGCAGGTACCTGGTCGGGTGGTCAGTCCTCGGTCGGCAGCGGGGCGGGCATCGACAGGTTCGACTGGTGCCGGAAGCGAGAGACAGAGAGCAAACAAGACAAATCAAGATGGTTAAAGTCGTGGCTTCTGAACACAGAGCAGGGCAAAAGCGCATGCAGTAAACAAGGTGTGAAGGAGCAGCTGGAAAAAGAACCTTCGGGGGTCAATTCGGCGCATCAAGGATGGGAGGGGTACCACTTCAAGTTGGCGCTTCCTCTGTTTGTTCATAAAAGCACTCCCCAGGACATGCACCAGCAGCACAGAAGAAGGCTGGGGAGGGTGGCATTTCCTCTGCGCTAGGTTAGAGATAGTTTCCTGGCTTTTGATTAGAAAGAAAATAGATTCTACCCAGCCCAGCAGTAAACATTAAAGATATCTCCTTCTACAACTGTCCAATCTTACCTTCTTTTTCCCAGTTAATTAACTACAAAAGGATTATTTGACGGCCAGAGGAAATGCAAATATGACTTTACCAGGAGAGCAACGCCTCACCACGCAATGTGCCATTTAGCGAGGCAAATTCCTTCTTAGGCTGAGGTTAGGAGAGGTAACCCACGGGCTCTGACTGTCTCTCTTTAGAAAGGGCAGGTTTCTTCTGCGCAGATGACATTCAGCTGAGTTGTGTGAAATGAGACCATTCCTTTCATATTGGCTGAGAGTCACAATTATTCCTTTGTATGCATCCTGGGACTGAGCCAAAGAAAACAACGGCGGAGGTACAGCAATTCCCTGACCAGGGTTCTGCACCAGCTGGCATTCCCTGGGTGCTGTTCATTGTTAGAAAACACTTCCCTGAGCTGACTCTGGTCTTTGAAGAAACAAGGAAGGGAGAGGGCAGTCAAGTCTCTAGGAGTAACAGTGGCTAAAGGGCAGAAGAATTCAAGGGAGGAGGAAGTGCCCTGGGTCAGCATTGGCACGTGTGAAAAAGAGAGAAATGTGAGCACAGGAGTGGAGGGAAGCCAAGGGGAGGTTCAAGAGGCCTTGGGAGCAGCGGTTTCAACTGCTCAGCTTCCAGAGGCTCACAGGCCAAGCAACCAGTGGAGACCACAAACCCAAATCCATCCGAAATGGCCCATGTTGGCAAGAATAGTGGCAGGGAACAGACGGACAGTGAGCTGTCTTCATAATATGAGCAAATCATATCTCTGAGCTCATTAAGAGACTTGTATACATCAAGAGGCGGAAGTGGTTCTGACTTTGCCCATGCAGAGACTGACGAGGTGGGGGACAGAAAGAAGGGGGAGGGGAGTGATGAAATCCAGGCTCCGCACCGACAAAGCGGGTGACTGGGTAAACAGTCACAAAAGGCTGCTTCCTCTTATGGAAAAATGAAAATTGTAATATCTGTCTTTCTATTGCAGTAAGGACCAATAGCTGTGAAAATCTACTTGGAAAGTTTTCATGCTATAAGACAACGTTTATTGAATGTCTGGTTATTTCAACAGTGACATTTATAGTTTCTCTGTAGCTCATTTCCCATCACGAATGTGTACTGTGATTTTACGACCCCTGTAAAATGGAGTTAGCTGAGGGGGCCTACCTTTCTAACTGTCTTGAGGAGAGGGGCTTAATGGCACAGCAGTTGCTGGTGTGACCCTACACTCTGACAGCCACACCTTAGAAAATGTGCCTTTGACCCAGGGAAATGACTGTGTCTGTGGCGTAAAGGCAGGATGTAGAGATGGTGGTCTCATAATAATGCACAATTACTGTGGCAATGACGAAAATTTATTAGTGTCTATAAAAACCTAAAAGACATTACTCTAAGTGCTATTCATTCAACCTGGGTAAGAACATAATTCTGTTAGTTTTAGGATATCTTTTACGATATAAAATTGTTTGCTGTCTACTTATTTATTTTTATGTGATTTGAGAATTTTGTTCATACAGAGTGCTTTGATCAACTTCTATTCCTCCTCCATCACTCTTCCACTAGTCCCTCCCGATTTCAAGTGTTCTTTATTTTTTCCCACCCATGGATTTCACTCAGCACCACTAGCATACATACTGATGGAGAGACATCTACTGAACCTCGGGCCACATCTTTGATGAGAACCGATTGTCTCTGTCTTCTCAGCCATCAGCTGCCAATGTCCTCAGGGGTGGGACATCACGATCACCTCCTCGCTCCATGAAGGGATTTAGTCTGGCCAGATTCTGTGCAGGTTCTTACACACCCTTTCAACTGCTGAGCTCATCTGTGCACCTAGCTGCCCTGCTGTGTCCTGAAAGCACTCATCCACCCCCTCAGCTCCTTCTTTGCTCCGGGTAAAATAACTAAACGGCCAGGCATCTACTGATCTTGACTATTTTTGTTGAGACAAACACGCTTTTCTGGTAAGCATTTGAAACAATGACGATAAGGCCGTCAAGGACAATGCAAGGAAACCCTTTGAGAACTGTAGGTATTTTTAGTAGCTCAGGGTGTGTACATGCGAAAGAGAGGCGGGGAGAACAGGGGACACATGTCTGAGGGAAGGGAGCAGCAGGAACTATTATAGTATATACTCCCTTATGTATTTATTAATTTGAAGGACGTCGTGCTTAGGTTCATGATGAGCCGTCAGGACAAAGAATGACAAAGTCTTCCTAACAAGATCCCGATCCCATCAAAAGTCATTTCTTTAGTGTGTTCTAGGCACTTTTCTAAGAGCGTTTCCTTGTTACCCCACTCAATGCTCGCCTACTACCTTTAAGCAAGAAATGAAGATGCAAATGATCTCAGACTGGAAAATAGGTGGAGAGGCTCAGAAATATGAGCCCCGTCACACAGCAGAGCTGCAGAGGAATCTCAAACCTGGTCATTAAAAAAGAAAAAAAATTAAAAAATAAAAATAAAAAAAAATAAAAATCATGAACCAAATAATTGTATAATAATAATAATAAAAAAAAAAGAAATATGGGGTAAGTCCTGACTACCACCCCAAGGGAATGTGTTTGGACCCTAGCCTAAGGAAAGAGAGGCACTATTGCCATTTGGTGGGAAAGGATCCAGAATACTGAATGCCGTACATAGGGCCATCACAACAGCCCACAATCTACATGGTTTTCTAAGTTCCCACTGAATGTAAGGGGTTTACGATAACGTGAATCCAGAATCCACTCCAGTTTTATTTATGAATACGGCATTTCTGCATAGTTTCTTATGTGTATGGTATGCGAGTGATTAAGGGTGGGCACCTGTGCTTGTCCATCAGAAGCCAGAGCAGGACTTAGCTCATCTTCCTCTAGCACCTTCTGCTTTATTGCCTTGAGACACGGCCTCTTGCTGAGGCTAAAGCTTGCAGTTTCATGTAGGTTGGCTGACTAGTGACCTCTGGGGATCCACTTGCGTATGTCCCCAGTGCTGGAGTGATACACAGATGCTGCCATGATTGGATTTTTTTTTTTTTTTGATTTTTCGAGACAGGGTTTCTCTGTAGCTTTGGTGCCTGTCCTGGAACTAGCTCTTGTAGACCAGGCTGGCTTCGAACCCCCAGAGATCCGCCTGCCTCTGCCTCCCGAGTGCTGGGATTAAAGGCGTACCCGCCACCACCGCCCGGCCCATGATTGGATTTTTATGAGTGCTGGAGATTCAAACCTAGGACCTCATGTTTGCAGAGCAAGTGTTGCCACCCACTGAGCCATCCCACCCCAGCCCCTGCAGCTCTGAACGGGTGTCACTTGGTAAGCAGAGCAAAGATCGTGTTATTTCTATGTGTTATTTGCAACAACAAGGTTTTCCCAGGAAGACCTTGCAGGTTCGTTTTATTTGAAGATGAACTGTTGTGGGCTGGGAGTTAAGGTGGACACATACTTAGTCTGCACAAATCCTGGCTTCACCCCTCAGAGTATCAAACAAAACCCAATAAACCAAGAATGCATTAATTGTTGGAAAGGCTTTTGAAAATAGCTGCTCAAGTGGGTATTGGGACTCACACTTCAAGACTCGGAGGACATAAGGACTGCTGTCTCCTGGGACATTATGTGAAGCTGGTTGGTGCTGCTGCTGACGGAATAGATGGCCTCACATGCGCTGGATGAGCCCTTGCATTGTTAACTACATTCCCAGCCTCTCCTGTTTCTGGAGTATGAGATCCTGCTGATTAGTAGGTGTGTGTGCATGTGTGTGTGTGTGAATGTGCACACATGTCCACACGCTTGCACATGTGTGGAGGCCAGAGATGAACCCCAGGTGTGACTCCTCAGAAGCCATACTCTTTGAATTTTATGACAGGATCCCCTATTGGCCAAGACCTTACCGAGCAGCCTAGGCTGACCTGTCACTATTCCTCAGGGATCAACTCCTCTACATCTTCTCAGAGCCATCATGCCTAGGGTCCTCATGCTCATACGGCAAAACTGTTCCCTGACTAAGATATCTTCCCCAGCCCCAATAGCAGATCTTTAACAAGAATGCCTGCTTCAGATGAAACCTAGGCAATATAGCACTGAGTGCTGGCTAGTCATCTAGATGCACCTAAATAAGGCCTTGCATGACATCTTGGCAATACTAAAGAGTATCTCTCTCTCCCCCCTCTGTGTGTGCGTGTGTACATGTATGGCATGTCTACCTGTGCACATTATTTCCTAAGGCTCATGTCACAGTGTGTGCTATCACCATTAAGGAAAGAGACAATCTAGTGTGCAGTGACCTTATAAAACAAGACTGTACATTTTCATACACACATACACCTCATCAGAGTTTATACACGGGCAACAATGACTTTTAAGGCCCTGAGTGTATCTACTTATATAACACCATGTATATGGAAGTTACCCAGGTCTTCGAAAGTCAAATAACCTATTTTCTTGTTTTATTAGGATAATGTTAAGAAATGGGAAAGTCAATTACTTACACACGATAAATAAAATCGCTGTCGTATGTGACAGTATCTAGTCTGATTATGGTTATAAGCTCCCTTTTATTTTTGGTGTTAAAGAAACAAATTGGGTTGTTATACTGTGAAAAAAAAATACACAAGGAATTCTACAGCCTGTCTTTTAAAACTGCTTGCTCATCAGGAGCTCCTGAGGCAGAGGCAGGCAGATCTCTATGAGCTCAGGCCAGCCTGGTCTACATAGTGAGTTCCAAGGCAGCCAGAGTTACACACAGGGATCCTGTCTCAAACACAAACAAAAACCCCAAACCAAAAATCAAAGAAATGAACCAAAATCCAAACAAACAAAACCCCAACTAACTTGCTCAGTGTTTTTACACTGAGGAAAGTCACACGTAAAATCCCGCTGCCTTCTTGGAAAACATTCTTAGTTTCGAGAAATCAAGGTGTTTGTGTGCATGCAATTAGTACTGAATACGGAAAAATGGCAAACTACGAAATGCTGTTTCCGAAACAGGTATTTTTGCCGAAGTTCCTGTGGAAAAGCCACATCACCTAGGTGTGCAAATTCTTCGAGGAAAACTTAATTCCTTGAACTTTGGTAGGTAGAAACATTTAGCATAGGTTCCATAATTTTGACAGTTGCCTTGCATTGAAATTGCTTAGCAAGAAACCGTTAATTCCGAAGCAAGCTTCCTGGTTGTCTATTTTTGCATTTAGTGTAATCTGAACCTTCATGCAAAAATCAGTAGCCAAGGGAGCTTTTCTCAGTGTCTGTTTCAGTATACAGGCCCTGCCAAAGCTCTCTGATGGTCGCAGTGTGTGCCCTTCATTTGATCACCTGTTCATTAAAGGTGGGCATTCTGATAGCCACAATCAGAGGTCATGGTTTCATGGAAGCAGTAAAATACTTCTCGGTGAGAGCAATTTTTAAAAATCTTTCTTGAGAATTTAAAATTCTCAAATTCCAGCACATGGGAGGCAGAGGCAGGTGGATTTCTGGGAGTCCAACACTGTCTCTCTGCCTCTCTCTCACACACAGTGATATGTGGTATATCCTATGTGTTTTTTTACTTCATTTTATCTTGTGATGCGGTTTCCCTATGTTGCACAGGGTGATCTTGGGTAGCTGGTAGATGTGTGTCACTATGTATGTAAATCTACAAAGAGAAAGGGGAGATAAAAATAGGACTACCTGTGCTATCAAATACCAGCTTCATTACTTTGCAGTATTAAAAATTAAAGAATAATGCAAAATAATCTTTATGTAATAGATATATTACTTTAATAGATACAAGTAACAACTTAGTGTAGTTATCACTTTTTGTGTATGTGTGTGCATGTACGTGTGCAGGTGGGTGTATAGTTGTGGGCCCACGTGTGTATGCAGATGGCAAATGTCTGTCTTGATTGCCATCATTCCAATAAAAAGCACATGGGCACATACCAGAAGGCTTTTGGCTCCAGGAAGGGACTCTTACCTTCATTTTCTGTATTGGCTGGCACGGAGTCCACCCCAAAAGGATGCCATGGCTGGAGGTCATCCAGGCTGAACTCCCCATTCACAGGAAGAAGCTCCACGGTGGTTTTTGTTTCGGTCAAAGACGGCATGAGAGCATCGTTTCCGTAACTGATTCTGGGCTCGCTGATCATGTTGGCCAAGACATCATCAGAGTAGTTCTGCTCTTTCTGAAGCAGCTCATCTAAACAAAACCAGTTGTGTCCTTGGTTAATGTATGGTCACAGAGGCCGCAGCTCCAGCAGCGATCCCTACTGACTATATGCTCTGTATGTGCGACAGATTGTCATTTGGCATCACCTAACATGTAAGTAACAGCTAGCAACTGTCCAGGTGGGGTTTGACTCCATGGAGAACGGCAGGGGATGGTTGTTATCCTGTTCTGTTTCACTCCTCCAGAGGTGGAGATCTTGACAGCTAACGGCCCCTTCCTTTTCATAGACTCCCCACAGATCCAATGATCATGAAGGAATCCATATCATGGAGAGCTAACATGAAGCACAGAAGCTGGGCAAGGTACAGTCCCTGAAACAAGAATATCCTTTATCCCCATCTTATGTGAAGTGGAGGGGTGGGGGAAGTATTAAAGATGGGCAGCCTGCTCAATTCAGGCATTAGCTTTTGCTTTGAAAATACCTGCCTTCCCCGAAAGCAGAAGGAATAAAAACACGCATGTTGTCCTTCAAGTATAGGCCTGCGGATAGGGAGCCTTGCTAATTCTCTGGGCGAATCTCCCATCTCTGCCTCTGAGCATCATGCATGTGGCCTGAGCTGAAAGCTCCTGCCCTTCTTGACTGGAGTGCGTATCTTCTAAGGAATTCCATTGGCAATGCCCCCACCTTAAAACCTGAGCGCGCGCGGGGGGGGGGGGGATCCAGAGTCATCTCTGTGGCTCTGAGACCCTCAAGGAAGTATGCAAGGGAGTTCAGAGAGGTCTGCGGACAGAGGCTGCCAGTGTGGGGAGGCCAGTAGCAAGAGAGTCCTTTAGCCTAGGTTATCATCACTTCCCTGCCTCAAAGCTGTTCTGCATATTAGCGGCTTGTGTTTTATTGCCGTGTAGTGTGCTGTCATTTGTTGAGCGATTTTGCTAACTGCCAGTAGGAGAGGTCTTTGTGATGTCACACTGGATCTGAACCGTCGAATGGTCTTCTTCTTCTTCTTCTTTTTTTTTTTTTTTTTTTTTTTTTTGTTTTTCAAGACAGGGTTTCTCTGTGGTTTTGGAGCCTGTCCTGGAACTAGCTCTTGTAGATCAGGCTG
>NC_022010.1:92581493-92622712 GCF_000317375.1 Microtus ochrogaster
CCAAACAAACCAACAACAAAAAACACCCTCTGAAACAGAAGATTTGTGATTCTCCTTTTATCTTACAAAAGATCACCTGATCCTTTCTTTATAATTAGAAATAGAGGCCTCTAGATCACATATGGCATTAATATTTGGTTAACTTAAGTATGCCATTACTCAGTCATACCTGGGTCTAGAATTTACTGAATGATATATTTCACGCCAATCACTACTAAATACCAGCGATGAAGAAAAATCTGGACTTAAATTTGACTTGTTACATTTTACTATCATCCTTTAAATTCTTTTTTAAGTTGACAAAAAGTCAGTTTACTGGAAAAATTAAAATTCTGTTCAAATGTACCCATTAAAACAATTTGAAGGGGCAGCATTAAAGTATGTGATTAATATCTTCCTGTAAAGACAGTTTTATTACAAGAGATTATTTTAAATGATAGAATCCCAAGCAAATTAGTCCTTCTGAAGTCTAATTTGAGTTATAATATATACCTACTCAGTGTGGCACTGATCTAAAATTCAATATTTGATGTTCGCGATGACCTTTCCCACACAGATAAAAAGCCCTCATTAGATTTGCTCTAGACTTTTTCATATCTTACCAAGTCACAGGTAATAGCCAATAATGTAGCCAAAGTCTGATTTAATAAATTAAATGGGCATTTCTTTTCTATAAATCTTATGCTTTGACTTATCACCCTGAAGCCAAGATAGTCTGGAATAATTAGCGGTGCCTACATGCCTGTTCTAAGGGGGCATCGCCAGCTAGGAGGGAGCTCTTGGCTGCTCCCCATCTCTAGGCATTTGCCATCACTCACTTCCTGAACTTGGAACTTTTTCAGTGACTTGCTGTTTCTCCAATAATGTCTCTGAATAATTTTGCCTCTCAAGGAAAGGGGGGAGGGAGGGAGGGAGGAAGAGAAACCCCCGTGTCCTTAAGATTTTCTTCTTATATATCTTTCTACTACTTTCCCCTGTGAAAACACCATCTATGCTTAAAAGCACAAGCATCTCCTACGTGTAGACAGAACTGAAATGCTATCTCTTCATGTCTGTCTTTTTCCTCTCATTCTACATATTCCAAGAATTTGGAGGGTATATTACCTTGCCCCTCCTCCCTCACCCCCAGGTCCATGAACTTGGGTCTCCTCTTCTCCCTCCTGCCTCCCATTCCATATTTAGTGCACACAAAGTCTCAAACTCTCATCCGTGACTCAAACTTAATACTCTTGATGACATTTGAATTCCAATTCTGAATTCCTTTATTTACCCCCTTTTCTGTGGCCTCCACAATTACTTTTTTGTTATGATCTGCTGCTGGCAAAAAAGAATAACACTTTTGCCTTGGTAACTGTAGCTGAAGACTTACTGCAGAATTCATGTATTGGAGCTTATCCCCACTGAAGTAACAGTACATGGGGTTCTGGGGGTGGGGAAGTGAAGGAACTCACTGCTATGAATGGAGGAGGGCTTGTTCTCTCTGGAGGGCACAGCCCAAGTCTCCACTTTTGAATAGTTCTACTAGACCCTGAACCTTCCAGAATCTTCTCAGTCTTGTGTTTAGGACCAGGAGAAATAAATTTTTATTTTTTATAAATGACCCAGGCACAGATACTAATGGTTGGTTTTTATTGTTGTCATTGTTTTAGTTTAAGACACGCGTCTCGTGTAGTCCAGGATGGTTTCAGACTCTATGTAGATGAGGATATTACCTTGAACTCACAATCCCCCACCTCCCAAATTTGGAGACTTTCAGGCATGGACCACCACACCCAGTTCAGGTATTGTTAAAGCAGCAGAAACTGACTGCTGTTCTCCTTACTCAACGTCATTTGACGGTCTTCCCTAGACCTTTTCCAGATACTGATTTCCCCCAAAGTCAATGGGTCCTCATTTGTACTGAATCAATCCAAGATGCTGGAGTCCTTTAGTGTTCCTGCCCCCTGTATATCTTTATGTGGTTTACAACTTCTTCCTGTCTATATTACACCTCTTCAGCTGTGGTATTGAACAGTGTGGGTTATCAAAGATGCAGTGTTTGTTTGCAGAGTAAATCAAGCATAAGCAATAACACCTTCCATTGGATAAGGCTGATTCACAACCACATTAGCGCTAAAGAGTGGGCACGGCCCCCAAGACCAGAGCAGTTGGAAAGAGAAGAGACTCCACCTTGCTCCTGGCAGTGAAAAGGCAGCACAGGGACTCACAACAGGGAAGTGTTCCATTTGGATACGTGTGTGCACACAGGGTCCTAGGAATTTAAGGCAGAGAGAAATGCAATAACCTTTTCTCATTAATCTTTTGAGCCGACTGCAAGATATTTTTCCAACACTGCTGTGAGCACCCCTGGTTCTGTGAACACCCCTGGCTTTCACAAACTTCATGTGACAGGGATAGGGTGGTGGTTAAGAGCACTGGCTGCTTTTGCACAGGACCTGAATTCGATTCCCAGCACCCATATTATTCATAACCATCCACACCTCCAATTCCAGGGATCTGATACCTTCTTCTGAACTTCCGATACCAGGCACACGTGGTGTGAATACATACATCAGGCAAAACATTGAGACACACACACACAAAGCTAAATCCCCTCAAAACAAAAGAACAAGCAAAAACCCATTTGGAAACTCCTGTGAAAAGTTGAAATATTCAAGGAAAGTGACGTTTTTAACTGAGAAAAAAGAAGCACTTAGTCTTTGTGCATAAAGTAGCGGAAATCCTTATTATTATCTTTATGCAACACAGGATATTTAGAAATAACTACTCTGGCTATGTCATTTGGAACAAGGAACTCAGTACAGTCTTGAGGGCATGGAGCTGGATAAATTCGACAGAATTATCATTAACACTGTAGGGCTCTACTTTGTGACCATAGAATGTTCAAGACAGCCAGACCGCTCTGTGATTAAGGGCTCCGGACTTTACCATTGGCAAATGCACTGGCGCTGGGCAATTGTGCCTGTGACCAACAGGGCAGGGACCAAGGTGATTGTCTCACTGCCCATTTTGAGCTTTGACTCTGTGGTGAGGCTAAACCACCAGAAGCCATCTTCTACTTCTACGGATTATCCTTTTATCAGAATTAATTTACTATTTTATTACAATGCTTTGATGGCCTGCATTGAGGATTGCCGAAGCTTTGATGTCTAAGCTTGCTAATGACTGTATCAAGGTAAGAGGCCATATTCATTTTCCCAAGACTCCTTTTCCCATTCTTCTGGAGAGCTACTTGTTATTGCCCAAAATTACATCAGTTATTTCTGCAGTGAAGTATCTACTCTGATGCCCAGACACTTGAGTTTTGCAAGTTAAAGCATGAATATGTAATTGAGCCCAGTGATGGGCAGTATTTCACTTACAGTTTAAACAATGGAGATAAATTCAAACACAAACATACAGTAAATCCCATAACCTTTCTCTTTCAAAAATGCTTTGATGATACATGTAGGCAAACTTACAGTAAACAGGAAAGGGGGGCAGAGCAGGGGAGAGGAGTAGGGGGCGGGGCAGGGGTACCACCACTAGCTACTGTGGAAAACATTCAAGGTATTTCAAAGAGAGCAGCAGCAAAAGATTCGAGACTCACAGTGATTTCATCTTCAAATGACTTAAAACCTTAAAGCTTGGTTTTGTAGATGCAAAAGACGGCCGTGATTACTTATTTTTAGGGAAACTGCCTCATGAATAAAAGGTCTGCGGGAGGAGGGAATACATGAACTCTACATAATCTGCCTCAGTCTCCTTGTAACTATTAAATGACCTATCAGCAACATATCTTACAAACATTTAAGGGCTACCTTGTAGGTTCAGAAAATAAAATTCATAGACATTGAGTCAACTGGCTCTCTCTCTACAAGCTTCACAATTACTGAAAATTAATTGCTGATTGCTGCCTTCTTTACATTGGACACACTTGGGAGGACTGTTTTTTTTTTCATAGATGAGGAGGCTATCTTAGCCTTTAGCCCTGACAAACAAGGCCACTAAAGGCCTAGCTTGGCGACCACTGAACAACTTTTCTTCAGGACTGAACCTTTATTGATACTATAACCTTTCTATTTTGAGTCTTTGAATCCTAGTGGAAAAAAAAAAATAAAACCCACCAACCTCCAAAGTCTATTAAAATAGAAATTTCTTTTTAACTTTGTGGAAGGGGATTTTTCTAAAACCAATTTTTACCATGTAAATAGGTACTTTTCCACCTGCCTGCTGCTCTGCACACCACACTGGGCCCCGCCCTCTGCCTCCAGGTGCACTGGAAGTCTCTGTGAAAGGGTTGTAATTTCTCCCCATCAAGAGGCTCCTCTATAAATCAGCTATCATCCGTTCTAGGCATCTTGCCCACACCAGAACTATGAGACCAGATTTAATTTTCCAACCAGAGCTTGTGTATATCTGGCTCTTGGCTGAGCCTGTTACTGTGATGCTGTCATTAATGTCTTGTAGCCTCTGAAATTCCTTTAAGCCCCATTCTTTATCCACAAGATTCCAGGTGCTTCGGTGACAGTCCTGTCATGTAAACTCAAGCTCCTCAGGTGTCCTTCGGGGATCTTGTTGGAAACACAGAATTGTGGCATGTGTTGCAACCCATGCTTATATCTCAGATCTTGAAACGCTAAGATAGAGTTCCAAGTATAAGGCTTATTTGGGGTATACAGCAAGTTTGAGGATCTCCTGAGTTACAAAGCAAGATTTTATCTCAAAGGGGAAGAGATACCTAGTTCCAACCCCCAGATGTAGGGAAGAAATTATGCACATTGAGAGGACTCCCAAGTGATGGCAATTTGTGGTGCTGTCATTTGTGGTGCTGTCCGAGAGGGCCAGAGCCCCAGCCATATGCAAGCATTACTACTTCACAAAAGACAGAGTAGTCTGCAAAACAGAATGTGAAAGCAAAGCATGGGTAAGAAGCACTCCGGCCGAAAGTCCTGCACTCCAGAAGATCTCAGAGAGTCTTTCTCTGCAAACCCAACACTCAGCTGCCTTTAAACTGACATTCACGGCCACATTTCTGCACCAGGATGCCCCGGGAAAACTAAGACCAGCCATGACTTCTTTCTTTGCCTAATCGTTTATTGAGCAGAAAGGGGCAGTCCAGGGAAGTTTGGGGGAAGCAGGTTGTGTTGTGCAGTCTCAGAATAAGAATGCACACAGAATAAGGCACCAGGCCACACTTCACCACTGGCTCCTCCCAGAAAGGAGGACTATTCCTGCACTGAGGACACTTTGCAGACCAGCCTGGCTTGGCTTAGCTTGGTTCCGTGGAGCAACAGCTGATAGGGGTGATGCCTTGGGGGACCTTGGGGTGTCTTTCTGTGATTACTGCATGCGATTGTGACGCTCTGATGATGGACAAACCATAGCTATCATCAATGCCGTGACACTTGAGCCCTGCCATAACACCTTAAAAAGAAAAGACTATCCTCTTGATCCTGTTTATGTCTGTGGCCTTTATGACCACTCATTGGCTCATTGGGTATCCATAGCAATCCCCATTGAGAAAAGAATGCACAAACATCCAGTTCGAGAAGGTTTAAAATGAACATGTGAGGCACACTAGCACATGCCTGTAATACTAGCTCTTTGGAAGGCTAAAGTTGGAGGATCTTAAGTTCGACGCCAATCTGGTTATATAGTGAGTTCCAAGCCAGCATTAGGGATGGAGTGAGATTATGTCTCAACACAAATAATAAATCACTAGATATAGAGATTGGTGGATAGATGTCAAGGGACAGAACTAATATTATATTAGCAACCTTTAGGAACCCAGTTCCTAAAGTGATCTTCTCATCAGTCCATGAAAATTTCCATGTTATTTGGAAAGGGATAGATGTAATTATTATTGTCTAGATTCTTGAGGTAGAGCGGCAATGCCGGGTGATAGTACTCATGTCTAAATTGAGGTTTGTTTTTGTTTAGAAGTTTCTTGGCCACAGAGAATTAACATGGCATGTTTGGGTCCACTTACAACAGGGAACTGTGCCTAGAGAGGAGTCACACAAGGCTGTACATCACTCTTTAAACTATTCCTTAAGGCAAGTGACATTTTCCTGAAATCCCATCGTCTGGTCTAGACGGAAGTTTCAGAAGGAGTGCCTTTCCCTTGAAGGTAAGTTTCCTTGTGGCTTTCAAACTCCTACATCAAACAGCTCAGTTCTATTAGACAGAAATCAAGATGAAAACACAGCCAGGCTCCTTGGCCTTGGAAAGGGGATTAAAAAGCTTCCTTTTCCACATTTATTGAAGGAACTTGTGCCAAGGTCCTGATCTTATTTCCAACCACTTTAGGGGGTCCCAATCCTCCTGGGATGTTGGCAACCTGAGGATCTGACTGCAGAATTTACATACTATAGTCATGGTCTTGAAAGAAAGTCTGTGGGCTGAAGTTCTAATTCTTATATACAATACATGAATGTACGGGCTTTAAAAATGAATGCTAGAAAAGACTCTAGCTCTAAGGGGCCATAATATGTTTAACTTACTTAAAAAATATTTCTCCAGGTGTGGCCACACACACACACACACGCCTGTGAGTCCAGTACTTGGGAGGTGGAAGCTCCCAAGGATCAGGAGTTCAAGGCCAACCTGGGCTGTGTAGGAAGGCATTATCTCATAGGTACGTGTCTTCCTCTCGTTGGTTTCTTGTGAAACAGTGTGGTTTGGCTCTTAACACCAACAGATGTATGCAGTTTCCACAAACAAGCCCCAACATATGTGATTTTCACATAGTAACTATCATAGGACAATTCTTTTATACCACAGTCAAGAAATGGCTGTTTCTTTACATGCTAGGGGAAACACCAGCTGCCTTAAGTATTCGAGGGATGTGGTACCGTTATGACTAAGCTGAAGGTACTTCAGTGTAATTATTCTGTGCAATTCTCTCAATGCCATTGGAGAAGCCCGACCTCTGTGACAAAGGCATATTTTCAGAGACGGCGACTTCACTGTGGCTCTGCCAGAGTTGTGCAGGAAGGAAGCAGAACAGCAACATTTTATTTGGTGCAAATAATAAAGGAGAAAGGAATGAGCGCAATTAGCCATGCCTTACATTTTAAATGTTCTCATCCCTACAAGCAGATTCTTTTAGCTATTCCTCTGTGCTCATGATCTTATTTAATTTTTATGGCTGTGGCCGAAGAGGATGTAATTTTGAGGTTACTGAGGCATTACCTGCAGCACCGGTTTATTAGGCTCCAGGACACACAAAGATGGACTCATGAGGAAGCAGCACTTAATTTCCAGCTTATCTCAGCGCCCTCTGGCATACTTGGTATCGTTGTAAAATAAAGATTAGGATATTTACAGCAGCCATCACCTATTACTGTGAAAAATGAATTTTCAGTGGGGACAGGAAAGTAGACTACGGTACGAGATAAGCTCAAATGACAGTTCTCACTCTCCTTGTAGGTTCCAGAGTCAGTCTGCCCGGACTACTGCGCCCAGAGTGTCCTGCTTCCTTCTCTGCTGCTGGAGGGTGTGCTGGGCATCAGTCCCTGGGTTCTCTCCTCTCCACCTGAGCTCTGAGACAAGTGGCTAAGAAGAAAAGTCAGCCTCTCGACTTCCAGAGAACACCAGGCCCTTGACCGGCTCCATGAGGATCTCTTTGAGGTGAGTGAGTCATATCCACAGCCCAGGAGTGACTCAGCTGCAGTGTGCATCCTCAGGCACACAAGACACTGATGCTGCAGTGGTCACAGCACTGCTGTCGTAGCTGTGCAGCTACAGACAGACCTTCACCAGGCGCTCTCACTGTGCTCTCTATGATGACTGCCCCTCATAGCCGTGTCCTTGTGTGCCTTACACAAATGTAGCTACCCAGTGGCCCCATCTCACGAAGGTTCTGCCTCAAACTTGAGAGAGACCTCTGCCTGACCTGCATAAGAACACAGTATATGAACAGAATAGGAATCACGAGGCTAGGCTGGGAAGAGAGCGCAGCAGAATGAATTTCAGTTGACAAGTGACTGACAGACTGCTATAGTCAGGAGGACGAAAAGAATGGCTCAGCAAAACTGGTGAGCCTGTGATAGAAAGGAAGATTTCAGCATCCAAAGACAATTTCATGGAGAGAGACTCAGAGATAGGCTGACAATTAGGCGGCCAGTGTGGAAAATGTGCCCAAATACACACACCATCACAATGGAGGACGGACTGCTTTCTCCACACACAAAACATCTCTGTATGCATGACAGCTCATTTGAAGTGGTAATTTATGCGTATTTTAAGAACCCTAAACACATCCTTTATATTCTTCTGTACACTGGCCTGCTTGTCTCCAACACAATCTTGCTTTCCAGCGAGCAATCCTAGCTATGGCAATAGCCCTTTCTCTCCGCAGTAACTCACTCACAGTTTCCCTTAAGAGTGCCCAGGGAGACTGCAGGGAGACCTGGAATCACCTAGGAGACCAGCCTCCAGGCACACTGGAGAGGGATTATTTAGATTAGGCTGGCTTCTAGGCTTGTCTCTGAGGGGCAGGTTAATGGAGGTAAGTATACCTACCCTAACTGTGGAGAGCATCATTCTCTGGGCTTAGCCCTCCACTGCCAGGAAGTCACTGCCCTAACCGGAGCACTCATCAGCAGCTGCTTCCTTACTGTATATGTCACATGACCGCTGCCTCAAGGTGTCTTGACCTCCCTGACTTGATGGACTGGGTCCTTGAACTGCAAGCCAAGACAAACCCTTTCTCCCTTAAGCTGCTCTGGGTCAGGGTATCTTATCACAGGAAGCAGAGAGGTAAGACAGAGACCAAGCCTGGAAATGGCATGTACCAAGCATTAAGGATCTGGCAGGGGATGGCATATGTCTGTCTTCTGTAAGGCATTTGTGGGGCACAGAAGTGAGCTGTGGAAAGAACTCAGGCTTGTATTCCAGAACAAGGAATCTCTAACTACTTAACCTTAATTGGCGAGCTCATCCACTCATCCTTTAATTAATTATGGAATTTAGTTATTCACCTGGCAAACAATCTTATCATCTTCAAGACCTGATGTGGGATTCTCCTCTGTATGCGGTGAATGCCACTGGTGAATAAAGAAACTGCTTTGAGTCTATAGCAGAGCAGGGCAGAGCAGAGGTAGGCAGGGAAAACTAAACTGAGTGCTGGGAGAAGGAAGATGGAGTCAGAGAGAAGTCATAGAGCCGCCAGAGACAGATATGCTGGAACCTTGCCGGTTAGGCTACAAGCCTTGTGATAGAACATAAAATAATGGAAACGGGTTAAATTAAAATATAAAACCTAGCCAATAAAAAGTTAGAGCTAGTAGGCCAAGCAGTGATTTAATTAATACAGTTTTGTGTTGTTATTTTGGGAATCTGGGTGGCCAGGAAATGAGCAAGTGGCCTCCTACTACACAGATCAGTGTTAGAAATAACTAACTCAATCTCTGTGCACTCACAGAACTTGAAGCTCATAGGAAAGACCCCCCTCCCCCCGACACACACAGTGCTAAGAATATCTTCCTTCTCAGTCACCTCTCCATGGTTTTTGGTCTCTGTTGAACCTGGAGCACCATGGCCCCCTGTCTCCACCCTCCCTGGGCTGGGATTATAAATGAGTGCTGTCATTACAGCTTCTTACATGGAGCTGGGGGGCTGAACTCACATCCTCATGCTTCCATAGCAAGCACTTTCCCCACTAAAGCCAATTCTCCAGTCCTTAGATCAAAAACACTTCATTGAATAAAAACAGGGATTTTACCTGTTGTTTTCAAAACACGTTAGGGAAATGACCATTGAGAGAGCATTGGCACTGGGTTAGATATTATGAGCAGTACAGAAGTGACTTATGGTACACAAGAAGATGCACCCATAGCTTCTATGCAAATACAAACAACTGTTAATCTATATAAGGAACTTGAACATCCATGGGTTCAGGCATTCCTGGCATGGGATGTTCTGGAATCCACCCCTAACTCCCAACACTGAGGGATTCTGCTCAGTTCTTGGGAGATTACATCCAATCTCTCCAAACTGCTTCTAATTTCTATACTTCCCAGCTCTAGTACAAGACCACCTAAGATTCTTTGGGCTCTGCTGAAAATATGCAATTCTAGAAACTTATTTATTTATTTTTGAAAAGGTTACCTTAAAATGCTGTTTTCATGCCCACACAGTTAGCCTCTCCTCACCTCACCTAGCTCCCAAAATAGTTCAACTTGAACCAAGAGCCTGCCTCTAAATAAACACCATTAAAGTGTGATCATCTTCAGGAACATGTAATTAATTCACTCAGAAGTTCGCACCTCATAATTACCAGAGCACACCAGTATCCCTCTGAAAAATTGCATGTGCTTTATGCAGTCCTTGTCTGTGCGCACTGTAAACTTCAACAATAAATTGAAAAATGATGTACGTTACTGTGTATTTATACACATCTTTTCATCTTCCCAGTACGGTAAACATTAATTAACCCTGGCCAATTAACCCAGCCACCGATTACAGATCCACTCCTTCATCAGCCTCATGTGTAGCACTTAGAACCTTTCAGAATTTGGTTACCCATTGAATACGGAAATTAATTTTTCTTTTCATGCAGAGAGCAAAGATTCAGGACATGTAGTGCTTGATTCAAACGTGGTAGTATTTGGGACAGTGTCTTCAGAGTCTTAGAAGTTGAGGGTAGGCAAACAGATGGCCTGCTGCTAGGTGACAGCCCCCCTTCCCCACCTCACATACACACTGTGTCTGAGACTGTGACCTTATTTGGTAATAGGGTCTTTGCAGATGTAAAAGATTTAAGGTGATGCCAACCTGTGGAGTAGAACGTCTCCCTGTCTGTTGTCATACTAGCAAAGACACGGCAACAGAGATGAGAGAGGAAGTGTGAGGCGGGCACTCGGGGCCATCTCTACAACCCAAAGGACAGGCAAGTATCTAGGGCAGCTCCAGAAGCAAGAGAAAACACTAGAACAGACTGTGTCCTGCAGGCTTCAGGGGGGTGTGGCCTGACAACATTTTTCTTTGGGACTTGTGGCGTTCAGAATGGTGACAGAATACGGTTCTCACAGTTTTCTGCCATCTGGTTTATGCTAACTGGTTACTCTGCTGAGGCACAGTAACTGCTGATGGCACAGTCATCCTGGCTATAGTGACACTGGAGGAGAAGGTGACTTTAGAGTGAGTCTCCCTCAAGTCTGGGGATGCAGAGAGAGGGATCTGAGAGTCTAATCTGGCGAAATGGGAGCAGCTGTCTGCCCTCCAAACGTCAGGAAGACTTAAGGGCAAACCTCTTCTTTTCAGCTCTGTTCTCTTTCCCCGGCCTTCTGAAGACAACACCCATTTCCTTTCCTGACCCAGGCCTCTTATCCTGATAAGGCCCCAAGAACTTCAGATGCTCGCGTCAGCCCTTCAATTCAGCCAGGATGTGGAGTGGCCTCGTTCAGGTGCCCTGTAAACACAGAGGTTACATCACTTCCTCCCTAGGAAGCCAGAGAAGCTGAGCTGTGCCTGGCACCAGACATGTGGCAAATACCAGGCGAGTTTCAGATTTTACTAAATTCCGAGCGATGAGACCGGCACTGCAGAGAGGCCAGGACAGAGTCATGCCCTGCGGCTCTGCGTAGAGAAGTCAGGACAGCTGGAGGGATCCATACAATTTAGCCGGTCAGTTTCCGTTTAGGGCTTGCCTTGAACAAATCCATGGTTTCAAACAGTCTAAAAGTGATGCTGCCGTTTTTCTACGGTGACTGGAAGAGAACGCTGCCTGGAGGGAGTGTTTAGCAGCGTCTGCGTTGTTAGCACTCTGGCTCCCTACGCGGGAAATGAGGGCCCCAATATTTGTTCTGGATTTGAAAAAGAGACTACCAACTTGAGACTGGGGAAGTGTAGAAAAGGATTGAGGAAGGGAAGCGAAGAGAGGGTGGAGAGCAGAAATGGGGCGCGGTGACCTAATTCTATTTCAGCTCAAAACATCAAAAGATTAAAAAGTGCTAATGTGTTTTGTGGCTTCTGTGAGTAGTTTTAGAATAAAGACACACGTGCAGTAAGTGGGCAAACACGGAAGAGTCACGGAGCGCATTAGATCTGCCCAAAAGACTGACTTAGCCAGGTGCTATGGGCTGAGTGCTGGATCCCTGTGAAATACATTTAAACCCTAGTCCTTAGGGCAAACGTCCTGAGAAAGGCGTTTGAAGGTGGGAATTGATGTGAAGTGTTGTCACAAGGGTGACTGGGATGCTGACCCAGAAGGACAGTTGTCCTTATGAGATGCTGGGGAGATACTAGAGAGATTCCTTTTTCAGAGAAAGAAATGTTCTGGGAAGAAACATGGAGGTCAGCATAGGAAAGCAACCCATGGAAGGAGGACGACCTCCCCCTGCAGGGTGGCCGTACACACAGATTCTCAAACATGGGAGAAAGTGGGTGCTACATATAAGACCCAAACAGGTTCCAGCAGGACGCTGAGAGTTTTGAGCTGCTGCCACCTGTGCCCAGCTCCCCAGCCCTGTCACATCCTGAAAATGGCTTTCTTTTTCTTAACAAACCATGTCTATTTCTATCACTACCCCTGTGTCCCTGGGCTGGATCTTTGTTCCCAGCACACCTGGAACTCTCTGTGGGAATTCCCTGGACTGTCTGGGTCCTGGCTCACAACATGAAACAAAAAGGTACCATACAGAAACCAAGGAGGCCTTCCTAAAAGGCAGCCTGTTAGCACCATGATCTTGAACTTCCAAGCTCCAAAACTACGAGAGCATTAACTTTTATTTTTAAGTTATTTGAACTATAATGTTTTCTTGAGACAGCATCTCATGATGTAGCCCAGGTTTGCCCAGAACCCAGGATCTTCCTGCTTCAATATCCTGAGTGGCTGGCATTATAAATGTGTGCGACCAACCCAAGCTTGAGGCTGCTGATCTCATAATGGAATATCAGAGAATGAGTAATTAATAAAAAGGGGCTTCTTTAGCTACTGTCTACTACTTTCTTGGTGTACAACATCAACAACAAGATGAAACAAATTCTTGTTTTCTTTCTAATAATAAAAAAAAGAGAAGTGGTCCTTTGATCCACACTCCTGAAGGTGGATGTGGCAAGGGACCTCCTGCTGGGTCATCAGAGAGCAGAGGCTCCAACAGTGAGGCAGGCAAACTTCTATATGAAGCTCTTCTTAGCTACATAGAGCACCCATCTAATCCTAATTGCCTCCCCCACACACAGTGTGTGTGTGTGTGTGTGTGTGTGTGTGTGTGTGTGTATGAGATTCTGAAAAGAAGTTCCACTGAACCTTCGGCAAGGTCGAGCAGCTGACAAAAGCCGCAGAGACCAGGAAAAGTCTGGAATGTGGAAAGTCCAGAGTCAATTATCTTGGGTCCTCTTTAGTCACCGAATCAGCCAGTTACTGCCTTCCTCTAGGCCTGACCCAATGCAGTTCTGACCATTAGGTAAATCCCTTGGAATGTATGAGCAGAGACTTAGCCCCCAACCAATCAAAAACCAAAGAATGTCATCAGATAGCATCTGCGGCCTATAGTTGGGCTTTCTTTGCTTTCCTTCACTCACCCAACTGACGTTTCTGTCGATGCATTTACAAAGATTTAAAAAGTGTCTTGATTTGTGGCTTCGTTTAGTTACTTCATAACACTGCTCCAATGTTGGAAGATGGAATTTGAAGTAACCTAAGTCTGTGTTCCACTCCATTGGTAGGCGTATTTGGCTTTAGAATAAATTATCTCGGAAGAGGTGAGAAGTGTTTTTTTTTTCTTTCTGGTTTTCTTTTCTTCTTTTTCTTCCCTTTTTTCAGTGTGTGTGTGTGTTTGTGTGTGTGTGTGTGTGTGTGTGTGTGTGTGTGTTGTGTGATTTAGTTTACACCCAAGGCTCAGAGGAGGCAAACACACACACACACACACTGGGACTCTAACAGTAGCCCGGGTCACTAATGCATCTATCTAGCCATATTGAGGCAAAAGAAAAAGCAGAGATCTAAATGACTTTTCTAAGGGATTCCATTTCCTTTCTTTGTGTTCGTGAAGAGATGACAGTTAACGGATAAGGTTAAATTAAATCTGCTCACTCTGATATGCAAGAAAAAGGCTTTGAGAATTTTTGTTTCTGTTTCATTTCCTTTGAGACAGTCTTAATACATAGCCTACGCTGCTCTGGAACTCCTTCTGTTCTTGGGTTGGCTTTGAACTTGGGAACTACTGAGATTATAGGCATGTGCCTGAGTTATTGTACAGACCCCTCATGGAAAGCAAGGAAATGGTCTTTTTTTTTATTTTTATTTTTTATTTATTTATTTATTTTTTTACTGCCCCATTTCCAAGGGCTCCACTCACCCTGCCATGTTTTTTTACCATGGGTGAAGGGAAACTCCTAATGGTAGCTTCTCCACTGATCTGGGACACATCCAATCAGGTACTCCCTGTCTTTGGGATGAAAGAAGAGCTGGTATTTAATTTCTAGTCTGTGCCACACTAGGAAACACTTAATGACAGGGGTTTGCAGGGCTCTCCTTTGTTTTCTGAAACATACACATGCGACTGCTTAACGCAGTGTGCTGCCTCTTGGGAAGTGACATCGAGTGCTGGCAGCCTGCACGCTTTTATTATTATTCTTTTGTTGTCCATCAGCTGACACAAGGCTGTCAGTCAGTTGTCCAAGATGCATCTGCATCTGGCAACTCTGAGTATACCACTAATTTTCTCTTCTGGCTCTCATTAAATTAGTATCATTTTGGATTTGAAGGTCGCCTATATAGAATGATTTCTAAGGCGGAATCAGTGATAGAAAGTGAAGAATCAGGAGCAAGAAAGGAAAATGACCTTCTAAAGAGACTAATTTCTGAAGAGCTAGGAAAGCAGCAACTAAGGAAAAAGGTCTTAGCGTGAAGCCTGCTCCAAGTTTGTACTGTTTGTTTATTCTCCTTAGAGAGCAGTAATTATAGTTAATAAGCAGTTAGAGCTGGAGGAGTGCTCAATAGGTAAGGGCCTGAGTTCTGTGGCCAGAACACACACACACACACACACACACACACACACACACAGAGGGTGATAGAGAGACAGCTGTGGGTGGTGTCATGTTTATCATCTCAGAATGGAGACAAGAGGATCCCTAGGGCACCCTGGTCAGTCAGTCTAGTCTACTTGGTGAGTTCCAGACCAGTAAGAGACCTTTCCTCAAACAGAAGGAGGGAAGAGCCTAGGGCACAAACTTGATGTTGTGTTCTGGCTTGCACACATAGACTGCACATACGTGAACACACAACCAAAACAAGGAGAAAAGCTGTTTGTGCCAGTTACTTGAATAAATTAAACACAGCATCAATAGTGTGTTACCTTACAAAGCTGTTCTCAAACAGTTCTCTGTAATATTTTATGCAAAAGCCTCTTGGAGATACATGTGCTCTTTGATGATAGGAATACAGACTGATGATCCTTTTGAAAACATCCCTTGTCAAACACGCACTTGCTACACCTAGTCCACAGAGCAGCAAAGCTCAAGAGAGGGCAGTGTGGACTGTTGTTGATCACCCCGTTGACCACGTGAAGAACTGCAGTATAGTTTTATCTGAGAGGAGGCAACCTCAATTAAGAAAATACTTCCATAAGATCAGGCCATATACAAGCTTGTAGGGCATTTTCTTAATTAGTGATTGATGGGGGAAGGTCCAGCCCATTGTGGGTGGGGCCATCCCTGGGCAGGTGGTTCTCTGTTCTATAAGATAGCAGGTTGAGCAAGCCATGAGGGGCAAGCCAGTAAGCAGCACTCCTCCATGGGCTCTGCATCAGCTCCTGCCTTCAGGTTCTGGCCCTTTTTGAGTTCCTGTTCTGACTTCCTTCAGTGATGAACAGTGATGTGGAAGTATAATCCAGATAAACACTTTCCCCCTCAAGTTGCCTTGGTCATGGTGTTTTAGCACATCAATAGTAACCCTGATGAAGACAAGGGCTAAAAGCTGCCACTCAGTGCTGCACGCTGGTACCCAGGGAAGGATTACAGCTTCAAACCTGAGGTGCGGATTCTAATGACATGCATCATGTTCTCCTCAGCACAAAGACAGAAAATCTTGGAAGTCAGAGCACTGTAACCCAAAGACTTGGAAAGCTGGTAGAAATTCACATGGTTAACAAATTAGGATAAATTAATATGGCCTTTTAATTTTTATATCAAAGTATATACACAAATATTAGCCCCAATTTTCCACAAAAACTTGTTTTCTTACTAGCACATATAAATACGAGTTCTAGAAATCTTGAATTTTTAAAGAGTCACTTGTGGTAGAAAATTGTGGATTTCTGTGAGTGTGAGGTAGAGTTCAAGTTCCTGTATTTTAAACAAGAACACCTCCAAATTACATTTGACTTGGTCCCAAGCATATGTTGAGACACAATGACCTCCAGCAATTCCCAGAGAGTGACTTTTCTTCCTAAGTGGCTTCTAAATGAGACTTTCGGTTCCAAGTATTTATAGCAACTGAACTAAGATCCTGAAAAATATAGATACTGTTTGCTGTCTATGGGGTGAGGAACAGACTTGCAGAAATGGTATTGACTAGTAACCAGGAACCTGCCAGTTTATGGCACTTGCTTCAACTAGTGTCAAGTTCTGGAAACACAGCCATATTTGAACACTTAGATGTTTACAGAGGGCTTCCAATTCTGCGTGGCTATTTTTCCTCTAAAGGAAAAAGCATCTCATTTATTCACACCCCAGGTATTTAAATACTCACTTTGATTTCTGAAGAACTTTGGCAAGATATGAAGAAGCCCTTGACCCCTGACCACTTTTCGTCTCTGATTTGAGCAAGCCACTTAATCACCCTGGATCCTTAATCTGCAAACTGCGAGGGCTCCGCACCACTTTCAAGTTCTCTTGAAGGGCTGTTAGCAGCGGGGTGGATGCCGACCCTTGCTGACCGTGGGGAAGGAAGCCAGCTTTTCTCTTTCCACATCAAAGAGAACAGACCGCCAAACTTCTCTCAGATTTTCATACAGTCTTTGACTTAGAGGGTAATGCCAAGTTTATCAAAGGACAGGATAACCAGGCCATTTTCTGTTCCATAAAGAAAGTGATTTCAGCAATCCGCAGATAGTCCTGGCTTAAGTTTTCTTTCCTGCACCTGAAGGAAGTACTTTATACTTGAGGTATGAAGGCTTCTACTTAAGGTGGGGAAAAACAAAACAAAACACTCATGAGCACGACACTGGCTCCCTGCCAAAGGGAAGGAGAGACGCAGTGGGCCAATGCGCTCTAAATGCATCCTGGCAGCCTTGACTACTGGATTACACAATGTTTCACTTGGTTTCGCCTACTATTTTTCTTGAGACAGCTTTCCCCAGATTTGCCCAGGATCACAGACGTGCCCGCAGCAGTCTGGAAATGGCGCAGCTTGGTTCTCAGTAGGAAATATTGGCGCTAATGCTGCTCTCAGCCATCCTCAGAACACGGGTACTGCAAAGGTTTGCCGCGAGACTACATGGAAGTAAATCTAAAATTTACATGAAGCCTATGTCTTTATTGCACTCCTTTACTACAGCCAGATGGGAGGCAGACATAAAGAACTGGAAACTAAAGCATAAGCAAAAACAGAAAGGAGACCCTGTCTCCAACTGGTTGGAAGGCAGAAAGTGGAGTCTGACAACGGAGGCTGCCCTTTGACCAGCACCTTTAAAAACATTTTGAACAAACTCTAAGTGGCCGTCATCTTTAGGCCAGAAAGCTGGAGTTTGTATCATCATGCCCATCATTTGAAAAAAATTCTGAAATCTGAAATGTTCCCCATCCCAAGTATTTTGGAGAAAAGATACCCCCAAATAACAATGTATAATGAAATAAAGAGAAACTCCAATAACATGCAGAACCCATTTTGAAAGACATCACCTACTCTAATAAGTCAGAGAAGAAGACAATGGTAGCATATTAGGAAATGCCTCTTCCTTTTTACAGAATTACTTACAAACCAAGAGCTAAATGTTCATACAAGCATGTGCAAGACCTGGAGGAAGAAAGCCCACCACCCCTCATACTCAGACCATTTAGGCTAACCAAGTCAACTGCTCCCACCCATGTTTCCTGAATGTAAGCACTTATAGCCAACACCATCTACCACAGTTTTTCTAAAATCTTAAGAATATCGGGGTAGAGGAGTCTGAGACAGAGTAACTTTGAACATCTTTGGCCCTTTATAGTTCTACAGTTTTACGCATAACATTGCTTAAAAAGACACGTATGATGCGTGTACATGTACGCGAATACAGACGTGTGTGCCATAGCGTGGAGGTGGAGGTCAAAGGACAACCTCAGTGGTCAGTTTCCAATCTCTGCCTTCCAACCTGTTTGGCTCTCCTTTCTGTTGTTTACTCCGTGTGCATGCAGTCTTTTGTTACTCAGGGGCTCCCGTCTTCCTCTGGGAGTGCAGGGATTACATATGATGCTGACTCGGTCCAGCATTTATACAACGGGATCCAAACTTGGGTCCTCATGTTCATGCAGCATGTGATTTCCTTATTGAGCCATTTCTCCTGCCCACCAGTCCTAAAATAGATCTAACAATAATAAAGGCACCTTTTTATGAGGGCAAGTTGTCTATTACTATGTGTACACCTTTGGCCATTACTATAGATTAGACTGAGAACCATCACTCTAGACTGGACCTCATTACTTCTAGATCTTACATTTCCTACCAAGATCCATGCATCAAGGGCCTGGTCTACAGCCCAAGGTACCACTGAGTGGTGGCAGAACCTCTAAAAGATAGGACCTAAATGGAGGAAGTTGAGTCTTTGGGGATTTGTCTTTGAGTAGGTGATTCTTGCTCTTTCTTTTTCTTCTTCCTGTCTTTGCTTTCTCCTCCTTGCCACAGCAAAGTAAGAAGGTCCTTCAGTCATAATATAGCTGCCACAAGCCCAAAGCAATAGGGCCAAGAGACTATGGACTCAGACCTCTGAAGTAGAGGTATATCATAAAATAAAGCTGGCATTTTAAGTTTATTTATGTTAGGTATTTAGCCACAGTGATAAGAGCTGATGCACCCCCACATTGTTAATTTATCAGGCTGGGAATGAGGCTAACGAATGCACATCCCTAACTACTTGCAAGTGATGCTGCTGCTGCTGGGCTAAGGTCACCTGATGAGAACTGTTTCTATTGATCATCTCTTGGGCATGGCATATTTTTGTGAGTAGATATATATGCATGCTCAACCTCAAGAAGTAAAAATTGAAGTGGGCACTGTAGCCATATGGAGAATATAAGTCAATGAATATAGTAAGGGCTGAGGTTAGGATGTCAGCTTGTCTGCAATATCTGACTCACCAAGGAGACTAGACGAAGATTACTACAGTGCTTCACAGCACTTGAGAGGCTGAGGCAGGAGGACTGTGAATTTGAGAAAAGCCTGGCATATATCAAAAACATATAAATGAATACTATAATAAATTAAAGGAGAAGCTATACACTTTGCTTGTGCAGGATTATTTTGAGAATTAAGCAAGACTTAAAGTTTGTTATCAAAATGAAGATAACAGCAATAATATAAACAGAAAAAAAACACACAGAAACTTTCATTAAATTATTTGTTCCTTTCTTAGTATATTTGAGTGGAAACAAATAGATCATGCTTCCACAATCAAGAAGCAATCTCCTCTGCTGGCAAGAGAGACCACTTCATGGGTCTGATTTAAGGGCCCAGCAACAATACAGCACTTACATGCTGTCTGCCAGGAGACTTTGGCCATAAACATTTCTGGAGCATAAGCCTGAATAGCTGCTCCCTTGTGACTAAATGGTGAAGTCATCATTGACAATTATGATATCATGAGCCACAGAAAGGCTGGGTTTTCTTATATAGAAAACTCTATAGGAACGATCACATGGAGGAAGGGGGGGGTTTGTCCTACTTTGGCATATGAGCTCTGAGCAAGTGGAGAATGATGGCGTGACCCCCAAGTTCTATAAAATGTACCCTGCTTTACTACCTTAATATAGATGCAAGTGTGCAAGGGTGCTGCTAAAAGGAGGACATTTCTCTATCTCATAAAACTTTCGATGAAAAGATGCTGAAGATAACCATATTTTCCCCAAATGCAGCTTTGAATTTGGCATTAGCACTAAGTAAGCACCTTTGGATCCAAAGCAATGAAACAGATCACTCTACAGGCTATCAACCAGCTATAATGCATGGCCTTGGTGGTACCTGTAAAATGATATGCCTCAAGCAGCTGAAAAGCAAGGTGCCCTCTTGCTCTAGGAACCTTCACTAGGTGACATTAGGAGTAAGGAATGGCTATCAAATTAGACCACCTAGAGCTATCAGATTAGTATTCATCAGTTGCCTTAACGAGAACAAAGCCTTCTCTTAGCTGCTGATCTGAAGTCTCTCTGAGCAAATTGTAAACTATTCTAAGCTATTTGAGAAAGAAAGATGGTGCCCTGCATCTTTTAGGTATTCAGTCAATAATTTAGTGATGCTATATGTCCTTCATTAATTCTTGGATCTTGTTACTCACATTGGCCAAATGACAGCAGCATACACTGAGATGCAAGTTTTAAGACAGCATTTCATGCTCTCTCCTAACCTGACTGTACAGCCAAGGTCTTGATTTCTGATCCCCGTGTCTTGGTTACCTGTGTTTTTAATCACACAAGCCATAAAGAAAGGCAAAGGTAAGGTAATTCTGTAGCGGTCAGTGCTACTTCAAGCACAAGGTGTAGCTAATACTTAATGAGCAAGCACAAGTCAGTAACATCTTCCAAGAGTGACAGACAATAAATGGTTCTTAAATTCTTTGTCTGAGTCAATGCGTCATCTATCAACAGTGGTTGAAATGAACTAGACTTTACCATTGACAACCTAGTTCTTTCCTCAAAAGACATTGTGGATATGTTTTTTTTTTGTTTATTTGTTTGTTTATTGTTTTTAAATTCCTTTTTTTTTTTTTTTGAGATAGGACTTCCCAGTACAGTCAGAGTTGGCTACGAACTCATGAGCCTCCTGTTTCAATCAGTGTGTTCTCTTGATGGTTGAGCCGTCTTCCCAGCCCTGTTGACCCATCCTCCCTGGTTACGATTTCCCACCTGTGTCTGCAGAAGACACGGCATAAGAGCTACTAACAAAGAATAATGAGGCTTACTCAGTGACTATATTGCAAAATTTGCTTCTGAGCAGAACAGTGAAAGGCAAATTAACATTCCTTCCCAACTCTGACTCACATGCAAACAAATTCGTTTCATTCCCAGCTAATCCTCTTAGAAGCAAACTTCAAAATTAATCTCAATTTGGCTTCATTTCCATATTCTGGGTGGCAAATATCACTATGACTTTTTTCCTTAAAAGTAAAAAAAAAAAAAAAAGAACCTTGAAGGCCGCTGCTTGTGACAAACAGAAAAACCAGCCCTTGTTACAGTCCAAAATCACTGGTTGTTCCCAAGACTAGAAAAAAAAAAAACCAGGACACATCTGTCGCAGTGTCCCATGCCAGGAAACCATCATGCTACCACCACTGTGGTCTGATTTCACACCCCACTCATTCTTTGTTAGAATTTCTTTTTTTGATTTTGTTTCAAATTATAGTGCCACACTTAAGAGTTGGTGAGTTGAGAAAATATCTCCCTGCATCATGGTAAGAATCAGCAGCTTGGCGTGGGAGAGGCTGCCTCAGGCGTTCCCCACCTGGCTGAGATGCTCCCCACCACAAAGAAGTAAGGGAGGGTATGAAAAACAGAAACTAGAGATGTAGTGTAGCTAGCACAGCTTAACAAAAAGGTCACAGAGTCTTTGGAATTTTACTGAGATATGGAGCAAAAGATGGGAGCATGAATTCGGCTGCTTCTAAATAGTCACCTTCTCCAGGGGGTCTAGGGTAGAATCATCTCACAGTGCACACCGACTGCTTAGTTAATCCTTATTAGAAACATTGTAACAGGAGTCTGGGGCCAAGTGTGAACTGTGTGGATCTGGCAGCCCACCTGCAATCCCAGCACTAGGGGAATGGGCATCAGTATAGAGAAGTTGCCCTATGTCAGCTGCTGGCCGCCAAATACATTCACACATGTGTACCCTACTACGTGCCCACACACAGTCACACACACTAAAAATAGGGGAAAGGATAACAGCAATGCATTGCAAACTGATCTAAAGGCAAGCTTCATTTATTAAAATACAAATGAGATATCACTACATTGAGGCAGTGACTGTTTTGCTTTTCTGACCTTCTGGTTGAACCCCATTTTCTGTCTCTGGGTTTTTATTAATCAGGCTACAAAGGTCCTCCTATCTGTCTACGATATGAACACATGGTTCCAAATGCCTAAACCAGCTGTAAAGTCTTCATGCACGTAGCAGTCACTTTTTGTGAAAAGTTAAGTAAGAATAGAATAAGTTAATAGCACGCTCTCTTATTTACTAACAATTTTCTTCATTCTCTGTCTCTGCCAACCCCCCACAACCCAACCCAGTTTACCTAGCTAGGCAGCCTAAGATGGCCTTGAACTCTACATCCTCCAGCACCCGTTTCTCTTGACTGACAGTTACTCCCGGCACTAACTAGTCTATCTTGGTAGACTGAGAAGAGCTGTAAGTATTCCACTTTAAACCCTGTCTGGATTTGTTAATCAGCCCCCACATCAACATGTTTACTAGCCAGAGACAACAGAAGCACTGTCTCCAAGATAAACATACTATATTTTTTTTTCCCTGGAGACTGGACATTTTTATTAAGAGGCCACAGTAAAATTCTAATAAAAAAACAATGTTGTGACAAAAATAACCATCCTTTTATTAAAGTGTATTTCTTGTTTCCTTGGCACATTTTTTTAAATACCAACCCCAAATCATGGATTTGCTCACCACAGATCTTTCCGGCTTTATAGAGTAGTGCACGTTTTATTAATTTTGAATGCTAAAAGAAAAAAATCTATGAAACAATTAGAGCTGCCTTCCCCTCTCCTGCCTCTCTTTTCTCTAATTCATAAATTGGCCATTGCTGCATTGTGTGAAACAGACATCTGTGAACTGAATGCTACTATAGCCTTGAGGTAGCTGCAATCTGAAGAACCTCGAAGGAAAATAAAAAAAAATCCCTCAACACCAACACAAAGAGTAGAACAGAACCAATGTAGCATGGTATTACAGGAAATGACAAGGGACAAAACATCTACTTGGCTAAAATTGGCAAGTTGGCAAAGTCAAGGCTGAGCTCAAGAGCAGGGGGAGGGCAAAGGGATCCTGCCTCTCTGAAGGTGAAATGGTGATGATTGACACAGACATGAACTCTGAATGGCCATGTTCTGTTAGAACAATGACTCAACCATCACCAAGCGAAAAAACGAATTCCAAACAATATTCAGAGGAAAACAGGGAGTGGTTCACCTCTTTAAACATGTCTCATATCCTTTCTAACAAGAAAGGTTCATAATTTGCATGCAAAACACTTTTTGAAGGAGAATGTTAAATAATATGCGTGCTCTGGAATTTGTGAATACTAATTTAAGCTGAATTAAAACCCACAAGGTAATAAAAGATCAGCCTTTTATAAAAGAACTAGCAGCAGTTTGGAAATTTCTTGGGATAGTCAAATGAGACCCACGATTAACCAACAAACCACCATCTAGTATGCAAACTAGAGATGAACATATGACACAGTGTCAAGGTTGCAAAAAAGAACCACTTTATATAACGTTGAGTGGGGTTCTGGGAAGTCTGGTGTATTCACTACTTTCCTACCACTGCCAATGACACCATTCTCTTGGCTTGATCAACCACAACAGCTTTAGAGAGCACGGTGGCAGTAGAAGTAAGGAGTTACTTTGTGCAATAGTTGCTTAGTGTGCAGGGTTTAGGATCATGAAGAAACCCTCTCATAATGTACGGGGCATCCACCTTGACGCGTGAGGATTTGCTTCATTCTTCTGACTACAGTAATTGAAACCTACAAAGCACACCAGGCTCTTCGCTAGCTCCTGAGTCAGAGACCATGGAAGGCAGGCAGAAGAGCTCATAGGATCTGGCATTGTTGAGGTAGAAACAAGCGATTTAACACAAACCAGATTGTGGCCTCCCAGTTTGAAAAGCAATGTGTAGATACTAAGGTTAAATAGAAGAAAACACAATGTGAGTCAGAATGGCTGGCAGAGAGAACACAGATGTGGGAGTCAGGCAGACCCTGACTTCAGTTCTATTTTTATCCCTTCACTACCCTAAGTGCCATCTCTAGGGTCAGTTTCTTCCATTATAGGCTGGTGATACTGTCACAGAATTCTTCACATTTGCCAATAGCTCATACGCCTTGCTAAGAGGGGACAAGCCTAATGCCCGAGGGTCTGTCTCTGTGAAAAAGATGGGTAGTGACTGTGGGCCCTGACTATGTGCTGGTCCAACATTTCAAGGGTGAACTTTCATTAAATACCTAGACCACTGATAGCACAGGCAGACATGAACTAGTCCACCATTCCATTGCTTCCTGCTTCCCTCTCCTATGCTAATAAGTAAGAGTTTGCAGAGGTAAGGAGGCTTCTGCTGGATCCCCAGGGATGTGAGTTTTCAAGAAAAAAAAAAAAGACTATGTGCTACTCAGGCCATCGAGAAGAGGGAGAATTTGGGTGAGAGGGTCCAATGCGAGACAAAGGCTCAGATGTCCAGTCGGGAGCACAATGAGACCATGGAAGGTCAAGGTCAGATGTATGGACCCAGACTTAGGTCCCAATGAGTTCAATTGTGTGTACATGTTCTAGACTCTAGAGTCTAGAGAAGTAGTTCTCAACCTGTGCGTCATGACTCCTTTGGGGGTTACATATCAGATATCCTGCATATCAGACATGTATATTAAAATTCCTAACAGTAGCAAAATTACAATTATGAAGTAGCAAGGAAATAATTTTATGGTTGGGGTGTGGTAGTTTGAATGTAATTGGCCCCCATAAACCCAGAGGGAGTGGCGCTATCAATAGGTGTGAATTTGTTGAAGGAAGTGTGCCACATGGAGGATAGGTTTGAAGGCTCATATATGCTCAAGTCATGCCCAGTGTCTCAGACCACTTCCTGGTGCCTGCAGGACCAAGAGGTAGCTTCTTTCCACTTTCAGCTCCTTCTCCAGCACTATGTCAGCCTGAATGCCACTATATCCCGCCATGATGATAATGGATTAAACCTCTAAAGCTGTAAGCCCCCCCTCCCCAATTAAATGCTCCTTTATAAGAGTTGCTGTGGTCATGGTGTCTCTTCATAACAATAGGAACCCTAACTAAAACAGGGGGTTCACAACATGAGGAACTGTATTAAAGGATCACAGCATCAGGAAGGCTGAGAACCACTGCTCTAGAGTCTCTAAGGCCCATGATGCTGGGTGATGGAGGTCTACCCATGCATAGTTGCTAGAACTATGGATTTGGGATTTACTAGAGTTCACTGTAGCATAAACAGATAGGCTGCCTCTGGGAAACACAATGGAGTAATATGATCAGGGCCAGTCCTCTGGCAACATGCTTCCTGGGCTCTAGTCAACACGGCTTGTTGGTTTGTTTATTCATTCATTCTTACAAACTTGGTTCCAGTTCCCACCAGCACCCACATAGCTTCTATGCAGTATAGCCACCTTTCCTCTCACTTTGGCCCATAATAGAGATTAAAGTTAGAAGCATAATTTGTTGATTAAGGGATACACCTGTGTCACTAAAGAAACACAGACACTGGCAGTTCCTCAGTCTAAAACATTTTACCCCCAAAACACCCACCAGCACTATACAGTGAAATGCTGCATTTCTCTTCAAACCACGGAGAGCATTAACTGTATCCTAGTCCAGGTACTCAAGCAAAGGCGCAAACTTTTATGCAAAAGGCATTTGTAGGTACTTTCCCATCTCATCATTCTGCCGATGGCTCTGAAGTTTAGCTGTCTCCTTATCTGTACTGAATTAATCCATATCTAAAGTTTTTTTTTTATTATTTAGGTAAAAGGTAGGTGAATGAAATCCATTGACCAGAGGAGTAAGGCGCAGGTTGGAAGAGTTCTACGATGCTCTTCTTCACACTGAACGACAACAATTCACTTTTTGGGGAAACACTTTAAATAGGAGCAACAGTAAAGAGACTACTAGTACATAGGGGATTCTATAGATACCACACAGGGCCAATCTAGGGTTCCTCTGCATCCTAGTACAGAAGGGATTCTGTAGATACCACACAGGGCCAATCTAGGGTTCCTCTGCATCCTAGCCTAGCAAAGCCTTTGTTGATCATTCATCTGTCTTTCAAATGAAGACAGACTACAGAAGCCTACAAAGGACAACCAAGGAAAACAATTCTTCTTGGAGAACTCTGACCTTGAGCTTCTGCGTCAGGAGCTTAGAGGGCACAAAGGCCTACAATGAACTTCTTCTGTTCATTATAGCAAGTGTTTTTTTCCTATGGCAATCAGCTAATTTAAAACAGAAGCATCCAGAATTCCAAATGAAAGATCTTAAGTAAGATTTTTTGCACATGGTGTCCAGTATATTTAGAATGCAAGGAGTGTGTGTGTGTGTGTGTGTGTGTGTGTGTGTCTTCCTCCTTATTACTCGAGACGGGGCTCTAATACCTGCCAGCAAGCCTCTGGAATCGACCTGTTTCTGTCTCTATTGCTGTGGTTACAGGCACACTTCAGTCACCATATCTGGCTTTGTTTTTCAAATGTTGGTACTAGGGATCTAAATTCAGGTTTGTTTTTCTACACATGTAGTAAGTACTTTACCCACTAACCCAACTCCCCTGTTCTGTTTTTTAAATAATATGATCCTGACCTGTCTTCATATGGCAGTGTATCTTTCTTTATTGAAAGAAAAAAAAGTGTGATTCTAATTATCTATCTCTCTGCCACTGAGATTTTAAGTTTACTGGGTTACTCGTTCTTGGGCATTTTGCAACAGTTAGAGATCTGACACACTCATTATCTGACTCACCTGTGGCTGATGTTTAGAGCAGTGTATATTGCTAAATCAAAAGTTTTAATAAGAACAAATTAGAAATTAGAAAGTCCCAACTGTTATTTAGTAGGTTTATGTGCAGTAGGTCATCACCTTCCTAGTCCTGTATAATGGTTTATAGCTCTACAGTTTGATATTACTAGTGTTCTGTTAATGTAAGTCACACAGGACAAGAGGCTTAAAATAACCACAAAGTATACTTATTTAATACACACATCTAGAAATGTTAACTTCAATTCAATAACATCCCGAGTTATGTTTTGGATTTTTGTCTCTTTTAGAGGATTTTCTTCATTTTTTTTTTTTAAGATTTATTTGTCTATTATGTATACAGCGTTCTGCCAGAGGAGGGCACCAGCTCTCATTACAGATTATTTTGAACCACCATGTGGTTATTGGGAATTGAACTCAGGACCTCTGGAAAAGAAGCCAGTGCTTTTAACCACTTTTAACACATTAATCTATTTCTTGAGATAAGTTCTACTGTAAACGCTAGACTGGCCTTGACCTCACAATATAACACAAACTTGAACTTGAAGTAATTCTTCTGTTTCAGCCTCCCTAGTGCCACAGTTACAGGAGTGCATTAGCGTGCCCAGTTCTTGGCTTCTTAGATAGAAGACTCATTACTGATTTTATGTCTTCCAAACATAAAAGAAAAATGCAGGTGCAAGAAATCTAATAGGTTGAGTCCTTAGTCATCAGAGAAATGCAAATCAAAACAACTCTCAGATTCCATCTTGCACCTGTAAGAATGGCCAAGATCAAAAACACTGATGACAACTTATGCTGGAGAGGTTGTGGGGTAAAGGGAACACTCTTGTATTGCTGGTAGGAGTGCAAGCTGGTACAGCCCCTTTGGATGTCAGTATGGTGATTTTTCAGAAAATTAGGAAACAACCTTCCCCAAGACCCAGCAAAACCATTTTTTGGTATATATCCAAAGGATGCTCAATTGTGACACAAGGACATGTGCTCAACTATATTCATAGCAGCATTGTTTGTCATAGCTAGAATCTGGGAACAATCTAAATGCCTCTCGACCGAAGAGTGGATAAGGAAAATGTGGTACATTTACACAATGGAGTACTACACAGCAGAGAAAAATAACAACATCTTGAAATCTGCAGGCAAATGGATGGAGCTAGAAAACATATTGAGTGAAGTAACTGAGACCCAGAAAGACAAACTTCACATGTACTCACTCATAAGTGGTTTTCAAACATAAAGCAAAGAAAACCAGCCTACAAATCACAATCCCAGAAAACCTAGACAACAAAGAGGACCCTAAGAGAGATATACATGGATCTAATCTACATGGGAAGTAGAAAAAGACAAGATCTCCTGAGTAAATTAGGAGCATGTAGACCATAGGAGGGGGTTGAAGGGGAGGGGAGAGACAGGGAGGGGAATAGAGAAAAATGTAGAGCTCAATAAACAAATAAATAAATAAAGAGAAATCTAATAGATTGCAAAAAAATGGATAATGTGAGTTCTCACTACACATAGTAGACTAAAATGCTCTACCTTTCGTAATTAAAAAGTAAGTGAAGTAAGGGTCTATGTACAAGATGAGATAAATTAGAATCTATTTGGTTGACATGTGACTCAGTAAGTGGTTCACTGCTACAAGATTTCCTGTACAGCAGTTTTTCAGTTTCCCAGGCCTTGAAAGTTAAGATCTGAAGCGACAGCAAAGGTGAGCTTCACCATGATAGGCGATCTGGGGCAAGAGTACCTGAGCCTAAATCCTCAACATTCATATAAAAAGCACGTGCTCCTGTAATCCTAGCAGAGGCAGAGGCAGGAGAATCACTGGGGCTGGCTGGTCACCATTCAAACTCTTGGTCCAGTAAGGGACCATCTCCAGGGAATGAAGCCGAGCGTGAGAGAGCAGAACACCTGATGCCATCCGCTGGTCTCCATGTGCAATGCCCCCCAGCACTAGCCCACGAAATATACAACTTGTCAGCATATGGGCATGGGTAACGATGCAGAAAAAAAGACAGTTCGCTTACCAACTTCATCCTGAATCTCCTCAGCCACTGCAGGGACATTGTAGAGCAGGGACAGGGACTGGTTCATGCGTTCGTAGATCACACGGAGGTGTGTCATAACCTGTTAGAAGATGATAACTCTAAGAGAAGAATCTTTGCTAAGAAAACAGTGACAAATAAGATACCGTCCCCCACACCCCAATAGCACTGACCAGCATGGGGGAGCACTGAGCGGAAGGGACACTCTTACACTCTTTTTCTTCTTTGTCTCTATCTTTTTGTTCTCTAATTTACTTTAAACTTACCAGTAGCCTGCATGCTTGCAACAGTCTATTTCAAAGACCACGTCTGTCATCAGATTCCTAACACCGATGCTTCCCAAATACCCTATTTACTACATAAATGTCTTTGCAAATTTTCTAATACATATATAGGATTATTTCAGTTTAATTGGATATTTTGTGCAGAATGTGAATGTTTTTAATTTTAGTGCCAGTCAAGAAAATTTAAAATCTTAGGTTTCTGGAGGTAGATCCCAGTTTTTAACCTCTGGGAAGGAGAAAGCAGAAAGCATGAGACAGTATTAAACCTAAACACGGCAGGTACAGCGGCGTTTATCACCATCTGGCAGCATTTAGATCAGGTGACTATCGCGTTTTCAGTTTATTGAGTGATCCTTTTCTCCATGTTGATGGCTTTATTCCCTATTTTATCTATTTTTGTACATTTATGAATATTTGCATGTGTTTAGCTGAACACATGTATGTGGGTGTGCATGTGTGTGTACGGAGGCCTGAGGGTGACATTGAGACCTTCCTCTACTGCTATACACCTGTTCACAGAAGCAGGGTCTCTCAGTTGCACCCAAAGTTCCCTAATATGACCATCCTGGCTAACCAGCTTGTTCCGGGGATCCTCCTCTAAGCTTTCTGAGCTCTTGTGTGACTGGTGAGCAGCCGTACAGAGGCATCCAAACTCTGGTCCCAGTACTTGGCAACAAGCACTCGATCAACTGAGTCGCTTCCCAGCCCTGGCAGTTAACTTTAAAAGATCAAGCACTAGTTTTAAAATTTGACACTTCAGATTTTTAAATTCCACGTTATTGGGGGAAACTTAGAAAATGTCAAGGCACACATTACTAAAACACGCTTCCCTTTAAAAAGAATTTGCTTTCTTTTTACTTATGGTTATATGTATGCGTTTTTGTGTGCACTCAGCTGTATGTGCAAGGACCAATGAGTGGAAGGCCAGATGATGGTGTCAGATCCCAGTTACAGGTGGTGGTGAGATATGGGGGCCGGGCACTAAACTGAGGTTCTCAGGAAGAAAGGCAAGCACTCTAACGGCTCCGCAGCATCTTCCCATGTAGCCCAGCGGGCCTTGAACTGCCAGTCCTTCTGCCTCCACATAACTGTATGCCACTAAGCCCGGTGACGATTAGCTTCTGCAGGTCCAGACACGAACTCTTGCCGCCCCACCACGGGTGCTCTGGAGACAGGTAAACATCTTTCCATCAACTGAAGAAACTGCACCTTTGGATTGTGCCAATCGCGGGAGGCTCCACGCTCAGAGCTTACCTGGGACCGGATCTGCGCAGCCTTCTTGGGGTCCACCATGCGCACGTGTTCGAAATGCTTAAGGGTGTGCTGTCTGTCTTTCTGCTCCGCACGGACATACTTCTTCAGCATGTTGAACACATGATGAGGCTGTGGGGAAAACCGTAAGAAAAATGAGTTTCACGTTTGTTTGAGACATCACCCCTTGCATTGGCATTCAGGCCAAGGGTCCCATGACGTGCAAACACTGCGGCTAATTCTCCCTCCTCGTCATTAACAGGTAATTGCTCAGACCACTCTTCCTTTTTATAAAGTATTTGGCACTCTCAGAATTTCTGACATGTCCTAATTCAGCACTTTCTTTCCAAATAAGTACTTCCTGCTGTAAAAGGGGAATAAACTTTGAATTTCCCAGGTTTCAGTAAACTCCTTCAATTTTCTGATAAAATAGTTACAGGGCGTTCATGACAGCTACATCACCATGGGCGTGCACAGCTCCAACTCTAGAAGTTACGCTTCACAAATAATCCCTTGATTAGTAACATACCGTGGTACAGTAATCAAAATAGGAAAATAATGGGCAATTTACTACTCAACTGTAGGGCGAGGAAAATGATAAGCTCCATGGAACATTATCTTTCCCCCGAACAAAGGCAATCATTAAGCTGTAGTTATTTTACTTTGAAATTTAATTAAGTTCTTTTAAAGCCATCAGATTATAATATTCTCAGCAACAATTAAGTTTCTTCTTAAGTGCTTCAGGTTTTTTTTTTATTCTAATCAGTTCTACTTCATTTTATTCCAATTTTACATGAAAATTTTTTTTAAATAAAGGATTTAAGTTTCTTTTGTCCAGCAGTTCTACTGCTATTGGTATCCTTCCCTGTGACTTCAGACGATGATCTGTAAGGCGTACATCCTTCATTAAGGCCAAACTAAACATCCCAGAGCTATAACGTTCATGTCAGGAATGGACCTGGGGACTGTTTGGACAATCAGAGTTATTAAAGATTATATCTTGGCACCTTGAAAAACAGTTGGGCAGTTCAGAATTTATTACCAACAACTCTCTGTGGCATGTACGAATGTAATAAGTATATGTGTGCACACGTGAGTGTATATGTGGGTGGATTACAGCGCTTTTATTATATATGCAGTTATATATTCAGGCACTCTCCTGGCAATTCTGGGAGGAGTTTGGTGTCCTCTCTCTGTGCTACCACGAGGTGCTGTGCCAATCTCAGTTGCTGCATTCTGTGCACTCCATTATTTGTGCTAGATCTCCCTCTTCCACATGTATACAAAGGGCCAAGCTTAGATCCCACTCTTCCTGTCCGCCAGGAGCTTCCATCCACGGAGCCTCACCCAGAACGGGTCCTCTGCACTTGCAGCACGCCCGCCAGAGGCCATGCTCCCGAACACAGACGAAACCACACACACAGTCAAAACAAACTGCCCTCATCTGCTTGGTTTATGTACGTATTCTGAGAAGAAATCTGTTTCACCACAATCAGAAGAAAGACCGATGTCTTTAAACACCGGTCTGAGAAGCATATCATCATAAGTCTCGTTTGTACGATGGCATGCAGCTGAATTGGTGGACCAGGAGATGTGCTTTCATAGTTCAGAAACACCAAAACAGATGACTGATAAGGTAAACCTATAAAGCATATATTCAAAAGACAGAGATTTATTCTAACTAAAAAAAATCCTTCAAGGAAGAAATTAAAGGCTGACTATGGTTTACCCTGAGAGCTGTTTTATCTGCCGGATTGTACAACCAGGGCGTCATGCTAAGTTACACACACTTTTGAGGTTGGAGACAGAAAGTTCATACTAGATAGCTCTATTTACCCACAATGCACCTGTCTGATGGATGACTTAAAGTACTTAATGTCTATCCCATTTCTGTCTCTAGAAAAGAATTATTTTGAAGAAAATTCACTCCCCCCATCTTTTGTGAGTTCAAATAAGAGAAAAACACTTTAACTCCTAATGAAAGGATTTTACTTTCATCTTTTTTTAAATTCATCTACCTTTAGGGGCTAACCACCTAAAAATGATTCTCTAAGGCATTTTGTCTTGAAAGAACTGTCACCAAAAAACAACTGTACAGACACTCCAACCTAGCCTTGGTCTTCCGAATTAAGCTAAATAATCTTTTAAAGAATCGGGGAAGGTGGTTTCTTATAGCTAGTACCTGTACATTACTGTCTTTCAGCATGAATGGCGTATGTTCCCCTTACTATTTATTAATGCTAACATTTATTAACAAACAATCAAGACTTCAGTTTTTACATCTTTGCAATTCAGAAGGCAATGCCTTTGAGGCGGGGGGTGGGGGGATAAGGAGGAAGAGGGAGAAAAACAGTTTTGTTAGTTGATTAACTTAATGCTTGGTCCGTCAAAGAGGATTCAAGATACCAACGAGCTTGGTTCTCTGATGTGGGAGTGTCATATATCAATCTGTTGATTTCATTGGTTAAGTAATAAAGAAACTGCTTGGCCCTCTGATAGGGTAAAATTTAGATAGGCGGAGTAAACAGAACAGAATGCTGGGAGAAAGAAGCTGAGTCAAGGAGTCGCCATGATTCTCCCACTCCAGACAGACGCAGGTTAAGATCATCCCTGGTAAGCCAGCTCGTGGGGCTACACAGAATAATAGAAATGGGTTAGATCAATATGTAAGAGCTAGCCAATAAGAGGCTGGAACTAATGGGTCAAGCAGTATTTAAAAGAATACAGTTTCTGTGTAATTATTTCGGGTAAAGCTAGCCGTGCGGGCGGCCTGGTGCCGGGGACACAGCCCACCGCTCCTATTTCAACAGTTCTCACCTTCAGCTCCTGAGCCCCACAGTCTTTCCCCCAATCAACCCTTCAGCAGCTGTTGATTTCCTGTCAGGACGTGGTTAACATGCTCTGTTAGCAGCACATTTTAACTGAATGAGCTACCTGCTTAGCTAAGGGAGTGTGACATGCTTTTCACGTGTGTGGGACCTCATCAAATCTTCATCCCAGGCAAGGGCACAGTGAGTTTTTCTCTTCACCTCACAAAAGAAGCACAAGGAAGGCTGAGGTGGGCTGAAGTGACGTCGGGTACACAATGGCCCATGTGGCATGGCCGCTCAGTGTTTGGGGACGAGCTGTCTGCCTCCAGAGTATTAGCCTGGCCACTAGGTGGGCCTGTCCTAGACTCTAACATGCTAGATTTCTCTCAAACACAGATAGTTTTGGTTTTGACAAAGACGTAACTGAATGGTGAAAAATGGTGTTGTGGGGGTTCTCATCTGAATTTCTAGTTCTTTACACTCAGGGACAGGTTACGGTTTATACCTGAAATCTTCCATTTAACATTTCTTAGACAGTGGTGGACGCAAGCAGCGAAAATCAAGGGAAAATGAAACCACGGCTAGGAGAGATAACAGTGCTGAGTTTTTAGCGCACACTGACTACAGTTCTTTATAATAAGTGAGAAGATTCGGATTTAGATAAGTGAATCTCATTTATGGTCCTAGGCTCATGGCAGGAAGCTACACTTAGCTAAAGGTCTGAAGCAGGAGGGAGAAACAGCAAGATAGGGATGTCCTCCGTCAATCTCATTAGGAGATTACTGAAAAGTGATTCAAGGTATTAGTTACCAGTTAGGCTTTTGTGATATTCGTGGGCTTTCCTTCTGAACTCATCCTTATCTTGTATTAAGTCTGATAATTAAAGACTGAATGTATCCACATACTTTCCAGAGCTTATCTCACTTTGTACCACCATTCCTTTGTGTGCCTTGGAACGGTATTCCTAACTGCCCCTGAGAAGCCCAGAGCCTGATGCTGAGCAGAAGTGCACCAGGCAGCGAGGATCCGCAGCCCTGTCCCTGTGTGCTCCTGGAGCCCCAAGGGCCCAGAATGAGCTCTGACTTCATCACCCTGTGAGCCTGGAGACTCTCGTAAGCAATGCTTGGGACATTGAAGATTGTAGGATGTCCCCACCTAATAAACAAACTGCAGGGCTTGGCTTGGCTGCTCTGACCTTGTAATTTCAGAATCAGGATTAGAAATTGGAAAAGTTAGGTTAGTTCCTGTGTTGGAGAACAGACAGACAAACCACCTCAAGTGGTGTGTATTCGGGCCTCACAGATGACGGTGTTCAGACAAGGAAGAAAAATAAGCAACATTCTCCCCATATTATTATATTTTCATTTGTGTGTGAAGAAAGACCTCTGCTTTGGCATAGGATTCATGTGTATTTCCTTTAAAAAAATGAAATGAAATAATGAAATGGATGACCATCTCTATGACTTTCAGCCACAATTCTCCAAGGCAGGCATTAGTTATTTCTAGAGCTCAATAACTGATCTTAGAATAACAAGCCATCATCATTGTCTAGGGAGCTTTATTCGATTATGCCAGGACAAAGATGAATTTCTTAAATTTTAATTAAAAAGAAGAAACGTTCACGCAAGAATGCTAAAAAAAAATGCTTGTTATCTTTACTGTGTCATTACAGAGCACAGAAGCAAATTCTCTTAAAGTAATTGTTGTTCATAAATGTTAGCCTGATCACATTACTCATATTCAAAATTGAATTTCTCATAGAACAAGCAAAAATCAGTTCCTCATTATAAATATGTTGATAATAAATATTTTAATATTTTTCTTGTTTCTCCTTATAATGTCAAGCACCAAAAGTCTTGCAATTTTCTCTAACTGGCTATATAGATATTTTACCGACAAAGTCTTATTTCAGTAAAGACAGTCTTACTGTGTATTAACGTTGCAATTTGGCTACACTGGCAGTGGGTGGGGTGTAAACCTCATAAATAAGAGTAAAGAAAACAGATCTGCCTCACGGGAAGTCATTACACCCAGGCCTTTCTATTGTCACTGTTGTTTCTGGGACGGTCTTTACCCCGTTTGCAGCTGATGTGGCCCTTTCACCCTACCTTCACCTCGGAATCACACTGCCTTTTAAAGCAGCGTTTAAGGATTAATCTCTGAAAAGATGACATCTACCTACATGATGTACAAAATAGGACACATGCCTTTTGAAACGAGAACAAAGGTATGTCACATTCCTACCCCCTACCACAGTTCCTGGCACAGTGTGGCTGCCAATAAATGACTGCTAATTAAATTGGTGAGTGACTCAGAGGAGCCAAGTATAATTTCAGAAGAAGGTCTAGTGTGTGGACGACCCTTTGTGCCTTCCTCATGAAAGTGAGCATCTCCTTCTGATGAGAAGACCAGCCTCCTGCCTTTCACAGACCACAGTGAAACTCTAAACCCACCAGATGTATTTACCCAGTATTTCCCAGTCCTTTAGGAAGGTGTTTTAAGTGGGTAGTCACCCAGGAAAACACTTTAATAGAGTCCAGCTGTATCCAAGCTTCTCTCCACAGGCTCATTCCACTAATCCCCAAAGATCCATTGTCTTTATAACCTGTCGATATCACGCTGATGACCACAAAATGGAAGGAAATCATGACCCTTCTCTGTCTAAGGTGATATGATAAAGCTCCCCACCTCCCAGCTATATCACATTTCCAATGCTCTTTTATATCATTTCTCAGTTTGGGACTTGGAATGGAAGATATGCATCACTAACAGCGAACAGGCTTCTTCTCCGTGCCACTCATGTCTAAATACATGGCCCTTTATTCACTTCCTTACACGGGAAGCACATGACATGACCAATCAGCCCTATTGTCTTGTTCTACAGCTTCACGCTTGATTGGGAAATCTGGCTTCTTCCTCTAATAGACACTTGTGCTTTAAATCATTTTCTCAAGGGAGTAGCAAGAGTGGTGGAAAGGCTTGGATACAATCCAGCCAAGTCCAAAGCTAACGACTCAGGACACAGGGAGTCTAACCCTTCCAAGGCATGAAGGACTTTCTCAGAAAACCCTCTCCTGAGGCATTAAAGTACACCCTGGTGGTTTTTGAAACCTTAAACTTTGTCTCACCAGGAAAAAGTAATTTTCTCCTGTTTTTTACAAAGTCACAGTTTTTTTTTTGAAGTCTTTTTTTTTTTTTATCTCAGATTTCAAGAAATGCTAACCATACGATATAAACTGTATAGAATATTTGCGTCCTGGCTTAAAGGCACACTTCCTTGTGCTGGGTCCCAGCTGAGTTTGCTTCTCTCTCTTGCCATCAACATTATAAACATATTCTCAATGAAATCTTGGGGGTGGGGTAGGCAGAACAATAAGAACAAAACCAGGAAAACTAAATGCAAACAGAAACCAACAAAATAAATCAAAACCAGCAGGGAGAAACTTACATTGCAATCTTTAAAAAAAAAATAATCTTTTTTTTTTTTTTGTCTGTAGGTCTAGTGTTGAGTGAAAATTTTAAAGCCCAATATAAAATGTATTGGATATTTTCTTTAGAAAATCACTATGCTAGGTCAAACACAAATTTGAGAAAATGGTAAAAGATTCATTCCCGTGGCCTCCTCCATTTGGCGGTTTTCAGTTCAGATAATAAAGATTCATTCCACAGGAAGAGTTTGGATAATAAGGCTTTCTGACTAGTACACACTGCTAGGGTAGCAGTGTTACACATGTTCAAGGGGTTGCTTTCCAGAAAGTCGCTGTCCATTGGTTCCTCGTTCCCAACTGGGATAGTTACCAAAGTCCACATGTTCCACCTGACGGTCAGTGCCCTCTGGAAGGAAGACATCCACAGTCTTGCCTGAACGTTCAATAAGTCCTTCTGGTTTTGAATTATGGACAAAGAAAGCTAGAAAAATATTAACTGAAAGAGGAGTTGAAAAATTAACTCTAATTTTCAAACTGGGGAGGACGAGTTCCTTTATTAAGTAACTTGTTCCTGGTTACAGATTAAATGTCTGTCTTGGTGATTAAGTACCACCAGAACATGTAGAAAACGGGCTGTGTGCCACCCTCTCATACAAACCAGTGACCTTTGTCAAATACAGTCAGTTTGGACTGAAACTTAGCACTTGTACCCAGTTCCATGATTCATGCCTTCATCTAAATGTTAGCGTGCTGGAGACAAAGCTGAGCTCTTCCAACCCCAGAGCAGGGAGGGGGCCAGGACTGATCTGGACTTCTGCATCTTCAAGTCTTGTTTAGTGAAACCAAACAGACCGAAGCTCTCAGGATAAACAGGCTTAGTAACACAGCCCAGAAAGCAGAACCCATGGAGCTGAGGATTAATTAGCAAACAAAAGATGTTTTAAAGCAACACAGGCCCTTGGAAAGGTTTGCCAAGCGGTCTGAGCATCCAACAAATGCCAACCGTGACACGCTCTTGACTTTCTTCATGGTGACTTATAACGATCTGCTTTAATTTTGCACATTCACATTTGGGATCCTGCATTCTTGCTTCAAGGAACCAACAATTTAAGGCCAAATGCATGGATGCTACTTCAATTATATCTCCTCCATTTCCAACACCTACACTATTTTTCGAAACAAGTGGAAGCTCATTTTTTTAAAATTAAAAATGTGTATATAACAAAAGAAGACTTCTTAGACTCACTCATAATGAGGAGTTCTAAATTAGAATTAATGTTAAATTTAATCAAATGAGCCTTGGAAATGGTTTGAAACTCTCTCTCTGTCTCTGTCTCTCTGTCTCTCTGTCTCTCTCTCTCTCTCTTGTGTGCACGCACACACATGTATATTCTGAAGGGTTCTTATCAGCCCCCTGCTCTCTAAGGCATACTCTGGTGAAAAATCACTCCCCCTTTCAATTGTGTGCTATACATTTTTCTTAAATACCTAAACACTTGCAGTTTCATAGTGAGTTTTTCATTTTAAAGATGAAAGAAAAACAAACATTGGCACACAAAAAGCCACAGAGCACCACAGCTGTACAGTTGTGTGGACAGCTAGCTGCCTGGGAAGACAAGGAAGGAGGTGACAGCATGGAGTGGCGCTCCACGAGCAAGGAAGGAGGTGACAGGGTGAGGTGGGGCTCCACGAGCAAGGAAGGAGGTGACAGGGTGAGGTGGGGCTCCACGTTGGGGGGGGGGGCATGGAAACGATTACATTTTCAAAGACACAGAGATGTTCCAAGCTTTCCAGCCTAACTCTTCATTTTGTTTTAATTAATTAAAATAGGGTGCATTTGTGCCCACGGTCACATATTTCCCACTGGTCTTGAGAAGATCGGTCTATGAAGCTTGAGAACTATTAAGAATATGACTGGGGTTAAGAATATAACTATTAAACAAAAAAAAAGAATATAACTATTTTAAAATAGAACAAAACCCTTTACTTTCACCAATGTGTTCAATAGTCAATGCTTATTTAAATCACATATCTAAAAACTTAACATTTTCTGGCTTTGGGACTGGTGTGAACAACTTCTCCAAAACCTGTTCTTCGTAGATCTAACTTCAAGACTTGATGGAAACTCTTGCTTTACATCTTATAAGAGAAATGCACAGAAGCAATCAAGAAGAGTCTCAAACTTTCTAACGGCGTCTGAGGTTTGGAGATAAGTGCAATGCCGAGCAGGCTTAAAGATTTAAACAACACTCAGACAGAGTCGGTCACTTAGGACCCACTGCCCCACGGCACAGGCTTGTGGACTACTTAGTCTTATCTTATTTGAAAAAGGAGGATTGTGCCTTTCAGGGATAACAATTTAACAGGCATTCTCAAAGTGACCAATAGCAATCTGATTTTTTTTTTTCTGACAATGAAACAAATTCACTTTAAAATACTGCTGTCAAATACACAGTATACATGGCTCAATCAACAGGTCTGTAGTAAGCGCTACTATGAGCTATCTAAAATGATCCCGCTGATGCAGCTCGGGAAGACTCCCTGTCTGTTGTTGCCTTTTCGGATGCTGAGACCCAACTAAAGATTCTGACAAGATTCCATTCAGCCCTCATCTTATTTTTTATCTCTAATCTCCCTGGACAAAGATCTTACTGCAGGGACTAGACTCTGGCTGGATCATTTCAGAGTGTCTCTCCTGTCTCACAACCCACTACATTGGCAAATGGTCCCCATAACTCTCCTCTCCGAAGCATGTTCTCTAAAGAAAGAATAACCCCAAACCTTGTCATCTGCAGAGAGAGATAACCAGCATTTCTAAGTACTGCCTTAGAAAGACAAAGACTGTTGACAGAAAATGAAATGCTAATATGGATATTGTGTTTCCAAAGGCTCTTTGTTCAGACAGGAAGTACGGTCCAGAGAGAAGACATTGCAGTGGGCAACTGACTCACAGCTCTCCCTGTCTGCTACTAGTGGTGTCACCCGGACCCAGCCACCCCATCCCCTAAGATGACAGTGATGTCATCAGTACAACAGAGTCAGTGCCATCTTGGTACCCGGAAGAATGCCAGGAACTCCTCACCCTTGAAAGAAAGATCAGAGTGGTGAGGAAATCAGCAGCAGAGGGTAGAGTTTTGATTTAGTTACATAATGCAAACAGATTCCCTCTTCTAGTCAAGATCTATCAAGAGGATCAAGATTTCACTCTCCTTCCAGAGAAGAGGATGGATGGACTAAATAAGATCAGCAATTTCTGCAGGGTGAGGAGCATGGACCACAGAGAAAGAGGAGACACATAAGGTGAGGTGCTGTAATTGTCAGCACCCGAGGTCCTTGAGTTTCCAGACTGTACGAGGTAGGATCTGGACAGAGGACTCCAAGGAGGGAGGATTCAGCAGAGACTTTCCAGGACCAAGTGGTCCACAAGGAATCTAAAAGGGTGGTCCTCCTGACTGTAGTTTAGCAATCATTAGTGCTCGCTGGTGTAAGAAACTGAGGCTAGGATTGGAGGTAACAGTGCCTGGCATCCTACTGAGACAGGAATTACTTGTTCTTGGCAGTCCAATTTGAACTCAGCATTCATGGTAGACTACTCAGAGGGATTCTGATGGAAAAAGGGAATAGCAAGCTACATGAAGAAAACTGATCCACTCTACCTAAATCTAAAAGTAGTGGAACACAAAAGGGTCAAACTGCTTTCAGGTCAAAGTCTGAATATATTTATCATTTAACTAAGCCTAACAAACTAAAGTTTATAGTATATGACAGATAATAAAAAATGATCAGACATAAAATTATGCAGGAAAATTCAGACATTGTCTTAGGTATAAGATGACAAAATGGCCAGAAAAGACTAAGAATATATGGAATTCCATCACTTTACATTGTTAAAGTAGCTACTGTGATAAAGATAAACTCTTCAACATAGCCAGATCAAAACAAAAGACTATTTGTAAATATGTACACATTCTCTGTTGGAAATAACAAATGTCATCATTAAAGTAATAACAGAATATCACCTGGACTAAGAATTCTATACCCAGCCAAAATACCTTTCAAAACCAGTGGTAAAAAATAAGGTATTTTCAAAGATAAAGAAATATAAGGGAGCTATCACTAGCTTACACACATTCTAACCTAAGGAATTCAAACTTCACCATACATGCACTTGAAAACATAAAAGAAGTGCTTTGGACAGAAGAGAAATGATACGTGATAAATACGAGCAGAGAATCAGACTGAGAAGTCATGACTACATTAGGCAACGGTGTTAATTCTTTTTATATAAAAAGGTAAAAATGATGGCTCAAAGAAAAATAATAATGCAGCATGGAAAAACTGTATAAAGGTCCTAGCTAAAAGGGTTAAGAGAGGGAAAGCAGACTTTAGTCCCTGACCCTGTGCCTTTAAGACATAATGTAGTTAAGTCACACCTATAAATAAGGTATGTTCAGGGCACTTCTCCTCGCTTTTCTCATGTGGCTTCCAGTCCCCAATGTCTGA
>NC_022010.1:92623148-92631266 GCF_000317375.1 Microtus ochrogaster
CTGCAGAGCCATGTACCACCACTGATGCTATGCCCTGAAGTGAGATCTCAACGAGACCTACCCGTGGAGGCACTGCCTGCAGAGCTGTGATGTAATTCTCCAGGGCCAGGCGGCGGCGGTCGTTGAGCATGGCTTCTACTCTGGCCATATGTGTCTCCACCAGCTGCTGTCTCTCGTTGGCTGCTTCCTGTTCCAGAGATTCCACTTTCTCCTGGAAATGCTGATATGGAAAACACACACAACACATTTGCTTCTTATTGTAATTATTAATGCAAAGATAGTCTCTCTCTTCACAGAAGGTAATTCGGAGACAGTGTCAGTTCTAAATTTCTAATCTCACTTGAGTTTTCTAAGGGAATGGAGGAGTTGAAAACCCTGGCAACCCAAAAATGTATCAAAAATGGAAAGAAGATTGCGAGCAACAATAGAAATTTGGGGTGGTTAATTCTGATTTGAAATAGTTGGAAGCAAATGTCAGGAAGTAACTTATTATGAAGTCAAGGATCCAAGTTCACACAAATACGAACACAGGGGCTTCCAGGAGATGCTGGAAGCCTGGGGGCCGTCAATGAGTGAGTATTTGTCTGGTGTGAAGATGGGGCTGGGTGCTACCTGGATAACAGCCTTCTTGTCAGCCTTGGGCAAGTTCTTTGCTTGACGTTCTGCTTCCTCCCACTCTCTCATGACCTACAAAGAGAACAAAAGAGTTCAACTGAAAATCCTCAGCTCTTCTTTCAAAACAGACTTAACTGGGTAGATGATATTACAGTATGCTTTCTATTAAAAGCACACCACACGGCTATTCTATAGGAATAATATTTGTCCTACAGGAGTATAAATAATTTAGGCTGGCAGTACGGTAACTATTAATGTCAATGCTTATTGCATCCTCTTGAACAAGGTTGGCTCACCTTCTCATTTTCCTTGAGAAATGGCTGAAAGTCGTTTCACTCGATGTGAGAAAACACCAATTAAAAGGCTTATGCTATCTGAACGAGAACTCCCATCAATAAACTGAACACATTGTAAGTTTTAAGCTTTTACAGCACTAAGTCAAAACATTTCAAATGGTGTATGTGGGGTTGGCATATGTGTGAACTAGAAATACAAAGCCACCAAAGGAGAAATGATACAGGAAGAGAAGGAAGACTTGTGCTGTGTGAAGTCCTAAGGTCCACCCTTTGCACAAAAGAAGAGTGGAGTTCAGTAACCAAAGTCACAAGCAGCAAAGATTACTCCAAATTCACCCAGAAATTCTAAGAAAGCATGCACTACAATCTCCCAGATGTGTCAAAAGCTAACACCACCACATAACCAGGGCAGTGAGATGTGTCATGGCACAGTTCCTTATTCTCTGTCTTGACGTTCAGCAATCACAATAGTGTCTATAATGAAAATGAGGGTTAACTTCTCATCACCTGTGGCTGCTTTTTCCTTTGCTACTGTTTTGCCTGTGAAGTGGGTTTAAGTGTGAGGTAAGCTTCCTGAAGGAAGATGAAGCAAGCAAAACCTCAGTGTCTTACCAGGTGGGTACCTGAGGACTCTATATACATCTAAAGTCAGAGAAAGCTTTCAAATTGCAAAGAAAACAAGGCTTATAAAATCACATCCAATTCACATCTGCGTTGGTTTTTTAAAATTAGTTTTTTTTTTTTTTTTAAAGAACAAGATACAAAGAAAAAGCACAAACAAACTGTCCTAGGTACTTGGGTGTTTCTATTAGTTAAGAAAGTGGTGGACCAAGGAGACACTGAAGAGACTATCCTTGCTTTATAGATGAGATAAGCCCGGGAGGAAAAAGGTTCAATTTCCTGTGTGAAGAATGTTCCCTGGGAGGTGGCGCTCTATCTAGAATTCCTCAGGCAAGAAATCTCAGAATTGGTTTGAGATAGAAACCCAATGTCTTAATGGGGTGTGAAAACAGATTCCCTGATTATGTATGCATTGTTACCATCTCACTTGGACACTCAGAACCTGAACTTCCTGCTTGGAGTTGCAGATCCAAGAAATAATTACCATTCACCTAGCTAATGTATCGAAAATATGTATTACTATAGAAATGAACCCAAACATTGATTTTCCAGAATAATTTAACAATATCTTCCACTCCCATAATTACATAACCTATGTCATCACTACAGGACCACTTGCAGACACACTGTGATGGAAGATCCCCTTACACCACTCACTGGGGCCCACTGACAATAGATAATATTACTGAATTAATATTATCAAGGTCAATCTGATTTAATTGGTTCCCTATAACACGCCACGTGATTAGTAAAGGCCAGCCTCACTTTATATACAAGTTAAAGAAAACCATGAAAATAATAAATGGATAAGGAATGAAGATAGACCAAGTAGCCTACTGGCTCAATGTGCCATAATGGAGCTGGACATATATCTAACAGGAGAGCTAAGTGTCAGTACCAGTAGCTGTTCCTAAGATGCCATCGAGTATATTAAAAAAAAACAAACAAAAAAACAGCATCAGGTGAATTTTCATCTCAAAGGACTTAATTCTGCACATATACTAAAACGACTAAGTATGTAAATAGCGGTGATGAAGAATCTTGCTTGCCAACTTGACAGGATTTTGAATCACCATGGAAACAAGTCTCTAGGAAGGAGAGGGGGGGTGTTTTCTAGGTTAGATGAGCTTCGTGGATGTGGGGAAACTCACCCTACTTGCCACTGCTGGGGATTCTGGACTGAGGGAAAAGGGGAAACAAGCCGAGGAGCCACGTGCACTCTGTTCTAACTGTAGATGCAAGGCGATCCTCTGCCTCAGTGTCCTGGTGCCAGCCATGATTATGGCATCACCGAGGACCATACCCTGGAACTGTAAGCCCAAGCAACTCTTTATGTCTGAAGATGTTTTTGTCGGGTTTTTCCATAACAAGTAACTAATACAGTAGCAAAAGCACTTCAAGTTTTGTGTGTGTGTTGCTAGTGACATGGCAACCAAGTTCTTCAGATGGCTAGCTTATCATCCTCATGAACAGCCATGAAAATACCCTGGTCTCTAATAGAAATAGACGGAATCCATTATTCTGTATGCTAACATGGAAAATTAATTTTAGAACTACAACAAAAATCAAGCTAGAAAGGCCCACATTCGAGCACTTGACGTGTTCTAGATCTGAACTTCGGGGCTGCCCCGTTTATCCCTGAAGGACAGCTTTTTCATTGGGCGCAGAGCGGTATCAATTCCATCAGGATTTACGGCTCTCCAGAGTCCTGGCTACGTCACGCAGAGAGAATGACTATTACTGAGTAGAGATTTAAGAGGCAGACAAGTTCAAAGTCAAAAAGTCCCCAGAATTCAGCAGCACAGATTATGAAGATAGATGTCAGCTCAGCCTTACTAACCTGTAATCCTGGAATCTACAAGGAACATTCTCTGCTCTAGGATGAAAAGAGCTAAGTAATCTCAGATCAGGGATGAGAAGATGGAGAAAATCTCCCGGAAATAGATGCACTAAGTCTTGGATTAAGTGGCTATGCTCGCTAGGTTCTCATTTCTGCAACATACCATGTCAGAAGCTAACAGAGTACTTGAAACTAGCTTTCTTAACTTCATAAAAATACCTCAGATACAGTGAAGAAAAATTTCCATGGGCCTTAAAAATTATTTTACAAAAGAAATTGGTGGGTTTGAGAATGAAATAAAGGTTGGTATAGATCATATAAATTCGCATGGATTAAAAGGAATTAGAGATTAGTAGAAATATAGAATATAGATATAAAAATCATCAATGAATAAACTATTATACAAATATTTTGGCTCAAATGAAAGGTAAGAGCAACTTTGTTCCCACATTCAAAAATTATGGGAGGCAGAGGAATGTGTGAACTTGTGGACAGGCTGATGAGCAGGAGGGCATTTCTGAAATAAGCTACGATCTAAAGCCAAATGAGTCCCAGGTGAGGGGAGCAGCCAGGCCAGTGGGCGAATGGGAGGCAGATGCAAGGCTGGGGTCAGGGTGCAGTGGCAGGCGCTGGACACATCATGGCGGGCTCTCCGTGTTTATTATACGATCTGTAGACTTCTGGGCAGTTCATGAGCCCAGCACTGTCGTTTCCAAGGGTCACAGGGAAGCCAACGAACTCTTCAGAAAATGAGATCAATTTTGAGTTATGGGAGGGATTTATAGTAAATCCTTCTCAGTCTTCCCACAGCTTCTTAGATGACCTTTCTAATGAAAAATATGGAGATTCCAGTTTTCAGAAAGACTGATTTCAATTGGCTGCTCCATTCAGCCGGCTTTCTAATTCAACACACATTCAGGTTTTCCTCATGGGCAGCTGTTCGACTTTAAATCATAGTTCATGGTCCAAAGCATCGCGGTCTGGTGTGGTTGTGAGACCCTTTCTCTTGATGTCCCTTTGAACTCCAGAACAGGGACAAGTACTACAGTTAGTCCTTAAAAATATAGAATCATGTCGTGCTTTCTGAGATACAGCCTTAGTTCTGTTTAAAATAAGGGTCTTCTTGTTACTCAGGGATAGTGACACCAACAGACAGATCAGGAGATGAATTCCAAGGACAAGGCAGTGGTTAGTGACACCCAGGAACACTGTGATAGAGCTAGGGCCGGTCTCAGGCGGGACTGGTGGGAGGGAGGACCCAGCAAAGCCTCAGAGGGCATCTGAGGGGAAGGGGGCGTGGACTGAGGTCGGTGGGCTCAGGAAGCTTCCCTAGAGGTCTGGTGCCCTGCGCAGGTGATGAGAGCAGAGGGACAGTGACTGCAACATAAAAGCCAGGTAAGTTGGCTGGGATTTAGCCCAAGGGAGCAGGCATAGCTTAAACTTGTAGTTCTTCCTCCAGAAACACATCCTTCTTGGTAAACAGTTTTTCTCACTGGCCTGAACTCTCCAAGCAGACTAGATTGGCTGGCTCGTAAGCCACAGGGATCTGCCTGTCTCTGCATCCACCTCCTCAGCACCGGGTTACCTGCACAGGCCATCAGGCGTGGCTTTTTACCTGTGGGTTCTGCGAGCCAAATTCAGATTCTCATGTTTAGTGGGTAACAGCAGTTATAGTAGTTTATTGGCGGAGCTGCCTCCAGAGTCCCCGCCTCTCTATCCTTTAAATAAATCTTTCCATGCACACTTAAGTTATATAGCCTATTAAGGGATACACACAGAAAATAAAGTTTTCCACGGTGCGGCAATCAACAGTCACCCCCTCAGCATCTCCACAGAGTGCGTTTCTTTAGCAGAGACACAGTTTAATCTGTGCTGCAGAATCCTTCTGTACTCACTTTTACTAGATGCTATTGCGGGAGACCAAAGTCCGACAGTCTGTGTCCTCATAGAAAACATTTAAATTAAACTTTATGTCTAAAGATAGACTGAGGCAGAGGCAAGGCCAGATTTCCCTGGATTACCAAGCCACAGAAGAGAATCCACTCTACCTGGGACATCCTCTCCCGGTGCTTAGCTTCCAGCCGCTCCTTGGCTTTCTGGAAATGGGCATGTTCATTCTCATCGCCAGGTGTTTCCAGGTACTTGTCCACGGCATCAGGGGTGCTGGCTGCTGTTGTCGGAACTGGAAAGGAGAAGAAGAGAAGGCGGGATGAGAAAAGAAGCAGAATGCCCAATCTCTACAGAGAGCCAGGCATTTCCTGGGACAGAGATTCTGAAAAAGAGTGTGCAGAGGATGCTGCTTACAGAAACCCCAGAGACCCTTCACCACGGCTAGAGTGTGCCTTGAGAAAAGGCACATTTTAAAACTAGAGCGTTAAAAATGCCTTTACCAGACAGGAACTCCTAGAGCCAGCGTCACCTAACATGGCCATGTTTTTTTTTTTTTTTTATCAAATCCTCATGTTGCTTTGCTTGGCTATGTTAAAGTAAATGACGGTATCATCCATATCATGCATTGCAATTCCTGCAGAAACCAGTGGAATCTGAAAATAAGGCTGTTGTAAAATGAAGGCATCTCAGGGAAATGGGAATTCTTACTTTGTGTTTCAGACAGCTTAATTACAAAGCCACCCTTCACGAGAGAGTATTTGACACATCATGAAAGCAATGTAAACATCGGTAAGTGCAGCTGAGAAACCACACAAGGACATTCAGCCTTCACACGTTTGCGAGAATCTATAATTCATTACACCGTTTGTCAAAAAGACAGTAATTTCTATTTTGAATTCATACCACTGAGTAGTGTCTGAATTGTAGCATCCACTGCGATGTTATATGGCAACAGGGATACTCACAAAACCTAAGAGTGATGTATAGAAAAATGCTCTAACTCACAAAGAGTAGTGACTGGCAAGAATTGACTAAGAGTGTTAAAAAAGGCAGAGAACAGAGCAAGTTTAAAGAAGACTATGTCCTCTCCCTAAACATGAAATGACATCACCATCCTCAAATAAATGTTTATTTAAAAATATCAACCACCGTTCTATAAATATTCTTTTGATACTCCTCATCAAATTCTTGGAGTAGCAGGCCAGGGATGTAATATCTCCAACAGAACGTGAATGAGAAGTCACAGCTAAGTCTGAAGCTAGAATCGTGCGTGCATGACTGGCATTAAAATTAAAGCTTTGACCATGTCAGCGGAAACCAGACGTCATTTTGCCAAATAAGAGAAACATGCGTTCTGCTTCCTTTCCCTCTGCTTTGGTCATTGGTTAATCATTATTCTCTAAAAAAAAATAAAAGCAGCTGAGATATCTGTCTAGGGCTGGCATTCGAGCACAATGGAAGAGGCAAAGGCTTGCTCCTGGAGCCTTACAGAGCTGTGCCCATCTAGTGACAAGGGTAATGCTTGCCTAATGGGGAGAACGAGGGACGGTCCACTCGGGACTCCGAAATTAGGCCCAGCTAGATGTGAACCTAAGACAATGTTTTCACCCCAGATGGCACCCGGGGCAAGTAACTTTAGCACTCTGAATTCCAGGATTTTTATCTTGTGGTGACATGCCTTGCATCCTACACTGAAGTGCCAATCACACACCGTATGACTGTTCATGCATGCCAGTCCCTTTCCTGTCTCCTGTCAGGTTTGATAGAAGTCTTTTTAACCCTGGGAAAAATCAGATGCACTTATTTCTAATTCACTGAAAGAAATTAGAACACAGGACTATGCATTATCATCTACAGGAAAAGCAACACACATTTCTCTAAAAAAATTAAACTTAGGCAGAGCCCACATGAAACATTGAAATGAGTAAAATATGTGGGTTCTTAACCTGAATGACTGAAAAGCAATTTGTAATTTTAAACACTGCCTGGAAAAGAAAAGATATCAGAGACAAACAAATTTGCTCTGCACAACCTCATGCAAACCATACGCACGCGTTTCTTATCCACCTTCTCAAAATCTGCTTCCATGGACCTAATCCCCCTCTTACTGGCAGAGCGAAAAGGATAAGTTAAGGTAAAGCCAGCAAATAAAATGCATCAGGCTGAGGTGCCTAGGGAAACTGCCTTACATTTTATACAGCAGGAACACACCGATGCAGACAGTCATCTGTTATAAGTACAAAGAGGAGCTCCCCCCTAGAAAAGCATACTCCAACTGACCTAAATGGAAACGGAGGCTTATAAGCCCTAAGAAATAAGCAGGTGAGGTATGTTTACCAGTATCATGGCTATTTCAAATATGCTTCTTATGGGTACAAGCAAATCAACATATCACTTTGTCACCATTTCTTCGGTTTCATCAAGATTATTTCTATGCTAGTTAATTTTATGTGCCAATTTGAATGAGCTACAGGGTGCACAAGCCAACCATCATTTTGACATGCGTGTGTGTAAGGGTGCTTCGGTACAAGATTAATGTTTGAATCTGAGGGCTAAGAAATGTTGACTGTACTCCACCAAGAGCCTCAACATAAGAAAAAGACAAATGAGGAAGGTATTTGTGCTTTTGGATTCTTGCCTGTTTGACCAGGGACACCGGTCTTTGGCCCTTAGACTGGGAACACACTGATGCCCAAGGTTTTGCTGAGTCACCGCCTTACCCATGAGTCAGCCATGTACTCATCAGTCTCCAAAACACCACGTCAATCCTCAGTCATTTCCTGCTGGGTTACGAGAATGTATTCGTGCGCGTGTACACACACACACACACACACACACACACACACACACACACAC
>NC_022010.1:92631366-92637244 GCF_000317375.1 Microtus ochrogaster
CACGCACACCCCATTTCCCTGGAGAAAACACGTAAGGAATCCCATTTCTCTTCAAGGAAATATCGTGAGGAGTCCCAGTTACAACCTACTGGTGGAATTTAAGAGCAGTTTCTTCAGTATTAGATTCAAATTTAGAGTCATTTATACTAACCCTTCATCTCAATTGGTATAGCTGAACGAAATGACCCTAGATTTAAACTGACGGGCAAACCAGAAGACTATTGAGCAAAGGTGACAATGACAGTAAATACTGATATTTAAAGTGATGCTAGTCTCCCACTGTCACTGTTCTGTGACATGGAAGCACCTTGAAGGACCACCCAGAGACCTCAGATTCTGTTTCCCTAAGCCCCTACAAATGAAAGGCATTATGCTCGCAGGACCAGCTACTGTACTGTGACAAACCCCTTGCAGGTCAGAGGCTGGACACTGCAGGTGATGGGCAGTGCCCATTCATGGCGACAGGAGCGGCCCCGACAACACCAGTTTCTGGATGTCCCAGGGCACAGGGCACATGCAACAGAAACTGTACTCTTGCCACTCAGAATGGGTCACTGTAGCCGCTCCAAAAGTGGAGGGACAACTGATTTGGGAGGGTTTATTTTTATTTGAATGTTTAATTATTTTATTTGTTTGTCTTTTTTATACATACAGGGTCTTGTCTTAGCCTAGGCTAGCCTCAAATGGGTACTCCTGCCTCAGCCTCTACTTTAGCTGCCAGAGCACCCTTACACTAGGTTTTTTTCATTTTGCTAAAAAACAAAACAAAACAAAACAAAAAAAAAACTTTAAGTTTTCCTAGAAGCTATGATCTGAGCTTAGATTTCCAGTGTGGTGAAATAGTTATCATCTTTTAATTACCATTTACGGTGCTGGGCATATATATGCATTTTCATTTGATATGGTAGGAGTATAAAATATCCTACTTCACTGTACAGAGGATAAATTCAACATCCTAATCAAAATATGAATTCAGGATTAGGTGGGCCAAAAAAGGGTTAGATTATTTTTTGAGTAATAACAAGCTAATTTATCCACACAACCAAGTCACTGGAGAGGAACTTAATTGTTGGATCTTTTTAATGAACATGACTTAGGCAGAAATATGGTTTGTTTTGAGTATGTTGAACTATTTCCTACTGAACAGCTGTTTATCCCTGGACTCTGGTAAATGATCTCCAAAAGAAAAAGATCATAAAACAGGGGTCAAAGGAACACAACTGGAATACACCCGAGGTTCCTACTCCGAGGTGCCCACTCCGGCCTTTCTGTAAGCAAGCTGGGGAGGCGGGTACGGTCACCCTCCTGCAGAAGACCCATAATCAGACTCAAGCTCCAGGTACACACAGCTCCTCAGGTCTGACTCTCATAGCCCCAGTCATTAGCAATGCCACTAGGAGCCAGTATCCTCGCACAGAGTTTTTACTTTCTTAAGTGACCTTCCTACTTAAAAAACACAGCAGTAAACAGAAACAGAAAAGCATTGCTAATTCACAGTATATTACTAGAACATGCTAGTTACAAATATTTAGGGGCACCCTGCATGTTTAGTGGTATGTATATAGGGATGAATATATGCATGATCTATATTTGTCTGTCTGTCTCTATCTATCTATGTATCTATCTATGTATCTATCTATGTATCTATCTATGTATCTATGTATCTATCTATCTATCTATCTATCTATCTATCTATCTATCATCTATCTATGTATCAATTATCTACCTACCACTGCTTGCTGTCATCAAACATGGAATTGGATCAGAAATGCCCCCCACCCCAAAGATTCATGTATTCACAGATTGGTGTCTGGTTGTACTATTGGGAGATGGAACAAATCCCTCAGGGGATACCTATAAAGGTTTTATTTTGTGCCCTCTTACCCAGCCCTCTCTCCCACTACCACGAAATGAGTGGTTATGTTCTACTACCTGCTTTCTGCCATTTCGGCCCCGCAACCAAGTCACGTGACCACTGATGGAAACAGCAACAGCGAGACAAAGTCAACCTTTCTTCCATCACATTGGCCTTATCTGGTATCGTATAAGCAATCAGAAGCTAATGTATCTGCGAAGCCAGAGCTACACTGCCACAAATGTGCTTTTCTACTTCCCTTTACTCTCCTTCCCAAGAGTGTCTCAGCTCCTACCACATGCAAATCCTGTGGGGAAAGAGTGGTGTCTGGTGGATAATATCCTAGCGAAAGACGCGTTCACCCCCCCCCCCCACACACACACATGCGAGCACGCATGCACGCACAGTTAGTAATATATAATTTGTGTTATGGAGGGGAAAAAGAAAACAGGATTAAGGGGGGCAGGAGGAAAAGTGCAAGCAGGGAGGCTAGAGCCAATTAAGCAGGTGTCCAGGCAGAGTCACAGTTATGAAAGTGACATTCTGACACTTCATGATTAGCTGCAGAAGAACATGACAAGGTGATGCAGAAACTAACGGCGAGGTCCTAAGAAGTAAGACTATCTGGCACATTCCAGGATAAGCAAATGATGAGGCCACAGGAGGGTGAAAGGGTCGGGGTGAAAGCGATGGGGACAAAATAGAGGGCCATGAGGTCACAGTGAGGAGCAATAGAGTTTGGGGGTTAGGAGGAATATATGATATGTTTTTAAAAATATCATAGGAGCTGAGGACAGGGCTCAATGGGTAAGAGAGCTTACTGGACAAACGTAAGTCTGAGCCACAGAACCCATGTAAAAAGCCAGCCATGGCTGTGTATACGTAATCCCAGGAATGTGGAGAGGGGAGGCAGGATCATGATGAAGGCTTGCTGGCTGATAGCCTCATTCTAGGTTCCAAGAAAAGATCCTGTCTCAAGGAAATCAAGTGGAGAATTATAAAGCTGGACACTCATTGTCTACCTTTGGTATCCTAAGGTGCATGCATATGCACACTCACACATATATGGGCATTTAATCCACAAACACAGAGACACACATACACACACACGTCTTCTAGAGTCCCACTCCCCTCCTTGCCACATACAAGAAGGAACATGGGTGAATCTGTCTCTTAAATCTAAACCCTAGGAAGCTGAGTGTTATGGGAGCAAGTTTCCTCACATGTGTGAAGGGCCATTTCACTTTAATTCCAACACACCGGTGCAGGTTGCAGGCCCTTCTGTATATTCTTAGGCCTTCTCAAGATCCACAGAAGTCTATTTTCTGGGTGATGGGGAACAGGCTTGCTTCTAGTTTCCTAATTAATCTTGGTGGACAGTCTCTTACAAAACACACAGCTCTTGAGAACACATTGCCAGTTCCCATACTTGCTGCCCCTTGAGGAAGTTACTTTAAAACAAAGGGAAACTCACTGAGGTTTCCCGGATGTGGCTGAGGTCACCCTGCAGCTCAGAGGGCTCAAGGAGACGAAGCATCAAGTCAAACCATACCGACACTGGTTTCCCTTGTTGCTCCAGCTTGGTAATCAGTCCATCTTCTAACCGTCCCTGGGTATGTGCGTGGAGGAACGCCAGGACGCCAGCATCCCTTGTGCTTATTTGGATAGGACTCTGAGTATGTAACGTACACACTGTCCTTTCCCAGATTGTTTGTACCACTGAAGACAATGCAAACATTAAAGGGAGAGGCTGCCATATTGTTGGAGGAACAGTAACGAGAAAAGTTTATATAGGCTCAGTACAGAGGCTTTTTGTTTGATTTGTGGTTGGTTGAATACATGGATGAGGAAACCATGGGGACTAAGGGATGACTGGACTCCAGTTTATTTTCACAGTGACATTTAAAGATATTGTAAAAAGTTGTCTCTACAGTTTTTGTATCCAGTTGACTTCCCATTCTCCAGGGTGACACCATTTATAAAAAAATTTTTACTTTTATGTTTACTTTTGTGTGTCATGGTACATGTGGCAGACAACTTGTTGGGGTCAATATGGGGGCTGGGGAAGGAACCCAGGGGGTCAGGTTTCTCCTTCCATCAATATGGGGGCTGGGGAAGGGACCCAGGTGGTCAGGTTTGACAGCAAGTACCTTTAGTTGCTGAGCCATCTCACCGACCTGGCATGCCACAAAGTTTCAATTATGATGGAGTTCTTGTACCTTTAAACTCTCACGACCTTGAGCACCTAAACTACAACACAGACAGAGTGATCCCTAAACAGAAGTCTATGAATAGCAGCTAGCTGATACAACTGACACAGGCTCAGACAAAATCTGGTGATTCCCCCACCCGCAGGGCAGAAAGCAACCGATCTGCACACCACTGGCAAGTGAAGATCACAGCAAAGACCTCACTGCCTTCTCACTGAGAATGCTGTTTGATTTAGAGCTGGAAATGCTGGCGCTCGAAATGGCTATAAGTTATGGGACATGGCAGTGTGGGTAATTTATGCATGAGTGAAACATAAACCTGCAGAGAAGAAATTTATGAGAAAATTTAATCTGAACGTGACAGGGCTTTCAAACTGCCATCTCAAGTTAAACCATTTTTTTTTTAAAGTTTCCCTTATTTCTCTAATTTTGAAGTTGCTAAAAACTCTTAGTGCATTCAAAACCTAAACACCGATCATTTCTACCAAGTGTCAGGTAGACAGGCCATTCATAACAGGAAAATAAGAGTTTGTGATCTCTCAATAGAACAGCAGATTTTAGAGAGGAACAAAGGCGCTTTGGCCCATGAGCCCTGCTGTCACGCATGTTTTACAGCCAGCTCTATCACGGTTGCTGGAGAACACTATCAACGTACTGCTTGGACATAAGGTAATAAAAACGTAATCTATGCTGTGTACTCCTCGACAGCCAAGCTACATTTCTCTTTTATGTCTGTGTACTTGTACTGACATGGGGTTTTTATCATATAAGTGAAATGGATGTAGAAACACGAATGTCGGCATTATTTTTGTTAATATCTATGTTCCACACATTTAAAAGCTGTCTTAAGGCCGAATGCAAACAATACACAGACAAAAATAACTAAAACGAAACGACAACTGGAAGCCAGAATGGCTGAATCGTAAGGGTATTGTTTCTTGTTAGTTTGCTGGAAGCTTCCTCAACTTTATTACCAGTGGGTTCATAAAGACATGGCCAGTTTTAACTGCTCAATACTTTACAGACGAGTTCAGAATGTCACTCTTCACTCTCATAGGAGGGAAATGAAGATGTGACCTTAACTTCTCTGGCGGCCTTAAAGATAAAGCCAATTTCATTTTACCCCAGACTTCCAGAGCAATCTTTCCCAACTCACGTATATTCTTTATGCCGGGCTTTAATTCTGCCACATCCCTCACCCCACTAATAAACGACTGAACTGTGGACTGTTTAGATTAACCTACTAGAGGCTCTCAAAAGGCTTAGCCATAGCGCCAGCACACCTTGGTGTTAAAGAGGATGTGTGCCTGATGGCCACTTTTCATTTTGTTGTAATTTTGCATGTGTGCACGAGCAAGCAAGGGCAGGAAGCCAATGTAGAGGGCGTTTTCCTCAGTCGTTCCCTAGTCTATTTATTTTTAAAATTTATTTATTTTCATTCTATTTACATTGGTGTTGTGCCTGCAGGTATGTTTGCATGAGGGCATCAGATCCCCTAGAACCAAAGTTACAGATAGCTATAAGCTGTTGTGTAGGTGCTAGGAATTGAACCCGGGTCCTCTGGAAGAGCAGCCAGTGCTCCTAACCACTGAACCATCTCTCCAACCCCTCTATTTATTTTTAATGATGGTCTCTCCCTAAATTGGGAGCAAATTAATTGGCTAGACTGACTCCACTCCGGAATCCACCTGGCCCCACTTTCCACTCCAGGGCTGGGGTTATGGATACCTGGGTTGCAGCCCCTGACTCTGCATATAGATGCTGGGGTTACAAACTCAGGTGTGCATGCTTGCATCACATGCATCACATGCAG
>NC_022010.1:92638690-92653728 GCF_000317375.1 Microtus ochrogaster
AAGGCGTGCGCCACCACCGCCCAGCTCAAAGTTGTTTTTTTATGGCAAAAACTCAAAGTCTAGCAATTGCCTGATTCAAGTAATAAGTCTTGTCAGGAAATGATTCATGATGGGGCCCCAGTGAACAGTTCTCTATACACGTAGTCTTAAAACATTCAATGGGAGAGCTTTTTTTCTAGCCCACTTAGCATTTATTTTTCTACCAGGCACAATTCAGACGGAGCATCTGTAAAAACCAACCACCTCAGAGCAAAGTGATGCCGTTCAATTAACTCTAAACGGGGGATGGAGCAAAGTGTAAACCGCGCTGTTCCTGCTCTGTTCATCTCTCTTCTAAATTGAGTCTGCCATCTGCATTTGACCTCCAGGTGACCATGACTCTTCAATTCAAATGTGTGGCTTTGCTAGAAATAAGGTAGCATAGCCACATGGCTATAAATAACTAGAAATTATATGCTTTCTCCCATATGTTGGTACTAGCACTGCAAAACCCTTCACTCGCTGTGATTGAATAGTCTCTGTAGGGAGACAAGAAATACAGCTGACAAAATCACTTCATCCTCCCAGGAAGGAAGGATGTCAGGGTCTGAACCACACTGTAAGTTGAAGAAGAAAGTGAGACTTCTAAGATCTGTCAGGAAAATGTTATGTATATTTCATGAAAATAAATTCTCAGATAAGGTTTATCAATTAAGAAAAATTAAAACTGACAATCTTTTACATACTGAAAGGAAATGAAATTGATGAGAATCCCTCACCGCCATTTTTAAAAATGATGAGGAATAGAAATGCCTGCTACTCACATGCCTGGCATGGCTGGGGAGGGTGTTACTAGTTTTCAGCTTGTCTTTGTTTCCTATATTTTTTAAAACGTGCCTTCTGAACATCAGAAACTGTCTATCCTAGAAAAACATGAGAACCAAATGCTGAGCCATTTGGTGTGGAGCACAGCCAGGGAGTCATTTAGGTTTCAAACACGGTCCTCCTGTGTCTGAAGCCTCCAGACCACTCATCAAGTGCTTTGGGCCTCATTTTTGTCCATATGCACAAAAAGGGACGAGGCAAATGTGCACAAGTGTACCAGAAAAAGATCTGTGATCTTTGAAAGTGCTGGGAACAATGTAACAGACACACAAATTAACGTTTTAGAGGAAAAAAGTTCACAATAGCGGGACACAGGTTTACTGTGTCAATCAAAACACATCCTTCCAGTGCTACCCCATCATTTGAATTGGCTGGACTTTCTTAAGGAGGCCATACTGAAAAATGGTCATGTAGTATGAGTTTTAATTATAAAATATATAACTGAAATTGGGTCTCCTCTTCAGGCTTCAGTAAGTATCGACAATATAGTTCATCCCCAGAGAGGGTGAATCTATTTTATAGCCTGAATTTTAAAAATGAACATTGATGTGTTTGATACCACATTTTAAAATGAAATTAGACTGATTTGGCAGCCAGAAAAACAAATACTGTGAAGATGAGGAGCCTTTGGTTAATGCAATGCTATTTTATAGGAACCCCCCTTTCTCTTTCCTATCCACAAAGCCTCAAGTGGAGCACCTCATCCCAGGCAATGTGCCTTCTGGAAGAGAAGAAGGGTAACCCTGAAATCTAGGTGACTGACCTCGTGCGTTCTAATTGTTGTCATTTCACACACAAAACTGCGGTGCACACAAACTTGTCTTTGATACACGATACTATATTTTTAGGGAGACAGTACCTCTATTAATACATCTGATGTCATTAAATTACGGCATGTTGGCAGCTTTCAGGAAATAAAAGTTCTGTCAAATCAAGAAACACTATGTGGGTGATATTTCATGGAACTACACAAATCAGAAAAGAATTTGATCAGAAATATAAGTAGTTTAAGTCAATATTCTTGTCCCGACATCTGAAGCTGCCTGGTAAAACTGGTGAAACGACGAGCAAGGCAATGGGAAGAGATAGTGTCCATTAAAGGGCACCTGGTCGAGAATCACAAAGTCCATGCAAAGAGGTGGTGAGAGTGAAGGTCACACCCAGCCATGCAACACACTCCTTCCCTTGTCCCTCCCCCAAGTCAACAGCAACATACGTTTAACAGGATCTTGGGGAAGCTGTTCACGGGTAGTCTTGAGTAAACTTTGGGTTGCTAAGGAGAAAACAAGAGAACATAACTAAAAACAAAAACAGAAACACGGGAATGAGGCAGTAACACACTCATACGATGCATCAAGAACTAAATTTAAGAAATGGGGAAAAATCATTCAACCAAAAATAAGACCTAAGCAGGGAACCAAAGAACACACACGGATGCGATTTGTCCCCAGTAAAGGTTAGTACTGCAACCGTGGCACGTTCTGCCACTGTTAGGACATCAGAAAATCTTCTGGAGGACTTTTGGCTCTCTTCTCCCTCCTTGCCACCAGGAATCTTCAATGCCCTTCAACACCTTCCTCACAGGAGCTCTCCCAACTTCACCTGTTTAAAAGAAACCTGGCTAGGCTATGTGATGAAGCTTCATTCTCCACGCATGACTATCTGCCCACATGACTGGCCTTCAACCCCTTTGTTCTCTTTCCTCCTTTATGACTTTTTATTCATGTGTGTAGTGTATGTGTTTGTAACGTCTGTGTGTACGCATACATGAGTGCTAGGGTACGCACGCACAGGTGTGGAGACCAGAGGTATCTTCCTCGATCATTGTTTACCATTGTTTGAGACAAAGGTTTTCAATGAACAAGCAGGTCACTGGCTAGCTAGACTGGCTGCCCAGCAAACCTAGAGACCTTCCTGCCTCTGCATCCTGAGAATGTACAGACTTGTGCCACCATGCTCAACAGGTGATAGAGACCTGAACTCAGGTTCTCTCGCTTGCATCGCAAGGTTTCTACAGACTGAAGCATCTCTCCAGCCCTCCCATCCTCTCCTCTTTTCCTCCAATGGTTCTGAGAATTGAACATAATCCGGTACCTGCTAGGTAAGTGCATTCCCAGCTCTGTCTTTGCTTTCTTGATACTTTGTAGTCCAGTTCTGTAATAATTAAGTCAGAACTAGTGTCCCCCTGTGATAAAAACCCTATTGGCAGCATTGAGGTTTTACACATTGTTGAGTAAAGTGTATGGATCCCCCACCAACCCTGGTGAAGATATGTAATGTTTTTCTCCCTGCTCAGAGTGATCAAATGGAAAGGGCATAAAGGGAAGTTTCCATTAGGGTGGGTAAGAAAATGTGTACAAATCTTGAGGTGAATTCATCTCTGCTAATAATGTAAATCAAACTTCCTCATTGCTAAGTTATGGTATTCCAGAAAATAAAGCAACCCTAGGGAAAGGGGAAAAACTTGAGAAATTTGCCAGGAAATCCTTACCTAGCATCTAATTTAGACCATAGCAACAAAGGCCCTTTATTCCAAAGGCTCCAGGCCACAGAATCCCTCATTGTATTCCACATTATGTAGCCCAGTTAACCTCTAGGTGAAAATGAGGGTGGGCATCTTGAGCTAAAGGTATCTGCGCTCATCCAATCAGAGACACTACACTTGTTTCCACAGAGGACTGAAATGGCCTCATCTACTAGGAGACCAACAAGAACTCTCCAGGTCCCAACCTGATCAGCTACTTCATGGTTTAAGATCTTAGTGGAGGACACCTTTGGTTGTTTTGCTTGATTTTATGATCTGGTTGGAATCCCAGGTATTCCTTGGCAGGGATCACCTCCCTATAAATTTAGGAATAGAATGCAAGAATCTCTCAAAAGAGAAAGGCACAATTACTAAGATCATTGAAAAACTAATATTTCTGATTAATAATTAATATTTCTAACTTGTGGCCAAGAATATCAATGAGGACTTTACCTAAAAGTCTATTAACAAAAGCAGATATGCCATGTGTCTGACACATGACTTCTTAAGGACCAGCCCTCTGGGGAAGTATTTTATCTTGCACTGACATCATCATGACTCCTTATACCTGTTCCCCACAGTAAAGAAAGGTAGATGCTTCAGAGAGACCTGCAGCTTGCTTCCCTCAGCCTCATGCCATTGAAAGCAGCTAGCATTGTCCTTTTGTATGCACATGTGCATTTGTGTGTGGGCCTGCATGCCCTGGATCCCATGTGGCAGCTGGAGGGCACACTCAGGGCCAGCAAACACTTTCCACCTAGTTTCAGACAGTCCATTTCAACTGTGTAGCCCAGGCTAGCAGGTCCTAGGATTCAGGTGATTCTCCTGTTTCTGCCTCCCATCTCTCTTTAGGAATACTAACATTATGGAGGCACAGGTTATGCATTTGGGTTAAGTGCATTCTGGGGACTTGAATTCAGGTCCTCCATACTTGCACGACATGCACTTTTACTAACTGATCCATACCCTTAGCCCTTTTCTACCTATTTCTAAGGTGGCGGGGAGAGATTAAAAAAAAAAAAAGTTGACAAATATATGTGTTCTGGGAACAACATGGGAGTCTGTGTCAGTTTGAATGAAAATGTTCCCCACAGACCCATAGGGATTGGCACTATTAGGAGGTGTGGCTTTGTTGGAGGAAGTGTGTCACGAGGGGGTGGGCTTTGAGGTTTCAGATGCTCAAGTCAGCCTCAGTGTCTCTCTCTTCATGCTGTCTCCGAATGTAGAACTCTTAGCTACTCTCCAGCACCATGTCTGCCTACATGCCATCATGCTTCCTGCTATGATGACGATGGACTGAACCTTTGAACTGTAAGCCAGTCCCAATTAAATGTTTTCCTTTATAAGTATTTCTTCACAGCAATAAAACCCTAACTAAGACAGCACCTGAGACTGCATAAGTTCAATTCAGTCAAATATGAGTTCAATTCAGTCAAATTTCTTTAACAAAATAAAAAAACAAAACAAAACATGTCATGAAATAACAAAGGAATTCACAATGGCAATCTTGTTAAGGCTGTCGAAGCTTCATAAGCCAGCTTCCAGTGAGAGACAATTCGCACATGTGCACATGCAGAAACATGAACACATAGGTAGATAGACAGACAGACAGTATGAATTTGCAGGAAGGACTGAGGAAGACAAAAGCCCTTTTGGAAAGAGAAGCGGTCGGACGTCCCCATGGGTTGCAAGAATAATCTGCCACAACTATAAAAGAATACATCCAAGGCCATGCTTTATTAGAAATAGATGGAGAGATGCGCGCTCGTGACTGAACATACGTGGAGACTTCCGGTCATTAGAGAAGTTGACAGGAATGTGGTTAGTGGTAGCGACAGGCCCATTCCCAAGAAAAAGGGGGAAAATCAATCTGGTACAAAGAGCAGAGCCAGCGGCGAGAAAGACGAGAGGTGGCCAGGCTGGAGGAAGGGTCCACTTACAGACGCTGCCACACACCGCCATGCAGTACTCTTCCGTGTCAAAGTTGTTCCTGTTGCCGCCACATCCGCCGTAAAAGAATGGGGCGCACTTCCCTTCAGTGACATCAAAGTACCAGCGGGAGATCATTGCACGGCATGGCCCGGTCTCGGCTTGTTCAGAGCACACCTCTAATCAGAGGAGATGTGGGGAACCACATTTAGCATAAAACGGCACCTTCTGGCTGTTCACGTACATACTTACTCATGTGAAGCACTGACCTGCCCAGTGGTAACCTGGGCTGGTCGTTGGCAGCACCTACTAAGTCTTCACTGAGGAAGTTAATCACCTACCCAGACTCTTCAGAGTCACCTCTCACACAAAACAAGACATTCTCGGATGGCTTAATGTGTAGGATGTAATAGCAGCTAGAGGATTGTTTTGGCTAGAAGTGAAAGGGTCTTTTTCTTAGATTTAAAGATAAAAGGTATCTGCACATAAAAAAAAAAATTGTTGAAAAAAATCACTTCGAGTCAACTTTGAGGTCCAAGGATTGTTTGGGCTGTGATGGCAAAGCTTACATTCTCACCAGCTTCTGACTGGTTTCCTCAGTAAATACTCATCTAGACTCATGTATAATTAATTACAACTATTTTTAATGTTTCCAGTCTGCCCACTGATTAAACCTGAAAACATTAAGTAACATTTGCGACAGTGAATGACAGTCAGTCAATCATGGTAATTCTAAGAAAATTTTTCTTTGTGTATTTTTATATTATCCTTAGCCAGTAATGTTCTAAACAGTAACACAGCAAACATATTCAAACATATCAACATATACCGCACATTGTTACATTAAAACACACCTTACCTGTCTTGCCACTGTCCCCAAATCAGTTCCACAATCCCCATTGACTTAAAATACAGTAATTCATTCTGGTGCATTTTAAAAGCTGATCACGATTAGAAGCTAGAACTCTATAGACATTTCATATTATCTGCTTTTGCTAGAAGTAGAACAATAGCTCCATTTCTTTTGGGGGGTTGCTCCCCAGCCTTGCTAGCTGACCATTCATATACATATATCTTGTTTACACTTGGTTTTACTAACTTGCCCAAAGAGAAAATACCGTTCTAAAAGATAAAGAAGTGTAAAACCCATAGCCTCTAGGTTAGAAATGGTCAGCATGAGGAAGCCAGTGAGTCCTAAGAAGATAATCTCTGGGTCCCAGCTACCAAAAAAGACCATCCTTGTATTACCCTGGAACACTCCAAGATTACACAACGTTCTTCAAACAAGCAGAAAACAAAACAAATCATCTATAGCAGCCAAAGGGAAACTCTGTTTTCTGTTTCTATTAAAAAAAACTCCCAGAGACCTGGAGGCGAGTATGCCCTTGAGTCCACTCCTACCTCATGGAGACTAGCTTTTAAATCCTTACTGTACCTACCTTCAGTTACTATTACTCTATGTCCTGCTCAGTTGGTTGTTGGAGATACTATGCATCTGGACATTGTAACCCAGAAGACGCCCCGCCCACATCCAGACCTCCTGTGTCAATCATCACACTGTAATCAACTAAGGACAAAGCCCTCTAAAGAGCAGGCAAGCCTCTAGAGAACCTCAGAAATGACTCTATTGCGGGTGTGTGTGTGTGGGGGGGGGGAAATACAAGCATCTAAAGAAGCCTCTAAAGTGATGCTGATTTTCCTACAGTTTCACAAGGATGCACCTGATTCCAGAAGCATCCAATCAGCGTCACATCATGTGAGAGGCCCCATTCGGTGCTCTGAAAGCCCACAGCCCCCAAGTCTGTCTGAAATGGTTTCTGTATGGAATTTTGGCAGAGGACAAAAACTAGCTGGCATCTTCATGACACAACCCCATCATTTGGCTCTAGCATCCCCAAATCAGACTGGGACTCTACATAATAAAAGGAAAATTAGCTGGAGGAGATGCTTATCAAGTAAGTGACCGCAGCTTCTGGATGGCATGCCCACATGTGGGAGTTGGGAAGAGCGGTCATCAGTGTTCTCTGCTTCTAGGTCTTTAACATCATTTTCAGTTAGAATAAATATTTTCAGGATGGGTTTTCTATCTTTCGCTTTGTCTCCCCCAGCAATCTCGACAAATTCCTGTTAAGAGGCAGGCTCTCCCTAGGAAGCCCTGGTATGCCTGTTGTGGACCTGTCTTCTTCCTGTTGAGGGCTGAGATTATAGATCTGTGTCACCATGCTTAGCACTGTCGTTCATGTTTCTACTTCTCTAATTACCTGTCTCACTTCACAGGGAAATACAATGAAAATAAAGGCAAAGACATTTAAATCAGCAGCACTAAGTGTGTTGACCTTCAATATTACAAATAAATTTCATTTTGCTATCTACATTCAATCCATCAATAATGGAAAAGGCTAGCTTTAGTGACATTTAAAACAGCCATGATCCAGTATGGTGGTGCACATCTGTCAATCACAGTTTCTGGAAGACAGATGCAGGAAGCTATTGATAAACTGAAGGGTAGTCTAGTCTAAACAGCAAGTGCTAAGCTACAAGCAACAAGAAGAATAGAGAAACAAAAACAAAACAAAACACAACAACATTCTTTTCCAACACTAAAATCACATACTTCTAAGAGAAATTTCATTCATCATGTGCTGTTTTAACAAGTAGTCATAAAAACAAGATGATTACTCTATTAGGAAATAAATGATCAAATATTTATTATCTAGTAATCATATTGTACTAAATATAATCATGCAAATTAGGACAGTAAGCTAGAGCTGAAGCTTTATGCCAAGTCTCATGCTCCAAATACAGGGGGAAATATCAATAAAGCACACCAGCAGCTGCGGACCTTATTGAAGCCACAGACTCAGGAGCAGGTGGGTGCTGATCTATGACAGAAATCTCTAGGACAGTGGCTCTCAACCTTCCTAATGTGGCTACCCTTCAACACAGTTCCTCATGCTGTGGTGACACCCAACCATTAAAGCTGTATTCGTTGCTCTTTGTAACTGTAATTTTGCTACTGTTATGAATTAAATTATCAGTAATTTAAATCTCTGTGTTTTCTGAGGGCATTAGGTAACCCCTGTGAAAGGGTCACTGGATCCCCAGAGAAGTCCCGACCCACAGGTTGAGAACCAATGTAGCAGGTATCCTCAATTGGTTCTGCTTTGTACTTAAATGCTCAGCTTTCTGTCATTGTAATTATACCTGACCCGACTCCACACCTTCCTGTGCGGGAAGGTTTCTTATAAAGCAGCATCTGAAGGAGATGGGCATGGAAAATGACCTCTAGACAGCCAGCGCTCCTGTGCTGGCTCTGTGAGGGAGCACTGAGAGCAACGCACATCACTATGGTGTTTCCGCAACCTTGGTTTCCGTTTCCTGCTTGACATGCAGCACGGTATCAACAAACTCAAAGTTAGAACAAGGTATGAATGAGGTATGCTTTGAGTTGTGGAGAATTTGAATGAGGGACTTGCTAAAAAATTGTTTATCTGTAAAAAACTAAATCATATCATTTGGTTATTTCCTTTGTAAAAATATCCCATCACTGGTATGTCAAGCTGCACTGGTTATGATTCTCCAAATTCCCCAATCCTGTAATAATCACCTTTCACAGTCTAGTAAGGATTGACTGTGCCACACAGAGAAAAAATAATAAAAACAAAACAAAACAAAATACAGAGCACAAATGGAAAGTCAGTAGACAAGGAAATCTTTCCCTGCCAGTCTCTTATTTATGGCCTCCGTACCAAAATCCTCAAAGCACAGCAGGCAGAAAATGGTGCCAGGGCTTCTTCAGTGCAAGATCCATGACCAGCCATGCCCCTCTCCAGATGGGTAGGTTCCAGGACAGCCAGAGGCGACTCAGGTGAACAGCAAGGTTTGATAAGCACCATGCGACCATGAGGTGAATGTGGGAGGTAGGGTGTAGTTTTCTTGCCTGTGTTCTGAGAGGCAGGGTCTCACCATATAGCTTAGGTCGGCATGAAACCCCATGATCCTCCTGTCTCAGCCTCCCAAATACCAAGATTACAGGAATGAGCCACCATGCCCAGCTAATTTATTTAAATGTATCTGCATGTGCTATATTAATGATACAAAGTACTGTCACATCCTAAAAGCATCAGAGTGGAAGATTTGGTACAAATTTTAAAAAAGGTTGGTTTATTAAAAGAAATTCACATATGTGAAAATGAAAGATAAAACATACATTAGATTTTTAGAATTAAGAAAATATAGAAATACGGACAAACTATTTTAACTAATTATCAACATATCCCACTCTAAGCAATCAGTTGTTTTTAAGCAACATCAAAATAAAGTCAACACTTCTGCCTTAAAGCAAATATTGAGAAAACAATTCTCTTATATTTAAATCTATGAAAATGTTGCTTCTCCAAAATGTGAATTCTAGGGACCATCTTCCCATAACTCATGAAAGTTTTTATTTTTATTTTGAAAATAATGATGGAAACCAATAAAAATCAAATAATAACTAAACTAAATGTAGAACATACCCCCCCCCCCCCAACACTTTTCTGGAAAGAAATTCTAGATAGCACCAATGCCCTTGAGAACAAAAGAATGTTTCCAGTGAGTTGGGGTCTGGAAATAGGACACTGAGGAAGACAGGGCATGGCCACCTCTCCACAGTAGCTGGCTTCTTGCCAAGGGCTCCAACAGAAGAGAACCCGCAGGCTGAGAACAGGATCATTCCCAGTTAAAGTCTAGACGATAAGCAAGGCTGGCTTTTTACCACAGTATATTAAGGGCAATGGATTCTTTGGAAGAGGAAACACTGAAACCACGAAGAGTTCCCTCCACACTTCACAGTGTACGGGGTAGCATGTATCGATAGCAGGCATGGGACAGGCCAGTAATTCTAGCACATGGAACTGAGACACAGAGAGATCAAGTTTAAGGCCAAACAATGAGGCTCTGTTTCAGCACACACCCATACCCACAACCTCCCCTCCCCAAGCGCGCGCGCGCACGCACGCACGCACACACACACACACACACACACACCATGCTCACAGAGTGTATGCCATATTTTAAGTTAATGCTTCTTATAGTTTTCTGTCCCTCATTATGTTACTGGACTGAATTATACATATTATCTAATATTTATTTTATCTTACTATTAAATAGTGACTTAGTCATATTTATGATGTCTCTTGCTTATTTTCATGCTATAAAATATGTTCACTGGCAACCTAACATGCGAAAAACACCGAACTAAGAGATGACATCCGGATGAGACGGAGAACGGCTCATTTTAGTAATCATGTAATTAAACTTTTAGAAATCAACTAATTACTGTGTGTGTGTGTGTGTGTGTGTGTGTACATGCATGCACACATGCACACTCTTATGTTCTTGTGCATGTGCACAGTGTTGGTGAGGGGGGAGAGTCCTAAGCATCACACGGAAGAAGACAGAGGTGCTGCTACACATCCTATGATGCATAGAACCGTCCTCCAGAGCAAAGAGTCCCCTGAACCAAACAGCGAGTTTTGTGTGGCAGATGAGTCGTTTAGCCCATCAAGACTATTATTGTGAAGCAGCCACCAATGTCTTTGACATCCTGGGTAGCAAAGGTTAGGAAATTTCCAGAAAGAAAGGAAGCATGAAAAATGGCCAGTGAGACCTCCCTTGGCTTGACATCATGAAACATCAAGACCTCAAAGTAAGGGGCTGGAGAGATGGCTCAGCAGTGAAAGGCACTTGCTGCTCTTGCAGAAAGAAGGAGGACCCAGGTTTGGTTCCCAGCACCGGCATGGCTGCTCACAACTGTCTACACTGCAGTTCCATCCATCCTCTTCTGTCCTCTACCCATGTGGTGTGTAGACACGCACGCAGGTAACATACATGTACATAAAAGTAAACAAAATATTTTAAAGGAACTCAAAACGTTCCTTTTTCCCATTCCATCTCAAAAGTTATTCAACAAGACACAAGTAGAAGAAAACCAACCAGTTCTTATGAGGTTACAGTTTTACCATTACAAGATTATCACATTCTACCTGTCATGTCTCCTCTGCCCGAGACCCATTTCCTTACTCATTTTACATCACAAGTCTGAATTTTTCTAACATGCAGGTTGCTGTCTGGAAAGCCAGGGAACCTGTGAACATGTGAAACAGAGACTGACTCAACTTCATCCCTTCTGGAATTCTCCCTCATCTCATCTCCTAAGAGAATCACAACAGGACAGACAAGCTATGCTGGTGCCTAACAGGCACAGAAGAACCTTCAGAAGGGCAAGGCGGTTCAAGGCCATCGGAAGCAGGCATTTAGTCTGCAATCTACCCTGTATTTTTGGAGTTCTGGACAGTTGTTATTAAGGGAACTAAATATTTCCATTAAAAAACATAGCTTTGTTACCTGAGCCAATATACTCTTGCACTTATTAATGAACTGAAAAGGAAAAATATATACATAGTTTTGTTAACTGCTTTCAAATTTGTTGCACTGTATCTTAAGAAGCTGATTTTTAAAAAATTACCAGATGTTAAGTAGATTTATAGTTGTGTTTATATAATAAGGCACAACATTTTTTTAAAAATTGTTTTTATTGAGCTATATATTTTTCTCCCTCCCCTCTCCTGTGACCCCCATGCTCCCAATCTCAGGACATTTTGCCATTTTCTGCTTCCTATGAAGATTAGATCCATGTATGTCTCTCTTAGGACCTATTTGTTGTCTAGGTTCTCCGGGGTTGTGATTTTTAGGCTCGTTTTTCTTTGCTCTATGTCTAAAAGCCACTTATGAGTGAGTACACATTATATTTGTCTTTCTGGGTCTGGGTTGCCTCAATATGATGTTTTCTAGCTCCATCCATTTGCCTACAGATTTCAAGATGTCATTACCTTTTATCATTGAGTAGTACTCCATTGTGCAAATGTACCACATTTTCCTTATCTATTCTTTGGCTGAGGGACATTTAAGTTATTTCCAGGTTCTGGGTATGACAAATAATGCTGCTACGAACACAGTTGAGCACATGTCCTGTGGAACGATTGAGCATCCTTTGGGTATATACCCCAAAGTGGTATTGGGGTAGATTGCTGCCTAATTTTCTAAGAAATCCCCATACTGATGTCCAAAGCATCTGTACAAGTTTGCACTCCCACCAGCAATGGAGGAGTGTTTCCCTTACCCCACATCCTCTCTAGCATAAACTGTCATCAGTGTTTTTGATCCTGAATGTACAACATTTTCATCTTTGTGAATTTACTAAACCACTGAATTATGAACTTTGAGGATAGAAAATTAGATGACAATAAAGTTCTTATTAAAAACAAACCAGTACATATGTGTATACTATTTCTCTGTCTCTGTAAGCCTCCACTCCACAATCTTATAAAGCTGCAGTGAGCTTTCCAGATTAGGACAGTTAAGCTACATGGAACACTTATATGCATCACATAGCAAAGCATGTATGGAGTGTGTCAGAATCAATGACTGCTATGTAACAGGGCACAATATAACATGCTGCCACCTGTCACGTATATGGTCAGTGCTGATGCTAGTTCTCCCGACATTAAAGGGATGCTCCACTTTGGCCTCCATATGTGAGTGCGTTCTCTTTGCCTTAGTTGAAGCAGAGATGTAAAAGCCCGTGCCTTGCGCCCAAAGGAGGCACTGCTGTCCTTTTTCCTATTCCCAAGCACACCTCAGAGTGTTGTCTGTCATATTAGGTTTTTACAGACTCTGGGGAAACAGTAAACTTGGCTTGCTGTGAACATGAACATGAGCAAAGTAAGAATTCCACTAGTGAGTTCCAGGCTTCCTCATGCCATGCTTTTACAGAGAGGTAACAGTGGAGATGGGAGAGACAAGCTAACAAACATGCTTGTTAGATACAACGTCTATCAGCTGGTCAATTCCTCTCTCTTTATAACCATGTCTTCACTGGGCCTTGGGTGAAAACTCCCAGGCATTTTCTTTCCTCCAGGCTGCCGATGTCCTTTTCCACACAGGGTGAACAGATTCACTCTTAAACACTGCAGGTCTGCATGGAAGGACCCGAGCTACCGTTGCTCATATCCCTGTGCCCCTAGTGAGCAATGTTGCACCCAGGATTGCTGTGAGATGTCCCTCTGAATATGTGTTGCTGTAGAGGTGCCTCATCAGTATTGGGGGATGTATTCTAGTCAATCAATGGTGCTCCTTAGTGAATGCTATTAGAAGATCAGAAACTGTTCATGAGGTCAGTAAGCTAATGTAAATTAGCCAGTGCTCAGGTGGCAGGTTTGGTTTCACAAACACAAGTGTTTAAAAAGTCACCTGTATCTGTGTGTCTCTCTGTCCCCTTACTAAAGAATTTCCTTTCCTTCCATGAGGCATAAAATAGCTGAAAGGAATAAAAATTCTTATCTTGAAATGTGGTAACATTCAGTGCCATCTTGTTCAGTTTTCTGCGAGATATAAAATTTAATTGCAAATGTTTTGATATGTGGAATATATTCACACAAAGAAACTATTTTAAGCAAGAAACCGAGTTATGCGTATTATAATGGTAACAGAATGCAGTCTATAAACACCAGCTCTGTTGAACCAACAGCTCATAGATGTATCACGCCATAATCAAAACGTCAATCTGTTGGTTTACCTTTAACACTTCTAACTGGCAGTAAACATTAGCTGTCTAATGTTCCGAATAGATTAGGGGGTTGGAATCAGGACTGCAACCACAGTGACCAGACCTACTGTCTACCAGGAACTGTGCTCAGTGCTTCTCAGGGATTTCCTCACACACGTCTTACAAGTAGCTAAACATTAGACAGGTGTTATTAACCCCGACTTTACGGAGAGACACACTGAGAATTAAAGACTACTTGCTTCATGTCGGGTTTGCAGTTCACAGGCTGTAGGGCTAGGTAGGACTCAAATCTGAGCAACCGTACGTGGACAACACAGAGGGAGTCCTCCTAAGGTACTATGTTAGGCACTTAGCCTAGATCACGTAAGGTCATTCTCAGAGTGAACGTGCAAGGTAGCTTCACTATTTACATCAGACAGGTAAAAAGCAGGTTACTCAACTGGCCCAAGGCTATAAAATGATAAATGTTTCCCATAAACACTACAGTTGGGGCTGCGGAGATTGCTCAGTCTATAAATGGTTTGCTATGTAAACATGACCTGAGTTCAATACTCATATTTTTAAAAAGGCAGGCAAAGTGGTAGGTACTATTCACAATCCCAACCTTGGGGAGACAGATAGGTTGGTCTCTGGGATGTATTGGCCATTTAGTCTACTCTGTTTGATGAGTTCAAGGCCAGCGAAAGATCCTGCCTCCCACCAAAAGGCAGCAAAAAGAAAGATGTTAGGGACCTGAGGAATAACACTTGAGTTGCTTCATAGCTTCTATCGATATCTACATGTGTGTGAACATGAATATGGACCTACATGCGCACGTGTGCGCGCACACACACACACACACACACACACACACACACACAGTACTAAATCAACTTTATATTAGTAAGTAGTATCTGGAAAATAAAGGACTTAGAGAATTGTTTAAATGGACAATATCAGACGCTAAGAACAGTTTCTGAAAAGGCCAGACAATACATGTCTTGGTCTTTCCAGACAATATCCAACCCCTAGTCTCTGCTTTTATAGCATAAACGCAGCCAAAGACAATATTTAAATAAATGGGGCTGAGTGTTTCTCAGAAAAACCTCTGCTTAAGGAGGGAGGGGGACTTGA
>NC_022010.1:92653828-92684415 GCF_000317375.1 Microtus ochrogaster
GTCAGGCAGTGATTAAAAGAATACAGTTTCCGTGTAATTATTTCGGGGCATAAGCTAAGCTAGCCATGTGGGCGGCCGGGAGCAGGGGACGCAGCTCTGCCACTCTTATTTCAACAACTGGGGGAGGGGGAGGGAAATGGGAGGCGGGGCGGGGAAGAGATGGAGATCTTTAATAAATAAATAAATTAAAAAAATAGGTAACACTATTTGTGGTCCCTCAGATATAGTATTCTTAATCATCTGTTATTAGCTGACCTCTGGTCATTGTTATCATTTAACTTAAAGATAAAAAAATTTCAGAAATGTTTGGAGTGGAAATAAAAGATGCATCCATTTCTATAGCAAAAAACAAAAACAAAAACAAAACAACAAGCATTTATGAAGGTTGCAACTTAAATAGAATACCATTCATTTAGAAAGAAAAGTAAAAATATAACTTGGACTCAATCAAACTAAAATAGCCTACCTCATGAGGCCCAAATCCTGGCTTCGTCACATCCTGGTTATATGACTTACATATTTTTAAAATTTTTCCTAAGACTTTAATTGTCTTGACCTGGAGCGGGGATGTAACTCTTCTGCTGCACACCATGGCTATAAGGCTTTAAGGGCAGGATTCAAGCCTTAAAAGGCAAAAGCAATGGTGAACCAGAAAACTTATATCTGCAATGAAGAACTCCAACCTGGCTCCAGCACTGCTTGCCAGCAGGCGGAAGCAGGTCTGTGCTAGCCCTGCTGTGCTTTCTACAGGGCAAAGACTGCAGCTGGCAGCAGAGGCACAACGAATATTAGCTAGATAAATAAACATAAGGTAAACTATAAAGTTTCTCTGGACAGGCAAAATTGGGTAGGTTAAATCGAAGGTTATGGCAGTTACCACAAAACCCACATTTCAGGGGTGACGAAAGTCCTGACATCTTGGGCTTATGCGCTGAAAACTAAGAAGTATCTAAGCAGACTGTTGCTTTACTTAACTGGTAACAACTTGATCCATTAGATTAATATCCAACATTTTCTTAATTAGCAAAGCTTCAAAGCCAGATGGACTCTGTAGTAACTTGCTCACCTCTGAAGAATTCCTTCTCTCTGAAATCAGTCATGCAGAAGAGACAATGGGGTTGAAAATTTTATGAGCGTATACAAATAGCTTCTATTTTCTGCCCTCTGTTTATTCCTCTCAAGTGCTGATGGGGAATGCAAACCCCTACCTAGCCCTTAGGAAACACAGCAAAGACTCACGTTGGCCATTAGAGGGCTGGGGATGATGACACGATTTTCTCTCTAGAGATGGCTGTAAATCACATTTATTTCCTTCCAAGGCTGAAACATTAACATTGAAAATGAGATTGCCATACTAATCTTTCCACTGTAGTGTCTATTTTCAGGCTACAGAAGCAGGCTTTGTAGGAAGAGTTTGACAAAGTGTGTTGTCAGCTGTGCTATTGCTGCAGTTCCTAGTAGGGAAAGAATCAGAGTCACTTTCTATACTAGGATTGTACATGGACAGTTTGTCCCCTTTGGTCTCACCATCAAAAATTCTACATCATTAGCAGATACCCTATGCCACCAAAAACATCTACATCATTAACACATAAAACTACACCATGGCCTGTTTCCTTTAAGCCCCTATCCCAGAAAGATTTGCCTCAACTTATATCTTTGGTAAATCATACATAGAATAAACGAATTCACATAAAAAACCAATTTATAGGATGGTGTGTGCGTGCGCGCGCATGTTTGTATGCCCAGGGTAGAATGTTAGATGTCCTGCTTTAACCCTTTCTGCCTTATTTTCTTGACACAGGTTCTTTCACTGAACATCTCCCAACAACCCCAGCAATCCTCCTGTCTCTGTCCTCCACAGCTCTGGGTTGGAGCTCCTGAAATCATGCCTGACTTTTATATGCCTCTGAGGATCTGAACTCAGGTCCTTCCAGCTTTGCAGCAAGTGCTCTACCTGCTACGCCTGCCATTCCTCAGTCCCTGCCTCTCTTTAAAGCTAGTGTTTGCTTTGGATTTGTTTTATAAACATCTAAACTAGAGATTAAAGTAGAGATTTCTTTGTGAATTCTTAATTGCCTTTGACTTTCTGAATAAAAAATTCCATGGTGTGCATGTCTTTGTATGTTCTGTCTGAATACCTGAAATTGCATATTACATGAAACATCACTTAAAATGACAAAGAAAAACTGGAAAACGACATGACTCTGAAGGTAATAAAATCACATTATCACAAGATAGTTCATCTTGGTTAGGAGTCTGAACTCACCAGTCCTTGTCTACCTGTGATTCACAGCAGCACAATCTCAACAAATCCCGCTGCTCTCAGCACCCTTACTTGCCAATCTGTCATTGAATGCATGTACATTTTGGTCCCAATCCAAATTTCTCAAATTCTCTTATACAGGATGTCAACTAGTTCTGTCTCCCAAACATGCCCTTCACCTTCCACCAAAGCATCATTTCGGTTTTGATATTTTCTACTGACTGTTACGTGCCTCGTATCAAAATTTACCAGGAAACACTCCGCATACCCACCCTTCTGGCCCTAGTCTAAATGCCATCTGCTTTAAGAACCTTCGCTGGTCAATCTGGAAGCTCGTTCTGATGCCTGAAGCAATCTGAATGTTCATATTTCTCATAGAGTAGATGATTTTGTGTTTCCTTGACTCTGGTTTCCTCCTGAATCTTAGCACTCATGACCATTGTGAGCCTGTGTGTGTTCATCACCTGTTCCTGTCAGACCTACAAAAAGAGCAGGTGCAAACGAGCACTCTCTCTGCCTCTAATATCTCAGTCCCAGGGCAGCATTAACAGCCACTGCAATGTGCAGTCAAGAAAGGAACCCTAAGTGGAGGGGACCAGACCAAACCAAACCAAACCAAACCAAACCAACCAACCAACCAACCAACCAACCAACCAATCAAACAAACAAAAATTACCTTTCCCTTGCTGTAAAAATTGGGGCTATGAAATTCATTAAGCCATATCTGTCACTCTTGGTCACAAGAGATATTTGAAAAATTTTGTGGGAAAAGAAGTCTTGGGCATAGAAAAAGCAGTTCAAGCCGGGCGATGGTGGCGCATGCCTTTAATCCCAGCACTTGGGAGGCAGAGGCAGGTGGATCTCTGTGAGTTCGAGACCAGCCTGGTCTACAGAGCTAGTTCCAGGACAGGCTCCAAAGCCACAGAGAAACCCTGTCTCGAAAAAGAAAAAAAAAGCAGTTCATTCAAATCAAGGGTAGCTCTACCTGCACTTCTCTCACAAGCTAAAATAAATAGGAAGCTGCCCTAGGTAGGGAATGATCAAGTTGTGCCATGTACCTGGACCTGCATGTTCCTGTCCCAAACAACACTGAATGCTGTCATTAGATCCGTGAAGGCAGAGTGTTCAATCCAGAATCACCACTTAACAACAGCTCCAAGTTAAAAACACAAACTCCCGAAACACTGTTAAGTGACACAAGTCAGTCATAATGCTGACACATACAACCTTGCTGACATTAAATACTCAGGAAGGGAGGAGAGCAGAGAAAAATGTACAGCGCAATAAAAACAATTAAAAAAAAAGAAGAAAGAAATATTCAGAAAAGAGAAACTCCATTGAGACCAAAGTAGAGTAGCTGCTGCTTGGGGCTATAAGTGAGAACCAGCTCTTTGAGTGGGCAGAAATATCTCGTGGGGTTGCTGAAATGTCCTTAGGCAAGAATATGATGACACTAAATAATTGAGTAAATTTATTAAAGTCACTGAGTTATATATTAAAAATTAGTTCATCTTATGATATATAAATCAGACCTCAATAGCATTCTTAAAAATGCAGAAAAAGGAGCAAGCAACTAGCAATAATAATTAACAGTGTACTTGAGTTGGACAGTGTCCCATATTAAATTCTAATGAGCTATAATCATAGTTTTTAACCAACAGAAAGGAAATCTTACATTGTTAGGGAATTTGTGGATGAAAGTTAATATCATTTGCATTATACCGAAATTAAGTCAACCCATATTCAATAAATCTAGTTCTAGAGGCAGCTTTTACTGTGTGTGTGGGGGGACCCCAATGCACAGTTATTAAACATCTCAACCCCAAAACACATTAGTTGGCATAACATTTGGTTGTTGGATGGTTGTTGAATTTCACAGCATGAAATAAACTGACTCTTATCAAATCATATTAAAAATTAGATTTAGTAAAATCTAATGAAAGTCATTCACACAAAATTTATTGAAATTGTCTATAAGCCCAGCACAGTGCATGACCCAAACTCTAGTCGAATCTCAGGGGTCAAAGAGGCACAGCAAGGCTGAACATTGAACACCTACCACCAGGGGAGGACTCAGTACTTGTCAATTTTATTGACTTCTGGCTAAGTGGGCTCTTATAAAACAGCCTAAAAGATTCCTTAAACAGCACACAGAAGGCATAGGAGACACTGTGCAAACAAAATTTGTGTTCATTTAAACTGATTGCTGAGCTAATTGTTAAACCAAAAAAAACTAAACCAACACCAATAAAAAAACAAGTACAAGAAGCCTTGTGACTCCAGGGAGGGAAATGAGGGCAGGGGGTAGAAAAGGGAAGGGTGTTGTGTTGATGGAAATCAGTTTTTTCCCAGTTTGCTTTCTTTTATCCTAGGGCATTTAAAAGTAAAAATCTAATAGAGGATTACCTCGGACGACCTCTTCCACGGACTCGGTGGTGGTGGTGGTAGTGGTGGCGATGCTGGTGGTTCTCTCTGTGGCCTCTTCGTAGGGCTCCTCAGCCTCCTCCTCCACCTCATCCCCATCCTCCACATCCTCGTCATCATCAGCTTCTTCTTCCTCAACGTCAGCCACTTCCTCCTCCTCTGCTACTTCTACCACTTTATCTTCACTGGAAGAACAAATAAAAATAGCCGTGGAATACTCAGCCAAATGACGTATAGGAAAGCAAAGAAAAATCAAGGAACTTTGGTCATTTGTGAGGGAGCACAGAATTGGAACCCCCCCACAATCACACACCCACACATACAGAGAGAGAGAGAGAGAGAGAGAGAGAGAGAGAGAGAGAGAGAAAGAAAAGGTTGAAAGCAGGTTAAGTAGGAATCTAGCTGAGGTCTACAAAATGTTCACAGGTGCACAGAGGTCTTCTTAGTTTAATGGCTACAAAAAGAGGATGACCATGACTCTAGTTCTATGACATCATGGGAAAGACAAAGTCATGTAGCTCGTGGAGAGAGGATACGGATGCAGACATCTATACAGAGATGCACAAATGGTAGGTAGTAAGCAGCAAGGCAGAATTGCTAAACGACATGTCTAGGACACAATTTAAAAGGCTGTTGAGGAATCCTTGCGGAAAGCATCTGGCTGCCAGTGTAAGCCTGGCTAAAGAGCAAGATAAAGGCAAGGAGAAGCCTACCCGGTACTGCCTGGTGGGGAAGGAGAGAGAGATACACTGGATCAGATCACAAAGTCAACATAAGATAAATGTCTGTGACTGAGACTCTTGGGCACAGTTTTGTCAAATGAGAGCGCCACACAGATGGGAGGAAGAGCGGTCACACCCATGGAAATGCCCCCAGTGACAAACATAGTGCATGGGGATTATCACCCTGAGGTTGATTCCCGCCAGCAAGAAGGAGCTTGTAGTTGGGAAAAGCAATGGGAATCTGGAAGACTGTATTAGCTGTGCCATGATGAAGAGTAATGACAGTGTTGGGGTTGCAGTGATGGCTCAGTGGTTAAAGGCTAGGGGAGTGAGGCTCCTGTGTCATAGAACATCAGATTCCATCTGAACTGGAGACTGGGATGGTCCATGTGTGGTTTAGGATGCTTCCAGGAAGTTGGAAGACTTTCAAATTCAGTGTCTGACAGTATAGCACAGAGACATTTTGCTGAAAAGGAAAGGGGATGCAAAGTGAAGACCATAGCAAGGAGGGAATACTATGAATTCCTCTACGATCCAGGGATTTTCCTATATAGGTTGCATAATGAATGATGCATGTGAGGCCCTTAGGTAAAGGCACAGGATGCAGAACTTTAAAAAAGTTCTATAAAAATATGTGTGGCTTCTCAAGGGGACAATTTCCCCCAACTCTGGGGGATATAATGAAAGGACAATATATTCAGAAGCATTTTGCTAAAACATGAAGAGGAAGTAGTCAAGCAGAATAACTTAGTCAAGTGTTAATGCATAACATGTTGACAGGGCAGAACATTACCATGGATTATCAAATTTTCATTAAGCCCATGAAGAAATAGGTGAGAAAACAAAGATAAGACACTGGAGCGGATAATCAGATGGCATAAGTCTCCATCTGCTTAGATACAAATGCAGAGAATTAACTGATACCTTGATTGCTGGCATAAAAATTTCTGTAAACATATCTACTACTTGAGACCACATTTCAAAATTAAACCTAAAGCTGGCCTAGATTTTATCTGGGGCACATCCTTTCATTTAATCTCAAGGTTGTTCTCCTAGGGAGCCGGGGTGCTCGGCTCCTTCCTGCACATCAGATAGCTCACTGTGTCTAGATCCTCTTTATGCAACCAAATCAGTCACAGTTTTCTTTGGTTCTCCACCGTCGGTAGTAATTCAAACGTGAAGGCAGCGAGAAAAGTTAAAAGCAGGCCAGGATTCTCGTCAAACCATGAAATACCCATCAGCTTGCCCCACAACTGTTTTAACAGTGTTCAAGTATATGGTTCAGGATCTGGTCAGTCCTGGGCTGTCAGGTAGGGTGAAGAAAACCTGTCCCTGGACTCCCTAAAGTGTCTTTGCACCCTGCATTATTACTTAAATGCTGCTTTTAAAGCTCCAAGCAGAAGCCTCACCTGTAGGGAGAGCGGTTTCAAATGATCTGCATTCTGGTGTGCATCTAGCTGGGAGAAAGAAGGAATTACATGCCCATCACCCATCCCTGCATCTGTCTGTGCAATTTACTGTCATAATAACAAAGAACTCAGATGCATAATAGTTCAACCGGCTGAGAAATTAAATTACTTGCCCTAAGAGAGCTCAGGTCCAGTTCTTATTACCATAGCTTTGATTTCTGGAATTAAATTTAGATGCCCATGAATTCAATTATCTATTTGGACACTATTTAAAGCAGAAACACACAACTGTATTCTAACGATGCTGCATCTTCTCCAAGAATCCCAAACATGCCATTCTTACAGCTTCTAATTGTAGCTTTTAGACTATCAGGAAAGCACTCAAAGGCGGCCAAATGCTTTCCTGCCACCAGCAGAAATGCCAGGCAGTCGTTCTGTGATGTAAGAAAGGCAAGGGCACTTTGTAAAGGCGAGCATAGCAACAGAAAACAAGAGGAGGGGGAAGTCTGTGAAAACGTGAAGCTGAGCGGTTTTGTTGCAAACCAGGCAAGAAACACGCACAGAAAGACGATCAGTCACTAAGATGGTAGAATATTTACAACATGTTCCCCAGCTATGTAGGCCATCAACTTACATATAGCAGATGTCTTTTCTGGATTTTAAACACTAAGGATGAGAAATCCTTCAACCAAAGGAAACTAAGACGCATGGCCATCCTAAGGGTATCTGAATGCAGTGAGAAGGTGAAAAGGACATGACAAGGAGGATGATGATGATGATGCAATGTTCTCAGCACTCAAGACTGTACTCTGGTGGAGGATAAACGCTATCCTCTGGATAGATAACTTCCCTAAACGGGTAAGTCAGTCTATTAAAAAAAAAAAAAAAGCAGCATCTGAGATCATCACTGCTACTTTCAGAGAATGTGAAGAAATATGGAAGAAAGGAAGCTTGCTTTCTGTGGTTCCCCAGGAAATATTCAACATGGGACAGGCCGAGGAAGACAACGCCAGGAGCACCCCCATTCCAAAAGGCCATTAGATGCTACACACAAAAGGTCACACTGAGTCTATTTATGTACGTATTGTTTATATTGTTTGAGAGAAGGTTTCAGTCTGTAGCCTGAACCGCTCTTGCTCTCAGCACGATCTTTCTGTCTCAGTCTCCCATGTGCTGGGATTACTGACAGGAAGCACCATGTCCCGCTCATTTACATAAACAACGAAAGCAGGCAAACGTAAGAGCAGGAGTTGCTCAGTCTGGTGTTCAGGAGAGGATGGCTGGCAAGTGTGGGTGTTCCGGTTTGGGGGCTAGCTACCCGGTTGTGTTCAGTTTTTTAAATTCAGCAAGCTGTCCAACTGTGTTGTGTGTCCTTTGTGCACACCCCTGTTCAGAGTGGATTCTCCTAAAGAAACAGCCACTTTTCTTAGTGTAAATACTTGTGGGTTGGTCTGGGGTAAGAAATATCAGTAGCAAAACTACAATCTTCAGAGCCTTCAGATTTGAAAACATATACCCTACCCGAAGCAGCCAGCATGATAAATATAAAAAAAAAAAAAAGAAAAAGAAGCAAAAAACAGGGTTATGGTTTCCACCTCATTCCAATCTATAGCTCCTTTTGTCATGGCCTCACCTAGCTAGCCCGAATGAGCCAAATAAATCATTCTCTACACTGTTTACTTCATTAATTCAGATCTGTGAACAGAAAAAGCTTCTTTTGATGCTGTAGAAATAGAATGTGTTTCCTATTTTACTCTACAATACCATGGCTTCACTTATGAGCTACCCGATCAAATATAATCTAAACTTTTAAATAAAAATTCCAGAAAAAAATCATAAACTTTAAGTAATTCTTAGTATACTACTTCTATAATTCCATTTTATGACTGCTAATTATTTCTTTCTGCACATGCATACACAGTCCACTTTAATCACAGGTATGTAAGGACAGCAATAAACACCATATATACAGAGATTAGTAGTTATTATGTGAGGTCTGTGTGATGATAAAACTCTTTGGACTGTACCTCCTGTAGATATGGGAAACTAGTGTACCTAGCTGCTTTGGTAACACACAGTAACGAGCACGGAGCATCAATTTTTCAGATAGAAGTTTTCTTCAAATCTGGTGAATGCTCTCAGGAGAAAGGCATAAAAACTGCTGTAGCAGATACTGTGTAAAGTTTCCCAGGTCATTCTAACTCTTCTCCTCCCTTGACAAGAGAGGATAAACCAAATAGCCCATGAGTCCACATTGCTACATCCCAGGCCGCTTGAAGGCCTTGCGACATTCACACCTCTCAACAGCCAGAAGCCAGGGCACACGCTTCAGCTTCCTGGAGAAGCCACATCCAGATGAAAGGGACCCAAGTGTCCTTGTTAGTGTGCCTTTTACTTCTTACTTTCTGTTCACACCCGGGAACACCAGCTATGCATTGACAGCATTAGATTAATAAAGGTGCACCGCTGGGCCAGCACAGCTCAGCGGAAAGACTCCAAACTATTCATCCCTACACCGATTGCAAAGACTTTTGACATTTGCAGCTCAAGTATTCCTTGTTGGGGAAGGTCCACAAACCCAGCTGGGAGGCCTGACTTCAGGGCTTCCACTTTAAGAAGATGACAAATATCAAGACCGAGACACCAAAGCTGCATGACTCAGGCAATTAAGTGTGAGCCGCTGGCCCCAAGCTTGGATGGAAATTGGATTGCGTTGTCGTCATTGCATACTTAGTGATGCCTACTCTGGTATTCTGGGTGAGCCAGTCAGTACTAATGGGGACCCGCATCACATAAGCTTCAGAGGTTCCAAGGAGAAAGTGACTTGTACAAACCAGAGGCCTCTGAGCAGTAGGGTTCAGACAGGGATATGCATTAATTATGCAATCAGAATAATATGCAAATAAGTATGATCACAACAAACGCTCACAGGGACACCGAGGTTTAACAGAAAGGGAAGATAGAAACCATGGCTTTTTCCAAGAAAGGAGGGCTTTGCACTGTCTTGCTTACTTATGTACCTGCATAGTATTTTCTCCTTGGTAAAAGGCAAATAACATTGCTGATGAAATGGCTATGCATGGTGAAGAGATTACTGCATACCGAGTGGAGGACAGAAAGGATGGGAGCCAGTTGGGTAGGGACGGTTAAGGCAGGTACGCAAAAGCGAAGTCTTGCAGGTTCAGGAAGGAAACCAAGAGCCAGATGAGGAGCAGTGAGTGAAGAGAGCACTGTAGGACCCCAAGAGAGACATACATGGATTTAATCTACATGGGATGTAGAAAAAGACAAGATCTCCTGAGTAAATTGAGAGCATGGGGATCATGGGAGAGGGTGGGAGAGGAGTGGGAAAGAAGGGAGGGGAGTGAAGAAAAAATATATATCTCAATATAAACAATAAAGAGAAAACAAAACAGAAAAAATACTCAATGAAGCAAAGAACTGGTTCTTTGAAAAAAATCAGTAAGATTGACACACCTGCATTTAAATTAACTAACAGGTCGAGAGAGAATAGGCAAGGAAAAAAGAAAAGGAAAAAAAAAATAGAAATCTGAGTGAATGGTTCTGCTTGCTTGTGTTGGGCTTGCTTGTCGGTGCCTCTTTGTTATCTGAATTCTCTGGGATTGTGAATTGTAGGCTGGTTTTTCTTTACTTTATGTCTAAAAGTCACTTATGAGTGAGTACATATTATATTTGTCTTTCTTGGTCTGGGTTACCTCACTCAATATGCTGTTTTCTAGATCCATCCATTTGCCCTCAAATTTCAAGACATCATAATTTTTTTCTGCTGTGTAGTACTCCATTGTGTAAATGTACCACATCTTCTTTATCCATTCTTTGGTCAAGGGGCGTTTAGGTTGTTTTCAGGCTCTGGCTATTACAAATAATGCTACTATGAACGTAGCTGAGCACAAGTCTTTGTGGTACGGTTGAGCATCCTTTGGCTTATTTATATACCCCAACGTGGTATTGCTGGGTCTTGAAGTAGGTTGTTTATTAATTTTCTGAGAAACTGCCATACTGATATCCAAAGTGGCTGGACCAGTGTGCACTCCCACCCACCAGCAATGGCGGAGTGTTCACTTTATCCCACATCCTCTTTTTTCTTACTCATATCTCTGGAGGCTAGGTGGAGGAGGAGAACAAGAGTGAAAGTTGAAAGGCTGGATATTGAATGGCGTGCTAGCGGCAGCTACAGCTCTCAAAAGTGAGGGAAGCCCATGGGCTGATAGCCAAAGGGACAGACAATGACGTTAGGATCTGTGAGCATGTCAAATCACTATCATGGTGATGATTATGAATAGCGAGCACACCCAGAAGAATGAGATCTGACTACATGAGAGGTGTTTGGTCACCATCAGACACCAAGTTCATAGATTTGTTTAAGTTGCTCAAACGATGGTTTAGTTTCCCAGCACAGATTCTTACTCATGGGATGGAGGCGGGTAGGATTCCATTAGCAGCACTGGTGAAGAACTGTGTCTTCCCTCAGCTATCTCAGTACCCAAGGTCAGATGACTGTCTACAATACAGAAACAATTTAACTAACATACCTAGAGCATTAGAAGGCAAACCAAAGCCTACAGAAAAATAGGCTCAGATTCTTCAGTAGCTTGTACCATGATATTAAAAAAATAAATGCTCTGCGACCTGCGAGTTGAAATAACTTTGGCGGGACAGGAGAGATGTCTCAGCATTTAAGAGCATTGCTATTCGTCAAGAGGGCCATATTTAATTCCTAGCACCCACGCTCACAACCATGTATAACTCCAGTTCTTGGGATCTAGCACCCTCTTCTGGCCTCTGTCACCACCTAGCATGAGTGTGATGCACAGGCATACACTCAGGCAAAAATAGCACCACAAAATAATAAAGTAATTCTGGAAAAAAAAGTGATTTTCGGTAGGATGTATTATAGAAAAATAAACCATAAAAGATGGTTTGAGGAGTCAGACAAATTTATAAACTTGGTACCTGATGGTACTGAAAATTCTCTACTCATTTTGCGGGTGAGATGGTCTCAGAGGGTACAGTAGAGAAGTGGGTTTAGAGATGTGCTGACATGTTTAGTATGCTCTTGACTGAATTTTTCTTTAAAACAGTTCACTATCATAAAAATCATGGTAGAATGATATTTTGGCAAGGCTTCTAAATCTGGATGAATATTACAGTAAAAGGCTAAAGTACTTTTTTTCCGAGACTATCTTGGAAGCAAGATAAGCCATATATTAAAAAAATGTATTGTCTGGACAGCTTTATGAGCCATGTGGGATAAAAAGACGCACCTGAGGTGATAAAAAGTCCTAGACTCATTTTAAATTCCTGATGTGAGAAAACAAAATGGTAGTTCAACAGAGGCTGTGCCAGAAAACCCTGAGTGAGCAAATTCCTAAAGACCCCAGTATTGGTCAGGAAAAGTGACTGTGGATAGGCCTTGGAGGGTAGGGAACACGTGATCTCTACCAGTTGGGTCAAGGGAGTTCATACTGGGTGTCAGGGTATCCTCCACTCTCTGGGGCGACTGCAAGAAACAAACCAGAGAATTTCTCTGCTCTGCTGGTACATACATCCTATAGACAAAGAAAGACTAAGGAACCAAAGAAAAGACGGCATACTGTCTCCTTGCAAGACGCTGACTGTAAAGGGGAAACGGAATCAGGAAAGCTATCTGGAACACACTGGGGTGAGCACTGGGGGTGAGCGTTTGGACTTTTCAAAGTGGTGCTGCGGTCTGAGTGCGAAGTGTCCCCCATAAACTCATGCATTTGAATGCTTGGTTCCCAGAAGGTGATAGAGCTGTTTGGGGAAGCTGTGAAGCCTTTAGGAAGTGGGTCCTTCAGGGCAAACTTTAGGGTGACAGCCCGCCCTGGTTCTCAGGTATTTGGTCCCAGTCATGAAAAAGTTTTGAATATAGGCAGCTGGAGAAGACACTATGAAACAGGCATTTCAGAAAATGTGCCCAGTTCCCACTACCACTGTCTACACACAGGAGAAAAAATATAAAGCTGCAGGTGATGGTGCGCTAAATGGTTACTTAACCTTCCAGGATTGTCTTAATGCAAGAAATTAGTGAAATCTCTTTCTCTTTGGGAGGAGCCTGGGAAGGAGAAAGGAAAGCTGCCTGCTTCTACGAAAACCACAATCGTTTTACAGAGGCAGTGACCATAGAGACCTGCGCCCCCTTTTACAGTAAAGTGTAAACACCTGTAGTATCTGTCACACCTACGCTCTCCAGCCAGCTTCTCAGGGAGGAACAGATGTGTCTGCTTGGCTCATCCCCAGAAAAGTAAGGGGAAATGCGACGGCAGGGCTCTGCAGGGTTTACCAAGCACACACTCCACTGCATTTCGGCTCCGAGGGCTTGCAGTGAGTAAAGGAGTATTTCAAATTGTATATATACTAAAGATAAAACGAATGAGTCCATTACGACTGTAACATGAAAGCCTTGGGTAGACAGAAAACTGAGGAGAGCGTGTTCTAGATGTGAAAATTGCTTTTCTACTGCAATTGCTTTTCCTTTGCCAACAAGCCCAGTTTCTTGCCCTGACAAGCATCTTCTCAAGAAGTGTCTGAAAAACTGAGTCAGAACACTGGACACCAGCACTCCTTAAACAATCCAGCAAATGTAGAGAGTCAAGGGCGACGTGTTCAGTGTGGCCACGTATTGAGGTTTAGGCTCAATCTCTGACAACAGTTGCTTTCATGAATGCTTTGTTCTTTCGAAAACAAAGGAATATGACACCGATTATCCAGCAACCCCCGATTAGACATGGCTTCAGTTACTCTTGGTCAGCCATGGCCTTAAAATATTTAATGCAAAGTTCCTGAGAGAAGTAATTTATACATTTTGTATAGCTTTTATTGTTGCAACTTGACATAATGGTTCTATTTTATCATCAGTTATTGTTCATCCTTACTGTGTAATGCATAAATCAAACGTTGTTAATCTATATGCACAGACGTGCAAAATTATAGATCTGGGCATACCTATTGGTTCTCAGTCTGTGCCTCTTTGCAATTAAATGATAATGCTAATGACTTTCAGGGATGCCCTAAACAGAAACTGAGCAGGAAGAGCTAAGCACTATACCTTTTACTATTGAGGCTACAGCTTAAGTTTATTGAGGATACAATTACTTTTACTTTTAATGCTGTTAGATCTTGAAAATAGTACAAATAAAGGTATCATTTGTGTTTCACATATGTAATGTTTGCCTTGAGGCTTATCGATACAGAAAGAAAATCTAATACAGCATGAGGAGGGTACTATATTTAGCAGGTTTGCAACTCCTGACCAACAGGGTCAGAGTTATACAGAGATAGACAAGAAAGCATGTATAAAACAGTGTCATAAATGTTGTATTAATAGTGTGTGTGTGTTTGTGTGTGTATGTGTGTGTACATGAGACAGACAAAGTCTGAGCAACGAAGACGGAAGAGCAGTCTCATAATAAACTGGGAAGCAGTGAATGAAGGGGAGGCTACAGGGAAGGGGAACACCCGGCAAAGGGCACAGCAGACAAAGGTTAACAGATGCAGGGCCTGCAGAAACTGCCAACAGCTCCGTATGATGGAGAGCAGGAACGAGCATCATCAGAGAGCAGAAGGCAGGCAATGGCTGTCCTAGGGAGAACTCTATTTTAAAGGCTGAAGACTCTGGATGTGAATCCACAAGGATGCAGGTCCTAACAAACAAAAGTGAAAGTGTGGAAGGCTGGTCATACATCAACACACATGAGCTGGCAGAAGCGTGGAGGCCAGGCAGGTGACTGAGTGTCACGTGCCATGTCGAGAAAGCTCCTGGGAAGCACAGCCAAGGAGGCTGAGAGGTTCCAGAAAATAACAGAACTGGTGGCCATCTGGATGGAGGGGGATAGTGGGAAGATGAATCTGATGCTTCAAGATGGAGACATGGGGTAGAGATGGTTACTAATGGCAACAGGATGTAGCAGGAAGAACGGGTGGTAAGAAGCAGAAGTTAACGGGCTCAGCTTTGATCATGATGGATTTGAAAGGCTGAGAGATACTGTTGGAAGAAATCCAACAGACAGCTAGGAATAATGGGCCAGAAATTTGGACTACAGTCTATAAGAAATCACCTTCTTATGACCCTTAAATAAACAGCACTGTACCAAAAAATAATATAAATTAAAAAAAAAGCCAGAGTGTTACAATTCCTGAAACACCACAGATAATGGACCAGATGGCCATTCACTTTGTGTATTGTTAACAGGGCCCACTTTCATTATCACCTAGAGCAGAAACACTAACTAGTTTTCCAAAGTCCAATCCTACAGCTCTTGCTTCCTTCCCTGATCACCCCACAAGTGTATTTCAAGACTGGCGCCAATGAGAGATGTAGGAGAGAAATTCCGAGATGTTGTTATCTAGATTCTACTCAAGAGTTTAAATGGGAACATGATTTTAAACAGTACTGTGTGTGAGGAGATGTCTCGAGGCCCCCAGAGAGTACCTGAGACTGTAGACAGTGCTGAACTCCATACGGATTGTGAGATGTTAACCCCCTTCATACACGCCTATTGTAAAGCTTACTTCTATAAATCAGACATAGCAAGAAATTAACAATAACTACAATAAAGCAATTAGAAGAGTGCTTTATAATAAAAGTGACTGAATCTGGTCCCTTGCTCTCAGTATGCTACTCGATGTGAGCTGATGTTTTATGGATTCTCTTGACCCAAACAAAACAAAACAAACAAAGCAAAACAAAACAAAACGAAGCTGTCAGCATCAGGTCTATCCTTTACAACCATTATTAAGCAAAATACTTTAAAAAAATCACTCTAATATCAGAGCTTTCAATGTGCTAGCTGAGACGGCTACTAACAGGCAGGTAACACACACAGTGTGGACCATGTCCTGAGCGGAAAGGAGCAGATGGCACAAAATGTCATCATGCTACTCAAAACAGCATGCAGCTGAAGAGTCTACGAAGCTTATTTTTAGAAAGTTCTAGCTAATGGTTTTAGCGCATGGAAGCCAACACCATAGGTAATGGAGAACATAAGAATATGGGCGGATACTATTTGTTAGGACTTCAGATATGAGGTCCCCAAAGGGACGAGGAGAGCAAGCTCCCCCTCCTCACAGTGCATATTCCATTGGAGAAGAAAGAGACAAGGAGCAAATCAAACGCCAAAACGTGAGGTCAGTGTCAGGACACAGAAGACAGGATGCCAAGACTGAAATAGTCAAAATGGCTTCTTCTAAAGGGGTTGATTGGTTCCATTTTTGTAGGGAAAGAAAAGGAGCTGATATCCAAGACAGAAATAAACTGTCCATGCTCCTTGGGTGAGGGGAATGGTATCTTAGGCAGGGAGATGTGTCTGTTCCAGGCTGCAAGAGCTTTCTAAACGGGCTCCCGTGATACTGAGTCAGTAGGGTGTGGAGAAGCCTGGGGTGATAACTGGGTGAAGGAACTGGTCAATGTGAAAACATGGAAAGAACACAGACCAGTGTGCTGGGGATAGCAGTAAGTAAAGGGGCTGCCCTACAAACATAAGAACCTGAACGTAACCCCCAGAAACCGCCTTCTCTCCCCCCTCCCTCTCATAATATATATACATGTGTAGCATGAATAATAAAAACCCAAAAAGCAGATATTGGGGTTCAACGTGAAGATCAGAAAAGCAAAGCAGCCAAGCCCCTAGAGAGCTCTTTTTTATGTATGTTTGTTTTATGTATGTATGTACGTATGCATACATGCATGCACTCACGCATATATACTGAGAATGGTGGTCCAGACTTGTAATCCCAGAGTTGGAAGGCTGAGATAAGAGGATCTCTGGGAACCTAGACGACAAAGAGGACCCTAAGAGAGACACACATGGGTCTAATCTACATGGCAAGTAGGAAAAAACCAAGATCTCCTGAGTAAATTGAGAACATGAGGATCATGGGAGAGGGCACAAGTGGAGCAGGGAGGAAGGGAAGGGAGCGGAGAAAAATACATAGCTCAATAAAAACAAAAAAGGAAAAAAAGAGGATCTCTGGGGCTCACTGACTGTGCAGCTTAGCTTATTGGAGAGCTCTAAGCCAGTGGGAGATGAAAAACAAGGTGGAGAGCACTTGAGCAACGACAGCAGAGATTGTTCTCCAGCTTCCACATGCATATGCATGCACCTGCATACACACAACAGACACACACACACACACACACACACACATACACACACACACACACACACACAATCATAGGTTCTATGAAGCCCTATGACTGGTATCCCTCATCGTCACCTTCATCACTCCAAGCAAGGCTTCAATGTATTCTCCCTGAATGTCAGTTTCTTAGTACGCTGGAAAGCTACCAGTGCATCTTGGAGAGTTCTATGCCAGGCTTACGTACACGTATGCTCCACACTGCTGCTGTCCCATAGAGGATATAAGCTTCAAGTTTGTGTGGTGGATGTATAGCATGAATGTATAGGAGAAAGCTAATGGCAGGGGACATTATAGAAGGCTACTACAGTTGTGTTTATTTTTCTAAGGTACTTTATTTTTAAGGTACCCAGATTGTATTGGAAAGGATGGACAGAGTAGGTGAAGGTAAACGTGGCAGAATTTGCAGAAGGAACATTGCAGAGACCCCAAAATGTAACTTCAAGAAGTTACCTTAGTGGCAAGTAGGGGCAGCCAAGAGCAGCACCTGTGCACATTAGAGTTCACTGATGTATAAAATAATCAGGTAGCCTGGGCTGGAGAGGTAAGTCTTGAATGATTGGACTTAACTGATATTCAAAGTTAAGACAAGAAAGAAAGAGATAGAAAAGAAAATTTACAGTAGTCAAAAAAAGGTGACCAGGGAACAGAAACTCAATGGACAATTTAAAACAAACAGTGGTGGTCATAGCTATAAACCAAGAAACAGAAAGACCCCAAAGTCTTGAGTAAAGAGTGCACAAGAAAAGCAGGCAGGAAAAGATAAGGTTAGGCAAGTCACACATGGAAAGGGATTTCTAAGAAACAGAGGATTTCAACTGTCTTTCAAGCTTCAGGTGGTCTGTGATGAGAAGCTGCTACGAATGTTTGTGTTCCTGAGCCCACACATGTCCAGGCCTGTCTGTGCAGGTACTGGTTCTTAATAGAAAAATAAAGAGTCTGAGAAATACCTGTCACTCATGCTGATGACAGAGCAAAAACATTCAATTTAAGGGTCAAATCGAAGCCTACAGATGTCATGAATGTGTATTTGAGATGCTCATAGAGTCAATTTCCCATGGCATTGCTTAGAAAAGATGCTGTTGAGAAGGAAGTTAGGCTACCCTGTTACACAAGCTCTAAGTTCCGTGTTGCTAAGGGAGTTCCAGCATCTGCATGGGCTTTACATGAGGCTGGAGTCTGCGGGGCTAAGTACCTAGAAATGCCATGTCAGTGAGATGCCGCTGTCCTGGAATACCTTGTAGACACATTTTTATAAAGCCAAAGCACTTCACTACCACTATTTGTACAGCTCCTTGGCTCCAGTTTTTCCGATAACTGTAGCTATAAAATCCTGCTGGAGGCTGCTTAGCATATCAAAAGTTATACAATGGGAAGCAAATGAACAGCATATTCCAGGGGGCAGAAGATTAAAAGCTTAATCTTCTCTTACTTATAATTCTTCTGTATTTCTAAAAGGCATAACTGAGATCTAAAACGAAAGGTTTTGAAATGTGGCAATTGAAAGTTTCAACAGCCATTAAGTCTCTATTTAAAATATCCAAGAGAATCAATGTCAACTACACACTAACAGATTAATTACCAGTCATGAGGAATCATATATTCTACATTTTTGCATATTTAAAATAATTCTTGCATATTTAAAACATAAAACAGGCATATAACCAAGGATACCATTACTTGCTTACTCCCAACAGCTACTTTAAAATGTTCTCAATCCCATCTAATAAAAAAAGGCCTAAGATGTCTTTATCGATCACTATCAGTTATAATAGCTGTATTATATAATATTCAACTGAAAAGAATACATGCTATAATAACCATGATTATCTAGCAGAGGTGGAACACTGGCACCGAGCCCTAAGGAGTGCTTTTGTATATGACAGCGTGAGGTGGGGTTGGTTGATAGCTCAGTCTAGGACATTCCCAGCCCCACAGTGCTTTGCCGCTCTTCTATATCCAGCCTGAACATTATATATGGGTTCCTTCACTAGTCAGGAGAGCAAAAAGCAAACACCGTGATGCATATTTTCTAACATTTCCCATGTCAGAGTAAACAGGCTCAACTGGACAAGCCAGGTTCAAGTGTGGTTTTTGAAATGTATTTTTTAATTTAACCTTTGAGAATTTCATCCATGTTTACAACATTGTTTGATGACATTCATCCCATCTCACCCCTTCACTTCCTCTCATGTCTCCCCAGCTCCACAGCTACCTCCCAATTTCATGTACTCATTATTTATACTTTAACCAGGCAGTCTATTGGTGTGGGGCTGCTGATATGTGCCTAGGCACAAAACCAACCACTGCTTCATGGACAGCCTACCCTAGACAACACCCCTGAAGAGATCTGACACATCCTCCCCATGAACCCATCAACTGCTAATAGCTCCTCAACTAGGGGTGAGGTTTCCTGAGCCCCTTCACTGGCCACATTAGAGTTTTGACTGGCTTGGTCTTACGCAGGTCTTGTGCTTGTCATCATAGCTGGTATGGGCTCACGGGTGCAGCTATCATATCAAACAAAACTAAACTGAACCCCCTTTAATTTTTTTTTTTTGATAATAGCTGTTTGCAACCTTGAGCTCTTACACTTTCTGTGATGATCCCTGTGCCTGTGACACAGAGGTAATTGAGGGCTGCACACTCCAGTCTCCTATTCTCTACAATTGGACTACTTGTGGGTCCCTATCTCAGAGTCTTCTACTGTGAGAAGCAGACCATTTTGCTTGCTAACTGGAGTTCTCTGTCCTCAGCTACTTGAACTCACGTAAGTCCTGGCTTCAGCTAACAGGGCAAATTCATCATCTTTAATTTCACATTTAAATCCTGGTCCACAGGAAATGTTACCTCATAAACGTGGTGAGAGATAGGATACGGTTTCAAACCTACCTAGGTTATTTTCTTAATGACTGACTTCCTTCTACAGAAAAACAGGGGTTTACACTTTGCTGAGTTTCTTATGGAAGGTTAGCGACACTACCTCATGCCACATAGTTCTGTGATGACAAACATCTTTGGACATGACAATTTAATATGAAAATCAAATTTTAAAAATGACTTTTACATGATACAGTGATAAATTCCATATGAACAAGGGGTTTTAGACTAAAGAGGACATTATTGAAACTTGATGCCAATTTCAACAAGAAATTAGAATGTTGGGCAGTAGAGATGAGCACCTTTTGTGCCAACACTCAGGAAGCAGAGGCAGGAGGATTTGTGAGTTTGAGGAGCCTGATCTACAGACAGCCGAGACTACACAAAGAAATGATATCTTGAAAGACAGAGAGAGAGAGAGAGAGAGAGAGAGAGAGAGAGAGAGAGAGAGAGAGAGAGAGATTAGTACTTATAGGTACTAGTACCTTGAATCCAGCCAAAATAGTAAGGATCTGTATACTCTTACTCTTGCCTGATTATCTGAGCATGGCTCACTGTCTTAAAAATCTCCATCCATGAATAACCCAGTCCTTCAAATAATACTTACAGCTGTGTGGTGGGTGTCATTTGATGATTTCCTATTACTGGGCAGTGAGAGCCAGGGCTCAGTAAGCCCTGTCCCCTGCCAGAGGCACCTCAGGTAGCAGCAGCCAAGTCACGCCCAGCAAAGGCGCTCTTTTCTGCCATCACCTGCTCAGAAACCAAAACAAACCCCACTGGCTTGGCCTCATGGATGTAATCTGCTTAGGGCTATTAAAGCAATTTGTTTTTCTTCTTGACGTCTATGCGGTCCAAGTCTATTAAATACAGAAAGTCAGCATTTCTAATAAGACCTTGGTAGTGGCAGCCAGTGTCCTCAAGGGACAGGCACAAGTCTCGGCTATTCTCCTATTCATCATTTTCAAATTGGTTTCTTTATTCAACAAGAGCCAGACAGCCCAGCAGCGCTCGAAGCTGCCAAGCCAACCCTGTGACAGTTGCTTCTCAAAGCCACGTGCTGTTTCTTCAAGTCCATTTTTTCTTGACTCATCCACTGACAGAGATTTAAGGCTTTAATTTATCTTTTGTGTGATTTACTTGGTGTCCATCTAACAACATCACTAGTGTTTTCTTCTCCCTTGAGCGTTCAGTAGCATTTTCTTAAAATGCCAGGCAGAAATCGAGCAAGATTATTTTAAGAATTTTAACTCCATTGATACAAGGGAGAAGATATATGGTAGGTAGGCAGAGTATACAGAACAGGATGCTGGGTTGAAGGCAATGAGGCAGACGCCATGGCTCTCCTCTCCGAGACGGAGGAGGTTAGACTCATCCCGGTAAGCCACAGTCACGTGGTGATATACAGATTATTAGAAATGGGTTAATTAAGATGTGAGAGTTAGCCAAGAAAAATGGGCCAGACAGTGTTTAAATGAATACAGTTTCTGTGTTATTATTTCCCGGAGCTAAGCTAGCCGTGCGTGAGCTGGGTGGGACGAAAAGCAGGCCTACTCACCTTATCACTACACTGCTTCCTTAAAATTTAGAGCTATATATCTTTATTTTATGTATACAGGTGTTTTGCTTGAATGTATGTCTGTGCAGCAGGTGCATGTAGCGCTCATGGAGGCAAGAAGAGGGTGGGAGATCCCCTGAAACTGGAGTGACAGATGGTTGTTTGCCAGCATGTGGGTGCTGGGTACTAAACCTAGGTCCTCTGCAAGAGCAACCAGTGCTCTCAGCCTTTGAGCATCTCTCCAGCCCCACAACTGGGATTCTGTAACACCAGCACAGTCCACGTTATCTTAGGGCTGTCTTACAGACCGTGGGATGTTTGGCAGCATCCTCATCTCTAGCCCACCCTGATGAAAGTGACATTCCTAACTCACTCTCATCATCTGTGACAATGAAAACTGACTGTCAGTATTTCCAAAGGCCCCTTGGGGGAAATCATTTCCTGTTGGGAGTTACTGCTCTTAACTGTCTATTCGTTTCTTAAATCACAGACAGAATGCTTGCTAACACCTGGTAGTCTTATGAATATGAGATATTTGCCTCAGCTTTTCTTCTTTCTTTCTTTCTTTCTTTCTTTCTTTCTTTCTTTCTTTCTTTCTTTCTTTCTTTCGTCTTCCTGTCTTCCTTCCTTTCTTCTCCTCCTCCTTCTCTTTCTTCTTTTCTTAAAGAGCTTCAACTTGGCAATTAGAGGCAAAAAGGACTGACTGATTCAAATGAAAAAGTCTGAGAACGGACATTAGGGGCCAGTGTGGTGGCACATCCCTATAATCCTAGGTGACCCGGAAGCTGATGCAAGAGGACAGAAAGCTAAAGGCTTACCCAACCTACAAAGGGAAACTCTGTCTCAAAAGGAAATTAGAAACACGTAACAGCAAAAAGGGCAAATGCTGTATTTCAGTGGTAAAGTGTTCTTTGCCAAGTATAAAGCCTTAGGTACAATGATTGGTACTGCCAAACACATAACACAAAACAAACACAGATTGACTTTTATCCAAGGGCCTAGAAGAGTAGTTTTTTTTTTCATTTGTAACTACAATTTTATCTCACTTTCTGAAGTAATAAGATATTTGTGTAGGCACCACATTAAAGGTCACTGAGACACCATTTAGTTGTCTTTGGTCTCAGAATTCTTCCAATACCATTTCTTGCTTTAGAGATTTCTGATGCAATTTCTTGTAATTATTTCCTATCTAAAATGATGCTCCTCCGTTTGGTTTTTTAACCAATTAGTTTGAATATATAGACTGACCTTTGACTATTATGACTACAACCGTGTATATATTTGATGTCAAGGCCACTCCACTTCTACTCAAATATTTGCTGAGTATCTAATGTGTACAAAATTATGCCAGGTGTTTCCACATGCCAAGTCACATAAATACAGGCTCCCAGGAAGTAGGGAGGGTTGTTAACACTTGGAGTCCCATCACTGGGGACATTTTAGCTTCTGAGTTTCTTTCTGAGCAGTTCTAACTAACTGTAAGAAGAAATAGCACCTCGGACTTTTACTCTTTCTTGGAGAAAAATAAAATTGAGAAAAACTAGTTTTATTTTGTAGCGATCATACAAGCCCACTGCAACATTTCAGACATCCACAACACATGATGGATCTTAATCTGTATTATCATATGTGTTAAACATTTTCTTATTTGGGCATTGAAAGAAATATCATCATTCATGAACTCTCTCCAATTATGATAACAAAGACCCAATAACACAAAATGGAAAAACAACTGGCCAGTCCAGAAGGATGGTGCAGTACCAAATTGCTAGTTATTGCTGTGTTCCCAATATACTAGGGTTGAAAGGAGGAACTGAATCAAGAATCACGGTTCAAGAAATAGCAGGTTTATCGGCAAAGAAATCAGAGCCACCGAGACTAAAAGGTCAAGAGAAGGAAGGAGGCCGGGATCAGGAATCTAGGCAGAATACAATTAAAAGGGCAGAGACAGGGACAAGGCTAGGAGAAGGTACAGGAGATATTTAGGCAGCAGTGGGGACTTACTCATCTGCTTAATTAACACACACTGAGTGTCAACCAAAACCAGGTACCTTGTTGTAGAAATCCACAGTGGTTCGCTATGAAAGTGTCAACAGTACAGGGAAAAAAAAAGGTGACGTTAGGGACCAAGGTGGGTGGGGTTGGCTTGGATGGACTGTCATGTGGAAGATGACCTGGCCCCAAATTGGGAGAATTAGGTACATCTGCTAGAAACATGAAGGTCTCAGCTGATGTTACAGCATGAATAAGAAATGGAAATGACTACAGTTACACGACTTGATAGCTTGGGAAACTGAGAAGCAATTACAAGAATTATAGTCTTCCCTGGTCTTGAGGATTGACCAAAGTATGCTTAGAAAATGTGAAGGTATCAGTAAGACTAGGATGTATGGAGTATATATAAATGGTTATCTGCTCAATCTGTTCTGATTAGGAAGACCAGAGTGGGGGGAAGGAAGGGAGGGAGGGAGGAAGAGAGGGAGGGATGGTAGGAGGGAAGGAGGGAGGACAATGGATTGCAACTTGCTGCTGGTGAGTATTTCAGATGTAAGATCACAGTAATAGTTGGAAGCACTAAAGATGCATTGTTTCTAAGGGATGAGGGAGGTGGGGACCTGAAAGAGAACACAAATAATGATGACTAGGGAGGAGACAGCCAGCATTTCAAGTGGATGGTGATGACAGGGTGACCATGTGACCCAGTGTGCCTGTCCCCTTCAAGTCATGACTGAGGTCTGAGTGCTCTCTCTGGTCTGGATAACATACTGTATAACTTTTCCAGGAGTCTACTAGGATTCAAACAGTACATTCGAAGGAGAAAAACAAACATCTCATAGTTTGGTGTTTGCTGTGAGAACAGAAAGGAGTCACAGAACCAGAGATGGATATCAAGAAGGTACAGTTACTCAGTGACCATCACGAATAAACAAGAGACTTGGGTCAGGACACAAAGCCATCTGGCTGGATTAATTTCCAGCAGCAAGATTCAGCGGCTTCCTATAATATCACCAGGGATGGCTGCCACGGTGTCAGAAAAGGTGTAGGATGAAAAGATCAAGGCTCGTGGAAAACCAGATCCAATAAAAAAGAGGATTTACAAGATACATAAAAATGTCTTACACGGGGAAGAAGCTTGGCAAAGGCTGGTAGCTCTCAAGAAAGTAAAAATAATCATTTTAAAATTTAAAAGTACCCCTTGGGGCTGGAGTGAAGCGCTTGCCACACACTCATGAGAGCCCGAGTTTGGTTCCCCAGTATACAAGCCTAAAAAAATAAGGTGGAGGATATTTGAGGAATAAGTCCAATATTGACCTCTAGACTGTACTTATACACACACACACACGGGGGAGGGGGGAGAGGGAGAGGGAGAGAGAGAGAGAGAGAGAGAGAGAGAGAGAGAGAGAGAGAGAGCGCCATGTGACATCAATACCAGATCACCAACATTTTACAAATACATATCTAGTATCTTAGACCTTTTAACCCCAGTGATGGAAGTTTCCAGGTTTCAATGCCACGCTACATGTTTTCTCAGTCCACAGTCAGTTTCCTGTTTGAATGCTGACTGTATTGGTACTCTGTGGCCAGAGACCTAGGGACAGGATTTGTTCCCAAAGCCTCTGAAACTTTCAAATCTAGATGTGGCTGACAAAGGACAGGAATGAGCTCACGAGTGAGAACTAGGCCACCTCATTTCTAGAAAAAGAGATAACTAAGGTGAACCCATGCCCGTTCCACTGTGACACATGGAACAGAGGTATTGGGGGGGGGGCATCTATCATGGAGAACCCCTAACTCTCAATGGCAAAATATCTTAGAAGCAAATTCTGCTTCCCTAAGACTTCTTGCCTAGGAAACAGAAAGCTTAGATATAGTGATATTTTGTTTACGTTTTAACACATAAAGCTTGGCTGAAGATCAGAGTGTAGAGTTAAGGAGGCTGGGGAGTGGTGGCACACACCTTTAATCCCAGGACTAGGGAGACAGAAGTAGATGGGTCTCTGTTAGTTCAAGGTCACCCTGGGCTACACAAGATGACTGTGTCTAAAAGAGAAACAGAGTTCACACAAAGGTGATGCCAGCACTTGGGATCACACGCCTTTAATCCCGGCAGTAGGGAGGTGGAGACAGAGTGATATGGCTGGGCAGCGAGAGGAAAATAAGGCAGAAGGAGATAGAAGCTCAGTGCAGTCTGAGGTAAAGACAGATGCAGTTGGGAGATGCAGTCTGAAAACAGGATCTCCCCTTTGGTCTGAGCATTAGTACAGTAAAAAGAACTCTCTAGTGGCTGGCCACTATGCTTCTCTGATCTTTAGCATTAATCTCTGTATCTGACTCTTGGTTTTTATTAGTAATACCAATTGGAATTTGTTCAACACTTATACGTAGTGTTTGAACTCTTATCACTAAGAAGTATCTGAAAAATCTATTTTCAGTTTCCTTGGCTCTATGAAAATATAAATCAAATGTAATTTTTTCAGTGCCAGGTGTAGTAGTGAAAGCCTTTAATTTCAACTCTCAGGAGGCAGATCTCTGTGAGTTCTAGGCCAACTTATTTTACACAGCAAGTCTAGGCCAGTCAGAGTTACACAGCTCTCAAAGTCGTTGCTACCCTGTTTCAGAAATAGATAGATGGATGGAGGTAAGTGAAAAGAAAAGAACACAAGGGACTGTAACACAGACATAAAAGTCCTGACAAGCTCGGGCAACTGGTACTAAAATGAACCCTCATCTTACTAATAGAAAAGACAGGGTTCTTGGTGTATGTGAGTTCTTTCATATTAGTCAAATGTTAGAAACATCACATACACCTGACTGACAAAAGCCCTGGAGGAGTGCTTAAAAGTATTTCCAACCGAGAGCCCAAAAATCATAGCTCTGATGTCCTACCTACGAACTTCCTGGCAGAACTCCAAGCGAGTGGCTGTTAGTGGGCTTTGATCAGTACTCTTGACAGTAAAATATAGCCGTTAAATTACTTCATGATAATTCATCAATAACACTAACATCAAATATGGTGCAATAATCACTGCATCACTTCAGGGTTAGATGCAAATACAGCAGATGTGAGAAGGGATCTTTTCAGCATGAAACAGAAAGATCATTCACAGTATCCAAAGACTGTAACAGGAGAAAGCCACCTTACCCGCCATCTGCGTAGTCAGTGTCTGCTCCACCCCACCAGACGTCAGAGTCGTCTTCCTCTGCGTCAGCGGAGTCCACGTTGTCGCTTTCCTCAGCCAACGGGCAGCAAACGAACTCCACGCCCCGGAACTTGTCGATGCCGCAGGGCAGCAGCATGCCATAGTCATGCAAGTTGGTGCTCTTCTCGCTGCACGTCTAACGAAGGGGAGGAGGAGACAGTGAGGGTCCAGAGATGTGCACACCACAGCCCCAGCCGGGACAATCAGCACGTCCAGACATATTCAGAACGGGTTTCACAAGGCAAGGGCGACCTGCTGTCTGAATTCATTTCCAACCCGGTCTTCAGCATGCGCTGCTTGGTGCTCTATCTTTATATTGTCATCTTGATATTTGGGCTGAAGAGGTGGCTTAGTGGTTAGGCTTGTTGCTCTTGCAGTGGAGCCCTGTTCGATCCCCAGAACCCAAACGATGGTTCACAACCATCCTTACCTCCAGGCACAAGAGATCTAATAGCCTCTACTGACTCTGTGGCCTCTGGGCACCAGGCACATACCTGATGCATATAAAACACTCATGCACATAAAATAAATATATCTAAGAATCTTTTAAAATGATTTTGATGTTTACAAAATAAAGGTTGAAGAGAACTGATCCAGAAGGCTGACATAGGAACACAGCAGGGCCTTGGGCTAGGATGACTTCTCTGGAGCTGAAGGTGTCTTCTCCATTCCCTACCCGTTCCCACCTCCACCCCGGATGCAGATTGCTTCCACTCAGCTCCACCTTAGTCTGGATAATCTGTTTCTTGGCTCATTTCCCAGAGTCCCACAAGGGAAGCAAGTGTCCTCCACAACCACGAAGACATCAGAACTCACAACACCGAGGGATTTCCTCCTCGGTATCTTTTTGATTCTCTGGGATCTGTTAATTTTGCACAAATCTACGCTAAGAGAAAACTGAGAAACTCTCTCCCAGTGACAGAGAAAAGATTAATAATTTAACATGCTTAGGGAAAGTGTAAAATATTATAAATGTATTTTAACCTCACAGGAGTCAGCAGTCTGTTGTTTCTTAGTAACAAAGCATTTTTTTTCTTTGAAGACTCAGGAAAAAATGCAAAGGGGCTTATTAATTGGGAAGCTGGATTTCAAATTAAGTGGTCTGCTTTAAGCTCAGCTGGCTCTTCCACTTTCGAAATCATTTTTATGCAAAGAAAGTTTGTTTTATGGTGAGTCAGAGCACACTATTTTATGAAAAGCAAAAATAATGTAAAATCTTTTTATTGTTTCTTTCATTCTTGAAGCTCAACAGATTTGACATTCTGGACCAAATAGTTTTCTGGGGAGCCAGACCTGGTGGTAAAGACCTGTAATTCTGGCTACTTGGAAAGTTCAAAGCTTTGCTGAACTATAGGGTGAGTTAGAGGCCAAACTGAGTCACTTAGCAAGACTCTACTTTGTATGACAAAATAGAAAGTAGAAACAAGGCCTGGAAGACAGCTCAGAGAGGGATTACAGCTCAGCATGGACAAGACATTGGATTCAATCCCTGGTAGAGAAAAAGAAAAGAAGGGTTGTGGGGTTGGAGCCTGCCCTGTTAACTGTAGGGTAGCTAGCACACTGCTGGTCTCTGACTCCTCTGGGCCAGTGGTGGCACCCCCTAGAGCCACCACATCTGGGATAAAATGTCCAGCCTTCCTAGGAAGAAACAGGGATGCAAAACTGACCCTAGTGGTGAACTCCTCAGACCCTAGTTCTAGAACACTCACGCCACCATGCTGGCACAACCACTGAGGGGAAAAAAAACATTATAATTATATTAAAAGGAAGTGCAGTTTTGAGGGTGATAATTCCATAAGGTGCCACTGCTTTCTATTGCCTTTAATCTTTCATCGATTTAGCCAAAAGCAGGGGTTAGCAATGGGCTAAACATGTTGCCACAGAGTCATCCACTGTGAAGAGGAAGGTGGCGAGGTAGCTTGGTGGAGGCAAACCTGGAGGATATAACTTTAAAATGTGAACTTTGATGTGGTGTTGGACATGCGGCTTCTTTGTTCTACCACAAAAGTCACAAATAGCTAACTAAATTACAGAAACCACATGGAAAAACAACAAAACAACAGAAAATAAATGGAAAATGATGTCCATCTTAAAATTATACCTACTGAAGATGACAGTTTTATGTTCATTTGTATGATGTGGCCTAAACATAACTAACTGGCACTTGTTTTGATCACTAGAACTGTTTGAGGACAGAGGGGCCAACTGTGTGCAGGGACAAGGGACACAGCAGCTCTCTGGAGTTCCTTTTCGGTGGCCTTACAAACAAAACTACGCTAGAGAGTAAACACTTTAGTCACTTGAATGTGGCTGCTATAGAGAACTCGCTGCCTTGAACAGCTCCTAAAAGGTGTCTGTATGCCCCCAAGATCTCTCTATAGGAAGGCAGTCACGGGCGAGTACCTCTTTGGCGACGGTGTGCCAGTGTAGATGGGTCTCACAAACGTCCATCCGCTCCTGGTGTAGGAACTTGCACTTGTCGGGAACCAGAAGAGCGTCGCTCACAAACTCACCAACTGAAAGAGAGAAGAGCCACTCCGTGTCACTCTGTGTGCACCTCACCACGGAGCCACAAAGGACAGACAGAGGTCATAGACTTACCCAATGTTCAGTGCCTAAAATGCCCCCAACCAGACCTCAAGACATTTAGAATGAGGAGTCAACAACCAGCTTCTTTGCCACCAGGACCTTGCTGTCCGTAAGCTCTCTACACATATGAATTTGATGGCTACAAATCCCCTACTTTTTCCCAGTGCCATCTCCTTTAATTAATCTCAGTCTCTTCCTTCGTATAAAAGGTGCATAACTAATCACGGACATTCACTGTCAGCAAGGAGGAAAATACAACGGAAAGTTTCAATTTCAACAGTATTTATCTATTCCTGTATTCTGAAAACTCTCAACTACTTTCCAACTATTAGAGACAATAGCACTTTTAAATGTTAAGCCCCAAGCAATGTGTACATACACGGGTATGATTTATGTGTTTATATAAAACACACGGGACAAATCTAGGCATTTAAATTCTGGAATCTGTTTCCTTTGAACTTTCTATTTCAGGTGAAATGTTCCTGGGCCTGACCGGCACTGCAGATCTAGAAGTGTTTCATAATGTCCCTCACACACTCCTGTACTCGTGAGGGTGAAAGACGGACAGTGGGAAATAACACATAAGCCGAGAAACTAATTTCTCTTGATTGTATTCACTGTGGTATCCTCACACATTAAGAATAAAATTAAAATTAGCACACAATCGATAATGAATGTCTGCTGAAGAATGAAGAAGTTAAATTCTGTACTAAAATGAAGCAAGCACTGGGCCATCGTAGTGAAAGAACCAAACTGAGTGCACTAGAAAAGGTGTTCAGGTAGAAATAACATTAAAGATGAATCTAGATAGGTGAGCAAAGTATGCCATTGCAGAATGAAGAGAAATTTCCCAAAGTATAGACAGTATCTAATTTATTATCTGAGTTCTTCTGATGTAATAAAATACTCTGACAAACAACCTAAGGGAGAAAGGGCTTATTCCAGCTCATGGTTCAAGGATGCAGCCCATCATGGTGGGGAAATAAAGGCAGTAGGAGCCTGAAACTTCTGTTCTTTATATTCACAATCAGGAAGCAAGCAAAGATGATGAACGCAACCTGCTTCTCAGCTCCCCCTTTCCATTTAGGCAGTCCTGGCCAGGAAATGGTGGCTACCACAGTGGATGAGTTGTTCCAACCCAGTTAACATGTTCAAGATAATCAACCACAGGTATGCTCAGAGGACAGTCTCACAGGTGATTCTAGATTCCATCAAGTTGATGAGTAACATTGAGCATCACACTATTATTACATCCCTATCCCTGATGCAGTTCTGGCAAACATGCTCATACTGGATGGATGGATGGATGGATGGATGGATGGATGGATGGATGGATGGATGGATGGATGGATGGGTGGATGG
>NC_022010.1:92684745-92695648 GCF_000317375.1 Microtus ochrogaster
AAAAAAGAAAAAAGGCAACTGCATCAATCATGCATCTCACTCCACAGTGTTATGATGTCATCTCCTATAAACCCACTTTCTATGTGAGAAACCTCTGCCAAGTAACCTGCCCAAGGCAATGAGCACCTCAGGAGGTTGCCTTTTAGTTCCAGAGTTAAACAGATACAAACTATAAGGAAAGAGACAGTGATGCACTCATTTACGTAGAGTGAGATAAAAATAAAACAAATAACAACAGTAATAAACAAACCAACTCAGAAGAGTAAGAGAATTCAAATAAGGACAGTCTTTTCTTAAAGGAGCACACCTTCCCAGGGTGAATTAACTACTCAGGGCATCTAAGGTCAAGTAACTAATCCCGGATGCGAGGAGGAAGCCCTAATGATTGAGGCCTTTCGAGACAAGGCTACAGAAGGGCAGAAGTGACTACCGGCCCAGTCTCCTTAGTTAGCACGGGTTAGTTGTATTTGCGGCTGTTCACAAGTCACGTTTTTCTGTTTCGTGAGTAATTATTGGAACGATGGTCAGCCTAAGATTACTAATACCGAATCCATTTGTGAGAGGGTAAAAAAAACAAATACAGGATGCTCTGGATCATGGCCTAAATGAAACATTGGTGCCAGGCAACCAAGTCAAATTAATCTGTCTGCACCTGTCCAGGGCTAGATTACAATGCTGAACTCGTCACTGAAGGATCCTTACTTCAGTAACACGCAGTGCCTGTCCGCGGGGCAGTCGCGGCATTAATTAGATTCCAACAACTGTTCGTTCTATTTTTAAAGGATACCAGAATCTTTAATTTGCAAATATTTTACTTCATATTGCAAAGATGACTATAAGCTGCAGATATTGCCTATAGCTAAAGGAAATTGCTTTAGCAAAGGAATAATATTAGTTACTTAAGAAGCCCTCATCAGGACAAAGGGCAAAAGGGAAAGCTCATTTTGCCCTATCATTAAAATGAAATTTAGCCATGGGCAGCACTTCTTATCTTCCTCTGAGGGTTGGAAAAGCATATTAGAATGCTACTCATCAGAAAGGTGAAATTAGAGAAATCTCTCCCAAAGTTTGAGGGAGACTGGAGAGATGGCTTGGCAAAGAGGATACACTGATGTTGAGTTCGGGTCCTAGGGGCCATGCTGCAATTCCAGCCCCAGTATGATCTAACATCTCTCACCTCTGTGGCTATCTGCATTCATGTGCAGGTAGATATTCACACTGGGACACACACACACACAACACACACACACACATAATTAAAAACGAAAATAAATCATAAAAACTTAAGAGTTTAAGAAAGAATTGAGAAGACTGAAGTCTTTATGCAACCTTATTAGGAATTAATTCAAAAGAAATCTATGCTAGGACAGAATCTGTTTTGATGTGAACTTAGAGCTATATGAAAAATTAAAGCCTATTGATTTTTAATCTATAAACATAACCTGGGACATCCATATAATAATAACCCTGCTTAGTGGATTCATCCTTCAATAGCAAATATTTCTTAATAGGAAGGAGGCCAATGCTCAAAAGAAATGAAGAATGATGAGAGGTTGTGGTCATGTCTACATATTTTCTAGGAAACTACACACCATTTACTCTAAATGGAAAGTTCTTCAGTATACACTGGGCATGTTTATCGGTAGCCACACAAATGTTTTATGTGGAAAAAAATTAATGTTTCATATTTCAAGCACACATTGAAATTTCAGTAGAGAGAGGTTTTTTGTTTTTTGTTTGTTTTTTTCTTTTTTTAAAGTAAATAAAATGTGGACTTGGCTGCTTGGCTGATGTCTTGGCAAGTAAGCAAAGATGCCGAATTCAATAGGGACCCTGCAGCTTCTGCCCGCTGGCTCTTTGGTGGTCTGTGAGAACAAATGTCTAGCCTAAATTACCTCATTTTGCAGATTGGTGGGAAGAAGTCCAGTCAAGTAGCTCACTCACAGAGCCAACAGGCCATAGAACTGAGCTGAAAATTCAGGTGTCCCTTTTCTCCATTCTCCGAGAGATGTTTTGACTCATTTAAACTCTGGTTACAGTGGTTTATCTGGCTAATTTCCCTTGGCTTTTATTTTTAAAAAAATGATTTATTCTATGTCTGTAAAATACTTAAATATTATGATCTGCACTATGGCTAATCTGGCAATAAAAAATAAAACGAGGCTAAAATCATCTAGGAGGCCAAATAAACTGGCTGGGCGTGCAGTCCCCTTGTCGACTGGAACATGTTGGACAGTGGCTTGGACAGAGAGGGACTGGATGACACCATGAGGTTCAGACCTTTCTGGACTGCCACTGTTAGACAACTTTCTCATGTTCTGTGGTCACGAGACAGATGATTCATGGAATTATGACCTCATGCCCATGCTCCTGAATGGGCCAAGGAGCGGAGGTTTCCTGTCATGAAGCTTCCCGACGTTACTAGGGATACGTTACTAGGGAGAAAGACCCTTTCTCCAGACAGACCCCTACCAACAGAATGCATGTTTGTTTGTTTTTCTTCATTATTAGCTGCCTAAATTAAGCAGTAAGGGAATCTGAAAGTATTTCAACTAAGCACAAAGGCGCCCTGACACAGAAGAATGTAGAATTTTTTGAGGAAGGAAAAGGTGGGACGGGACGTTAAATGGGTGAAAAGCAGACTCTCCAGTCCTGTGAGGTTCAAAAGCGGGAATGCATGTCCAGCTATTATGCAATATTTTGTATTATTATACAAAAACACATGATTCCAGGAATGAGACAGCACTACGAATACAATTCAGCCATTACCAGAAACCTGGGGAGACCCCACCAGCTCACTCCACAGGGAAAAACAAGAGGAGAAACAGTGCGGGATGACCGAGTAAAAGTTCTTAAAACTGAGGCCATTTTTGAGGGTCAGAATGATTTTTGAAGAAACTGATTTCAGAGGGAAAGCTGTCATAAATCGATTCTCTGGAGCACAGAGATTTCAGACTAGAAAAAAAAACCTCAAACTTTTGACTAGAATGATACCTCAGTCGGTAGAGTGTTCAGCTTTCAAATATGAGTTTATGAGTTTGATCTCCAGGATCCATTTTGAAAAAAGAGCTGGGTATGGCAGCATGTAGTTGTAATCTCAGTGCTGGGGAAGGGGCATAGAGACCCTTGGGGCTTGCTGGCCAGGAAACCTAGCCTGCTTAGAGAACTCCAACCATGAGAAGCCCTATTCCAGAAAGAAAAGTGGCGAGCATCTGAGAAATGACAGCCAATATTGTCCCCTGATCTCTACATATGTACATGTGCACGGACACACAGACAAACATGCCTCATGCAAACAAACTTGTATGAATTCTGAAGAGTAGGCTAAGGGGCCAGAATCACAGGAATGAAAAAAACCCAAGAAGGTCTGAAAGTCGATGGATTTCTGCAAGACATACAGCCTCTGTCCTCTCAAAGGCTGGAGAGTATCTTAAAGGGGGTGGGGTGGGGCTGTCGTTGGGTTAACTGAAAACAACAAAGCCCCTCTCTCATGTGTATGAGCCCATCTCACCAGCGAGGTGAGGTGAGAGTCTCAGTAAGTCTGAGTGACATTCCGGAACATCCCTCAGGATGTCAGCGCAGCTTCTCCCATTGACTTCAGAGCCTTGCAGTCACATTTTTAGTTTTCTGGGAAAAGGAGGCAAGAGAAAACCTGTAACCAACCAGGTCACAAGTGCGGGAAACAGCAGAGCGGGGAGAAAGCAATGATCTAATTTTCATGAAGTATTCAACCCACTATCCAGAGCAAAGGTGCTCCATGAATTACTAGTGCCCTTCCCCCAGTAACCATGGCCTAACCATGTCTCTCGTATTAGTAGTAGCTGTTGTGATAAAAACAGCAACAGGCTCCTTACTGCTTACTGAGACTCATGCACCAACTGTGGGCAAGGGAACTCGCATTTATCATATTATCACTATCCTGCAGCAGCCTCACAGATGAAGACATGCTGCTGCACACTTGAATATCACTTATGCTATGATAAATAACAGTACCAGGCAACAGAGTCAAACAGAGTCCCAGACAAGAGCAAGGAACCCCAAGTCTCACAGTGATCCTAACAAGAAATCCAAGTATCGTTGATATGGGAGTGTCATATCAATCTGATGACACTCCCACATCATATCTTCAAACACCTCTCCCCACCCAAGATGCTTCAGTGCACTCCAGACTCAGCTCTTCACAGCAAGTTCTTCACACTTCTCTGAGAATACAGACTAATCTTTGGGACAAGATGTAGAATTTTACTGGGTTGTGAGAATAAACAGGACACGAGCATAGGTTGGAGAAAGTGAGAGAAGAAAGAAAACATCGTAAGTCAGACAGAAAACATTCCAGCCACAGAGCAAGGGGTACGGAAGACCCTAGTAAATGCATGCTTTTGGGACTCAGACAAAAGCAAGGGGGGGGGGGAGAATTCTCAGAGAGGAATTCATCGCGAGAGATCAGGGCAGACCACAAGGCTTTCAACTACAAAACCAACCAGCATTCTTGAGAAACACAGGAAGAAGCCTGGGATGTTTTTCACGACTATTTGTTTCAAAGGAGTCAAGGTTGGAAGGCAGAGGTCCAGGCTGGGGTTGTTGCAGTTATCTATGTGAGAAGTAACCATGTCTCAGGGTACGGCAATGGGAGATTGAAGGTCAAATTTACAGAATCTGGTAGAAACAAAGTCTAATCCTGACTGGCAAACTAGAAGATGCTTCACGCTGAAAATGATGAGGAGCACCGGATGTTGTTCATTTGTCCTCCAAATAAACAAAGAACCAACCCAGACTCAGGTACTCTTTACCTTACGCTACTACATATGTGTGTGTGTGTGTGTGTGTGTGTGTGTATCAAAACGATAACTACAGACCCAAGAGATGTTTACTCATATTTACTTGGAAAACTTTTGCTGTTTTACCACTTTAGATGTACCGACAGCCTATAACGTTTGCATGCTGACAACAGGCTGGGAAACAAATGTTCTGGGAGGCATTTGGATGGTTAGGACACGTTCGCAAGTGGTCAAAATGCTTCTCCACCCACTTTGCACGTGTCGGAGTTTTGTTTCATACTGTGGGTCACTTCTGGGTTCTCAAGAAGAACACGTGAGTAGATTACACAGCTCTGCAATGCTGTCAAGCAACATGTCACTGCAGCTATGACAATAATAGCTGGCAGATGGGTTTCTTTAGAGAACTCCTTGCAGATGGCACAAACTAAGTGGAGGGTTCAAGATAGGCTAAACACAAAAGAAGTGAACACTGAAAGTTTCATTTACATCTTTCAAACCTAGTCAAGTGGATAGAGCTGAGCCTCACCAGCACACCACATGCAAACATACACTCAGCTGTGAACACATAAATGGTGGGATGCGTGTTCAAGAGAAGGAAAATAACTGTACCTCTCTATTAACAATACTGGGTTTCAAAATAATAATAAAAAAAGACATTTAAAAAAATTTAACGTACAAAATTGGCTAAGAGTTTTGTGGTTTTTAAAATGGTCCACATAGGTACAGCAATCCTGATACTGTTATCAGAGCCTTCTGAAGTGAGTGACGGAGGCAAAGGATGATAGAAGCCAGAATCTCACAGCAGGGTGAGAGTTTACAGACAAGAGCAGGGGGTAGAACATGGCCCACTTGGTAGCAGAGTAGATTTGGATCATCAGAGTGAGCTCCTACGGCGGCTAACAGAAATACAGAGAGCTCCAGAAATATCTACAAGAATACATAATACAAGCGCGAAGAGGGCCAAGTGGATTTCTTTACTGAGACTGAAGCAGACATGTCCATAGCAATGAGTACATAAAAGCTAGACACTGGATTTTTATATTATTCTCTTATAAAAGGAAATAGGACTCTGAGGAAATGGTCGATTCTAAGAGCTGGGCAAAAACATAAGCAGCATCTTGTCATAATCACAAAGCTTTTAAAGGTAGAGTATATCAAATGAGTACCGGAGCCAACTCCCAACAGCTAAATTTGGGAGGATTTGAGCACAGATACATAATATAAAACTTATATGTGAGACACATACACACACACACACAGTAGGACAGAATTACATATCAACATATAATAGGTACATTCATAAGCCTAACTGATAAAACAATGGAAAAAGACAATCTCCTACACAGAAGAACTGCAGATAATTTATACATATAAAGTCTATCGGAGGAAAAGTTGTGCCAGTTCTCCATCATAATCACAGGCTGTGTGTAATGACTTTCTTTAATAGGGCACTGTCCTCAAAGGGGGAAAGGGACAATCCTGTGGGTGAATCTGGATTCACCACCTCAGCCAAGAGGCTACATCAGAAGTGATGTACCATGAAGTAACATGTGCTCTTTTATGATGTACAAGATTCTTTATTTCTGTGCTCTTCCATGTAGGCAAGAGAAACTTCCAGAGTAAAGACATCCTTCATATTACAGTTGGCCAAACTATCAACATTGTCGAGAGACTGACAGCGAAGAGGGTGCTAAGGGATCTGCTATATAAAGTGAGAACTGCTTTCCTGGATGGGGTCCTAGGACAGAAAAGGAACACTGGACAAAAGCAAGTCAAATGTAAACACAGAGTGGATTTCAGTTAATATTATCGCATCAAAACTAAAAAAAGTCACGTATGAAAAAAGTTCAAAGTCATTTGCAACCTCATTAATGATATAGACCTTCAAAAAGTATGTATGGAATTACTACGGCTGGAAAGAGTAGATGCTACAATGCATTCTTCTGACACCTAACGTACAGAACTTGGCTAGTTTTCTTAGCAAAGTAATTTGTATGTATGTAGCATGCGCTATTTAGAGTCTTTTAAAAGATTCCAAGAATTTAAAAAAAATCCACATTGTGAACAATAAAAGATAATCTTTGCTGTCCAAATTTAACTTTGTTTTAGAAAGTTAAGTTGATTGGTCCCAGAATTCAATTCCCTTTCACAAATGAGGACTCCTGTGCCTGATGAGGCTCAATGATGGACCCAAACTTTCAGCCAAAAGATCATTTCCCAGTACCGAGTTTCCTTACCAAGAAACTTGAGTAACTTAAGCTACCGATGTGTGGTATTTCTGAAGCCTTTTTATTATTATTATTATCATCATCATTATTATTATTTAGACAGCATTAACCATTAGACACATTCTTGATTTTGTCAATCATGGGTCTTTCGTTAGGTGTAATAATATCAACTTTTGTTTAAAAATGAAGCATGCACCTCCGCTATATCAAATCTTTGTGTGTTGAGGAGCACATGTAAGGTCAAAGGGCAGCTTTGAGGCGTTGGTTGTCTTCCCCACCGAGGGTCCTGGAGACTGAACTCAGGCTGGCACAGCAAGTGTTTTTACCTACTGAGCTGTCTTGCCAGCACCTCATTTTAAATTTTTGAATTCCAAAAGTTCAAGGGGCTGGAGCTATGACTCGGTGGTTAAGAGAACACATTATTTTTGCAGAGGATCAAGTGTAGGTTCTGAATACCTAGGTTGAGTGGCTCGCAACCATCTATAACTTCTACTCCAGGGTATCCGGTGCGGTCTGTTAAACTCCATGGGTATCTCTATCACACATGCACATATCCACATAATTAAAAATAAAATAGATCTTAAAAAAGAAGTTTCTAGATTTGTAGACAACACAGAGGGATCTGGTGAGTTCTATATAAAAACTCTGTTTCTCTTATCAAAAATCTTTTGTTTCAATTTTGGATTTTGGAATTTATTCAAATATATGATATTATCTTGTGAATGAGACTCAAATATAAAATACATTTATATTTCATATGTACACTATACACATGGTCTACCAGTAATTTCATATAACTTTTTTTTTCAGTATCTTGCTATATAGCCCCCAGCTGTCCTTGAATGCTTACCCCTCCTATATCGACCTCCAAAGATCTGGGTTTATAGACAACACCATGCTGACCCTTCCACAAAACCTTTCATAATTTTTTGCATGAAACAATTTTTCACAGAGTGGGATTTTCTTTTTATTACAAAACAGGGACATTTAAGAACTTTCCAGTTATGAAGCTTTTGTAATTCAGATTTTACGATAAGAATGCTCAATCTAAAATGACGACACTATAAAAATGCTTACTGGTCAGAGGAGTCCAAAGAGGAATGAGAATAAAAATCGAAACTTAGCATAATTTGGGGCAATTTTAAGGGAATAGTGAATATCCCTGAGCCCCACTGAATACCAAGCTGCCCTGGAGCTGTATCCATAGAGGCATACTACTATCAGTGACACATCAAGAGTCTATGCATCCTGGTCCAACAGAAATATAAAGTAGGCCACATGTGTGGTCTCAGCCATATTTAAAACAGCAATATATAGTTTCTGTAAAATATACACATACATATGTAAGGATGTATATACATTAAACTGACTTTAGTAACATACTTTATTTATCCTGGTACAGCCTATATTGGCTTTTCAGTGTGTAATCATTGCAAAGGCAATTCTCAAAGCATGCTGTATTTTCCCATCACTCCACTTTTCCACACATGGTGTCCCTTTACACCTGCAGAGCTCTCTGGACTAGCTAGGTCTCCATGCTGTGTAACCATGTGTGGTGGCCAGCAGTAAGCACAGCAGACTTTGCAGCGTCACGTTTTAGAGACTAGGAATTTCTCCCGAGGTCCAGTGAGTTAAATGAGGACAGGCAGAGGTTATGAGAGAACATGAAAAGCCCAAGGCTCGGGCTAGCGGATCAGAATACACGGCACTGCTCCGTTTTACTCAGGATGTGAGCATACTGTACATTTTCGGCACTGAGCCGGCCGCCTCCAGGATTCCTTTTGTTACTACCTAAGCCGTATTTGTCAGCAAACGGCCCTCCTTCCCCACTGCATTTTCGACAGTTCTGCTGCTGTACTTTGTATATGTGACTAATTCAGATGTGGGAACCGAAGGACAGCTTCCTTCAGGCCTCAGCCTCCTTGGGTTAAATTCGGTCTCGGTCTCGTCTCCTAGGAGCTGCAAAGCAGACACTGCAGGGACACCCTGCTAAATCATTCTGCTTCTTGCAAACACAAACATCTTCCCCGTTTGCTTTCTTCCTCCAACACTTTCCTTTTCTCTACCTCATTAAAAAATTTCAAAACCACATAGATTTTTTTTAAAAGATGTAGTTAATTAGAGTTATATGTGGTTCTTTAAAAAGAAAAAACAAAAACAACAACAAAAACCACGTAATGACTCACAGAAGGCCAACCAGACTGAGGTACAGGGAGGCAAGACAAGCAGGAGTCATTAGCAAATCCTTAAAGCACACCAGGAAGTAAGTGCACACAGCATGCTCTTCCATATGCCATATTCGGAAACCCCTGTGTGAGGCAGGCTATAATCAAGACTGAAAGAGGCACTTGGAGCAGGGAGCTGCTGCTGGGCTCTGGCCCACCACTCTGCAGTCCCTGCCCCACTTTTCCCATCCCTTTCCACCTGGCCCAGTGCCTGCAGGCTGCAATCAACAACCATTCTTTCAAGGTCAACAACAAATCCCTGACCACTACCCCACCACTGTCTTCCTTATTTTCTGTCTTCTCCACCTGCCTCCCCTGGGCAGAGAGCGCTGGTTCTCTATTTTCTACCTTAGGCTTTTTCTTTCTCTCCCACTTCCCCATCTTTTAATAGTTCTAATTACCAAAAGGCTGTCTTCTGTTCTCTGTTCCTTTCCATTGTCACTCGGGTATACTGGCCATTCTTAAGGATTCAACAACCTTCCCTACTTACTCTTCCAAGGCTGACCTTTCACTGGGCAGTTCTAGTCACTGCTAGACCCGCCCGTCTATATGGAGGTCATTGCTTTTCTGAAACGTACTTTAGAACCTGGCTGTCCAACCAACTTTTCAAATCTCATGACTATACACAAAGAACAATGACCCATTTCTCATTGGATCAATATCTTACAGAAATGAAAGAAAGAAAGTCACAGTACTTAACAAAAGAAACTACAAAGAAATGAGGCCACACCACTTGAAGCTGACACAGCATTTAACTGGGCACCGGAACACTGCAGACAGCTTTTAGAGCCCCGCTGAAGTGCAGAAAAGAGAATCAGGACCCGCTGTCATACCAGCAACATACCTAAGGACGTGCAACACAGTCACTAATAGGATTAAAAATACAGCAGGCTATCATAGTGCATCAAGTTCTTCAGAAAAATATCTTTTAGAAATTACTCTTTATCCTTTCAAAGGGGATACACCCCCAGATAAATGGAAACCTCTTTTTGCTACTGTGACAGTCTGGTCTTTGAAATGCCACTCAGATTTGTAAACAAGGCTTAGGTTCATTATTGTAAATCAATTCTCTGGAGTTTATCATCAGAAAGCTCAAATAATTGAATTTCTGGACTTCTACAAAGGAAGGCTGGGCAAGAAATAATTATATTAAGGCTTCAAAAGGTAGATCCGTAACTATGCTTTAGCAGCAAATCCCCCTGGAGGATTCCGATCCACTTCCCTAATGCGGTGTTTTATGATGATAAGTGAGTTATATGTCTACACCTGCTGATGCAATTATAATCTAAGCAGGATGGGGAATTGTTGAAATAAGAGCAGCAGGGCTGAGTCCCAGGCACCCAGCCACCCACACGGCTAGCTTAGCTTATGCCCCGAAATAATTACACGGAAACTGTATTTTTTTAATCACTGCCTAGGCACATTTCATAGGCCAACCCTTAGGTAGGCAAAAAAAACAAAACAAAATGCTGGGAGAAAAAAGCTGAGTCAGGGAGTCGCCATGGTTCTCCCACGCCAGACAGACACAGGTTAAGATCATTCCTGGTAAGCCAGCTTGTGGACTACATAAAATAATAAAAATGGGTTAGATCAATATGTAGGAGCTATCCGATAAGGGGCTAAAACTAATGGGTCAGACAGTGATTAAAAAAATACAGTTTCCGTGTAATTA
>NC_022010.1:92695748-92704501 GCF_000317375.1 Microtus ochrogaster
TTCGGGGCATAAGCTAAGCTAGCCATGTGGGTGGCCGGGTACAGAAGACGCAGCTCTGCTGCTCTTATTTCAACAGGGAATCTCTGCTAATAGAACATAAAGCCAGAAGGGAAGCTTTATCAAGTGATAAATAATGACTTTTAAGAATAAAGAGGATATAGAATATTAATATATAGCTAGAACTTCACTCTCTTCAAAGGCCCCAGAGGTATCTATAGTGAAATAAAGGGATATGGATAATTATCTATAATGAGCTAAAGGGATATGATCATTTGAGACTTCTGGTTGGCTTTGAACTCAACACCTGACTAAGAAAGACTATTTCCTAGTGGGCTGAAATGTTGTGTCACATAGCAACATGAAATGAGGCCCTTTTTCAACCTAATAAACTTTTATCACCACAAGTTCAATCAAAGACAGAAATAGACTCCTGCTCCTTTTGCCGCTTTCTGCTTGACTGAATTTGATAATGAAAATGTCTGTTCCTTTCAGAGGGAGCTCAAGTGTCACTCAGTTTTTACTCACCAGGCAGAGAATGAATGCAGTTGTTTGGATGCAAAATCATTTGAATATGCAAAATCATTTAAATATGCATCATAACCAGCTGCGACACACTGATGGATGCAGCGGTTTAGAACTCTCATCAGCATCAGGAGAAGCGAGGCATCACGTGAAGGTGCGCTCATGCAGCCCACTCCGTCCGTGCTCCCCTTTGGACATGGTCAGCCAGCCACGCCTTCCTTTCCAGGCTGGGTACTCAACCAGAAAGCAGCGGAATCGTGCCAAAGTCCATTTCATTACCCCAGTCTTCCAGGTCAACAAACCGAAGTCACATGAAAAGACTAACTTTGGTTTACCTCTCCAGGGAGCAGATATTTTGAAGAGCATTCTGGGCAAGCAGACACCAAGCCTTTAAATGTCCTTAAATCATTTACAACTAAAGGGGGTACCCCTTCAAATAGTATGATTTCTGATTTTCCTTTAAAATGATAACAGTAGTTCAAACTCACATTCCAAGAAAGTTGTCCTTAGGATTTGAGTTGTTTTTTTTATTCCAAAATGTTGTGGTTTTGGAAAAATGTTGAGGGAAACTAAGAATAGCTGGCAGCATCTAAGAAAAGTGTGAGCGAGGCGGACCTTCCAACAGCATTCCTGTTAGCATACTCTAAGAGCTCCGCGACCTAAGCGTAAAGCACCATAAGTTACATGAAATGGTCCTTAAGGTCACTCACCAGGAAGGAAAACGAAGCCAAAGGTCACTTCCTCCTCTTGACCTGACTCATGTCACATGACAGACTACACATCTTCATCCCGGAGTAATATTCTAACTAATTAGCTCTCCCCTAGCCAGAGCTCCTCAGTTTCTAGGGCAGGGGGATGTCTATGTACATAAGTCCCTGGAAACTTGTACGGTACAAGCATTACACAGGATCCCATCTCTTTGGGAAAGCCAATCTGATGTCTGAAAAGCCAAGCGAGTACAAAGGGTATCTTTGATAACAAGTCCCACGTCACCAGAACATTCAACTACAACAATAAATAATAGGTCATATGTGTGTTTTCCTGAATTTTAAGCATTTATAATTCTTGACTCATTAGGCAATTCTAGTTGGCATTCCTACAGTAGGCAGCCTTCTGGCACTGCGCATGCAGATGACTTAACTCTCTTCTTCCCAGCTAGGACTCTTAAATGTTTTCTCTCCAGGATCTGGGCATTGAGCTCAGCTTTCCCAGGCTGAGTGTGCACAGGCACCTCTATCCACTGAATCACATTGTTGGTCCCTAGTTATTAGCTTTAGTATAACCCTAAGTTCTCCTTACAGAATAATGTAATTCTAAAATAGGGACCACACCTATATTTTAAAGAAATACTTGGCAATTATTTAAATTTTTAATATTTAAAATTATTAATATTTAAATTGAATTATCCAAAATGCTTTTTAGGATTCAAAATTTAAGAATGTGCTTAATTGCACAGCACCACTTAAAAATCAGCACATGCAAGCTTGCTATTGGCAACAGGGACCAAGGTTGGGGCATGTACAAGCTGAGAATAACTCTACTCTTTTGCCTTTGACAGATTTTAATCATTCCAACTGGTATTCAGCAATAAATTAACTGATTTAAAAAAAGCATACTGTTTAAACACGATGTTTAATCTAAGAATATCAAATTCATCATATATTGGTGCTGTTGTGTTTGAAAATGCCAGAGCTTGAACCCAGGACGTCACTCATGGCAAGCAAGTAGTCGATCTCTGAGTTATATTATCTGCTACCCACCATGTATTCATATATACCTTTCCTGAAATTTCAAATTAACCTATGAACCAGCACTCCAGAGGTCACACAGAATCTGAGAGTTTCCCCCCAAGAAACCTGGCCTTGGACATAATAACTCAGGACAGCCTTAGAGAATGCACTGCATGGACGGAATTCCCTGGGGAGCTTGTGTGCTGTCTACAAAGAACAGCCAGGAAGAGGTGCTGGCGAAACTCATCAGTATTTAGGATTTCTAAACTGGACAAAAGACATGAGCCTGAGATGGAAAACAGGGAAAGAAGGAATGCACAAAAGGAAGAGCAAGACAAGGACATGGGAAGCAGGCCACAGCCAACAGAATTTGACGGCCCTGGGCAGAGGACTAGCGGATGCCACAGATAACTGGGGCTGAGGAGACGGACTCTGATGATGCCTGAGTGTGGGGGGGGGGATCACGGGACCTGTAATCCCCACGTGGGGAGGGAGAACTGTGAAGGAGACGACAAGAATGGACGCTCAAGAGATACCTGGAACCAGGACACTGAAGTGAGGGGCGGGGGTTCTCCGAAGAACAGAGAAAACAGAGAAGACTAGATGTTGCTGATGAAGGAAATCACACAGTCAGAAGGGCAAAGGTCTTTAGAAAAACAAGAGTGAGCTAGCTCCAGTCATTCAGCTGGCACAACATAGGGGACTTCCTAGCACGCTGGCGATAATCACGCTAATACCAAATACGCTCTCTATGTTGATCGGCATGGATGACATAAGGTAAATGGCGCCTGCTGTCACCTTAGGAAGTGTTTGGCAGGAGAAACCCCGGCTCCTTGTCTTTTGCCTTTCAGGAGACTCCTGTTCCCTTTCTACCTTCCCCAGCATTCATTGAAGTCTTCAGTTCATTCTTTCAACACATCCTGACAAGTGGGAACTAAGCGCTATGACATATTCTAAGCTCTGGGGGGGTTTCAGTGAACGAACAAAAGACCCAATCACCACAGAGCTTACATTTCACACAGAAACCAATTATCTCCAAATGCAAAAGCATCGCAAGAAAGCACTGTTAATCTTCTGCACCATGAAGTGTTTATTCCTAATATAGCTCTACAAATTATTCTTTTCCCTAAGCAGACTCTCAGACTCACTGATGTAATACGTTCCTGACACATAGCTACCTCTTAGTTGTTAGCTATTAAAATTGGAAGGTAAGACGTGGCCACTGGTAAGGCTCCTGCAATCAAGCCCTTATCCATGCTCTTGTGAGCAACCCTAGGAAACCCACTGAGCGCCCAGAGGAAGAAGACATACATGCAGAGGCGGGCTGGGTGAGAAAAGGGATCGGTAGCAGTGCAAAGGAAGAAGTGATGGTGACTTGGATACATGCCTCCTTTTGTGAACTCTTGACCTTAGGTCTCCCTGCTATGAGAGATGATACCACACTTAGTCTTAGTGCCTTGCCTACTCCCCAACATCACTACCAGCACAGCCTTGGATGGTACCAGCACCAAGACAGACAGTGACGTTCACATCTTTGCTGTCTCCCCAAAGAGACAAGAATTAAAGAGGTGGTAGAATTCTTGAGAGATGGAGGCTGGAGGGGATAGGAGGGGAGGTTATTGGTGGGTTTGCCCTCAGAGAGAACTGTGACACCAGGCTCCAGCTTCTTCCTCTTCCATTATTGATTTTATTTCTGGCCATGAGGTGAGTAGTTTGGCTCTACCATGTAATCCCATCACCATGTGTTACTTCACCACAAGGCCCAAAACAATGGGGCCAAACAACTATGCACTGAGCTACACCAAGAGCCTTCTCCTTGTCAGCTGATAGCAACCTGACCAATGACACAGTAGACAAAACTGTTGCACACTGATATCTGGGTATTTCATAAAATAACTTTTGTTGGTTTTCTTTTTTTTTTTTTCCTTTTCTTTTTTTTTTGAGACAGGGTTTCTCTGTGGTTTTGGAGCCTGTCCTGGAACTAGCTCTTGTAGACCAGGCTGGTCTCGAACTCACAGAGATCCGCCTGCCTCGGCCTCCCGAGTGCTGGGATTAAAGGCGTGCGCCACCACCGCCCGGCTTGGTTTTCTTTTCAATGTTTCGTGCTTCTTCTGCTAAAACTAATGCAAGCCTATACTTTAAAATTTACTTCATTTTCTATGCCTTCATCCGTACTATGACTCTGTGAGAGGATCTTACAGGCACACTAGGCCAGACGGGGACTCTGCAGCAGGTAGTCAGGGTCATCCCTCCCTCAAGCGTCCCGAGTCTGGGCCATGCCCCACTCTCCTGCAATCTGCACTTGCTGGCTGCTGCACAGCTGCTGCTCTGGGACTTTCTTTGTCCGTTAGTGATCAAAGCCAAAGCTGAAGGCTCACTGACAGGAAGAGTGAAGAAGGGCCAGGGAGAAGGGGGTCCCTTGGGACACATCTCCAGGAAGAGCTGAAATTCACCAGGGGGTGTGTAAAAAAAAAAAAACAAAAAACAGAACCCTTAATGAGCCACTGGGCAGCCGCCATGACAAAATCTGCAGAAAAATATTGAGAGCTTTCTGTGCCCAGCACTTATATTTGAACATGTCACAGCATTCTTTAATTTTCCTCCCTCCAAGACAGTGTCTCACTTTGTAACCCTAGCTGTCCTGAAACTCATCATGTAGACGAGATTGGCATAGACCTCACAGAAATCTGCCTGCCTCTCCTTCCTGAGTTCTGGGGTTAAAGGTGCATGCTTGACCACAGTGCCCACTTGATACTGTTATTAAAACGCCTTTTAATTGGGTTTTAGACTCACTGTTATCATCTTGTCATTTCTTGTATTCTTAATGCTATTTTTGGATAATTATTTTAAAAGCCTAAAATACAACCCCTCTATCCTAGCCAACAGTATTTATCAGTCTGATATCAAGTATAATATCTTTGCTAATTCAATTTCAGTAGTCTTGCTAGAAATCTTAGCTTTAAAACTGGTAAAAGGTTGTGTGTGAATGAGTACTCTGTATATCTCTCAGGAGGGCAGGCAGTACCTAACTCATCGTATTTATTAAAACTGAAATATGCGAAGTCTCTGGATTCCCATGTTTGGATTTCTGGGCATTTTCAGGATCCATAAGGTCTAAAACAAATGTCCTTCCGTCCTCTTGCCTATTTTCACACTTTGGTGACATGTATTTAACGTTCTTAAATATTTTACCATTGGCTGATGTGCTTAAAAAATAACAACAACAAAAAACTTATTCAGCGTAAGTTCAACAAAAGAGCTACAGGACCGTTATCTGTCAGGTAACCAAATACATATTTCTTAACTTAAAAAAGACCAAGAAGGCTATAGTTCATTCAAGGAAGAAGACACCTAGAAAGCAAGGCAGATTTGTCCTAAAATGTTAAAGCTATAAAGTTCAAAATTCAGAGAATAAAACCTCTTAACTTCTCATTCTGAGCAAGGTCATGACTACCTACACATTTGGGGTATCTCTTAGCAACAGAGGCATACTGGCAGGTCACATTCTAGCTCCCCAACTTCTAATTTCGCTTCTAGATTACACTATGAATGATGTTCTGACTCTGTGGTATCAACAGTGGTTTATCTTAGGCAACATATTGTGCCATTGCTAGCTGGTTAGCCGGCTTCAATAGTGGATCCACCATACCACGAAGAAGGAAGTCATTCACATGGAAAAGGTTTGACAGGAAACCCACCACCTCCCTGAGTGATGAGATAACACGATTTCAGCTCCACATGGTACATGATAAGATGTTTGCAAGATCAAGTCAGATCCTATACTCTGGTTCTAGAAGTATCACAAACAAAAAGTGAAATGAGAAGGTCAGCACGCTCCCAAGGGTAGCCATCCATGCCATGGGAGATACTTCCCCATCCCATAAGCAATAGAAGATACTGCAGAGCAAGTCTCCAAGGCAAACACAGGGTGCAGGGAGAACTCAGCTAGTGCCCTGCTGGGTACTTCATAGGAGACTGAGGTCAGGAGGCTGCATGCCAAAAATGACAGGCATTCTTCTCAAGATTTGTTTTGAATGTTTTGAATTTCAATACAGCAATGCATAAGACAATCTTACTCTTGCTTTTAGGTCACATCTTTGTGGGAATAAACTTTAGTAAATCTCTCCTTTGTCTAAAGTATATATTTGGATACAGTTAGAGGTTTCGGAGAGTTCTTAGATTGAGATTAAACAATAATTCTTTGTTTCAGGAGCAAATTTTAAAGAAAAAAAAAAGCCACTGATTACCTCTTTCATTAGCAGAAGACTTTACTGCTCCAATTTATACAGTACCAAAGGTCAGCGTTGCTGTCTATATCAACACAATACTATTGTAGAATCTTAACATTTATTGTTTCAAACTCACAACCTTTCTTACATGATTTGAATTTATATAGCAAGTGGATAGTTATTCTAATACTTTTTTTAAAAAATAAATCACAAAGAATACTGATGATGAATGAAGAAATGGTGGGCTCAGGTCCTGATCTGAATACACTGCAGCTGTGTGACTTATATCAAAACATCTAACCTCTCTGGTGACTGACATTCTCCCTTGTGTAGGAGGGCCTCACAGAATAACAATTCCAGTGGCTGCCCTATGCAATTACTAAGGACATGACACAGAGATGAAGGAGAAGTCAAGAAGTCAGGGGAAAAGGAAGGAAAGACTTGGAGAAATTAAGGTTAAAAGAGTTACAATTTACAATATTCCTGCAAACAATATGTACAGGAGTTATGTACCCTCTTTAATTCTTTTTCTCCAAATTGAAGACATACCATGCATTCACATATTAGCAATATTTTTATGCCTTCTGTAGCACTTACATTTGAGACATCTAGAAAATTTGCGACTGCCCAAGAAATAGACAATGTCATATCCCTTAATTCTAATCTAAACTTACTGGCAAAGCAAGAAACAGGTGTGCTTTGCCTGTCAACTAACAGTCTATTTCAGGTCCAATGGGAAAAGGCTGGGGATTTATAAGATGAGAAACACAATAAAAGATTCAAACAGGCCAGATGCCTGCTGGGAATATCTAATGATTATCTAGTCTATTAGCAGTCAGAAACGGTTAGTGTCAGAGTGTTCATTCCATATCAGATGCTGAGCCAGACCTGGGAAATTTCCTGAGCATGTCCCAAGCGGCCTGCCTCCCTGAATTATGTACTTCAACATCAAAGGAGTTCAGACTCTATTCAAAAGATAAAAGAGAAGTCTGGTCACAGAGGCAAAAGGGAATTCAGTCTTCCTCAGTTTTTCACAGGGTCTCTCGCACGACCGAGAGTCACTTCGCCATTTTCCTTTTCCCCTGTCTGTCCTGTCCATCTCTATAACTCTCAACAAGTGAAATGGTTCTAGAATAGTTAGGGGTAAGAGCTGAGGACAGGACACTGTCATTACTAACTGGTGTTTGCTAGGTGAAACTAGTGTCAGAGGCAAATTAGTGAGACTGTTCCCCTAAGCGATATAACAAGTTTTATCAATGTGGTTCCTGTGTGTTCATGGTATAAAATCTGGCTTCTTGTGCAAGCTCTACAGCATGAGGTCCGGATTTAGTTCAGATTAGTATCTGAACCTTATTCACTTTATATTCTCTTATTAATTCTCTATTTATCAACCATACAGGAAAGAGCTTAGGGCCTTAGAAGGCATTAAAAGAAGAAGGAAGAGGAAGAAAATGCACAGACCATTATTAGGCTAAGAATCTGGTCAACGCTGCCTTCCTTATTTACTCACTGGATATGAAATGCAGGTGAGATCTTCATTCTAATGCCCCACTCCCGTGTTTTCTGTTGGTTTCTCAAACTACATGCACAAATAAATAGAAATCAGCATTTTCATATATATATGTGAATATATATATAGTCACATCCTTCCCCCATATATATATATATGATGTGAATATATATATGAAAATGCTGATTTCTATTTATATATATTCACATCCTTCACATATATATATATATGGGGGAAGGATGTGAATATGAGCGAAAGTGCCCTTGAAGGCTACAAGGCTAGAAGCTTAAAAAGCGACTGTGCTTCACTGACCTGACTTGGGTACTAGGAACTGAACTTAGGTTCTTCAGAAGAGCAGCTCTCTTACACAAAGTCATCCCACCAGCCTGCAGGATGCTCTTGTGGGATCCACTGCTAAACAAATGCTATCTGTGCATGTCTCTAGAATCTCTACTGAGCTTTATCTGCAAAGTTTGGTCTGGAGTCCTTGTTGCTAAAGTGTCTGGGCTAAACCCACTGCCTTATACCTAGAAAAGGGGCTGGGACATTCTATCAGAGATTCCTTTTAGGCTTTATAAAAAGTTATCAATATTTGTCTATATTTTCTACATCCTTATTTACAGCCTTCTTACTAATTAGTAACAATGGGAAACATTTATGGAATTTGTCAAATCAAATAGGGCTACCACTACCAGGCTTGTTCCCATAAAATGGCAGCTAAGAAGAGGCATAAGATAGAAAATGAGGCCGGGCGATGGTGGC
>NC_022010.1:92704601-92710307 GCF_000317375.1 Microtus ochrogaster
GCGATGGTGGCATATGCCTTTAATCCCAGCACTCGGGAGGCAGAGGCAGGCGGATCTCTGTGAGTTCGAGACCAGCTCTGGTCTACAGAGCTAGTTCCAGGACAGGCTCCAAAGCCACAGAGAAACCCTGTCTCAAAAAAACAAACAAACAAAAAAAAAGATAGAAAATGAACTTAAGGCAGCATTCCCAAAAGACAAGGATGTCTCTTTTTAACAAGACAAAATGAAAGTAAAATTTGAAGTTAGTGCAAGATTATGAGCCTTCTGTTGTGACCACGCCGTTTCCTCCAGTTTGATACGAGTAAGTAGAAAACAAAACAATCAAACACATTTCATGACCATTTGCAACTTCAGAAACAAAGGGTGCTCTAGGAAAGGGCTTTCTGAGGAATTAGTGAGAGGGGGAACTTCACTTTCTTTCTTCTGTCAAATTGTGGGAAGAAATACACCAGGCCTGCCACTGGTGAAACTGGACAGCAAAAATGGGAACGGAACAGCTTGTGAGACTCTATGACTCCACCACCAGATGTTTCTCACTCAGTAGATGTGGGCGTTGTGGACAATAAAACTCCGAGTCTCGTAGGAAATGACACAGTATTTACCCATAACCTACATACAACCTCTTTTATACTTCAAACTACCTCTCCCAGGTTTGTGATACACATTAGTGGTATAATGCGTGCCTTGCCTATAGCCTATATAAAGTCCTACATTTATTCTCAAGCACCACAATAAATAATAAAGCAACAAGTACACCTCTCCTTACTTACAATATCACATGCAATATAAATGATACGTAAATATAGATACAGTATTGTTCAGCATCTGTTTCTCAGTTATTTTCCACCCATGTTCGGATGAATCTGCAGATGTGAAATGCACAGATACGGTGGTGACAGTGTGAGAAAGGCATCATATATGCACGTGACCATATAGAATATCACCTATCAACACCAGTTGTGGGAACGGCTGGCTGGCTCACCTAAGCAGCGGTAGGGAATCACGATGTGGGTGTGGGTCTTGCACTGCTTGCGGCCTCGCTTGCACCAGTTCTGGATGGTCACTGGCTGGTTGGCTTCCACCACGTTTGTGATCTGCAGTTCAGGGTAGACCTACGGAGCACAAGAGAAGGGGAAACCATTACTCACAGCAAAGCCTGGCAAGCGCACGAGCCTGCGGACCTCTACTGCCATTAAAAGGTCCCGTTATCCCCTGAGAGCCAAGCTGCTCTGCTAGGCTCTAGCCAAACAAGAGCATCAGTGTAAGGGAAAAAGGGCTGACTGGCAGTGCCTAGAGCTTTACATTTAAACTGCCCATGCAGACAGTGTCCAGAGGAGACAAAGTAGAAACATGGAGGAGTGGAGACTCTTGGAAGCATAAGGTCATTCTTCATGCAAAATAAACAGACTATTGAAGACCATGGCTTGTAGTGTTTTAAAGGAACACAGCTATTGATACACTTGAGAATATCATCATAACTGAATTTCAACCCACTCTACCTGACAAGTATTTTATACCCAAAGCACGGAAGGTAGCCAGTTTCCGTACAAACATCAGCTTCTGTCCTTAAAGTAGTTTACATAAAAATATTTTATTAAGAAAGCCTTCAAGAGGGCCATTTGAAGTATGGCACTCAAGAATGCGCCTTCTTCAGTCACAAACTACTTATCTTGCTCGCTGATGGCTGCTCTTCGTAAATCACGCCGTTTGCTGAGCACTTGGAATGAAATGTCAAACTCAATCAACTAAAATGTATTTGCAAAATATCAGACCACTTCTATGTAATAATAATGAGTGGAGATTTGAAAGAAAATAGTAACATAAAATGTGCCTCTAAAGTGAGCAGATTTGCAAGATAAATAACAATAGACGTAGCTGACTAAAGGCATTAAGGAAGCAGATGGCTCCAACTGAAGGCTGTGTATGTAGAGGCGAAGGTGAGGACGTGAAGGGAATTAGACACAGTCAAGAGATTGTAAGACAATGGAACTGAAATCCAGAAATGAGCTAAAGGGTTTGCTGTAGACGTATCAGAGAAACTGAGCCGGGAAGAAGCAGTCTTTGGGAGAGTGTGAGAATTAAAATTAAGACTCTCAATTACCGGTAATTGCAAAGAATATAAATATGGCCGTCAGAGGGAGTAGATGATTAGAGAGGAAGTCAAGGTCACGGAGGGAATGAGAATCACGGGTGTGAGAAACTGGAGTACTGGAGGAATTACTGAGTCCTCAAAATCACTTATAACGTACGAAAGAACTGTTATAGTGGATGACAGAAAGCCGGGAGCAGAAGACTCCGAAGACTGAGGCTGTGTGCCGTGGGATTCGTGGGCGCAGGGACAACTCCAACTCAGGAGAATGGTGGTCTAGGCTGGCTGAAAGCACAGGAGCTCACAGGTGAAGTGGGTTATGGGTGTACCGGGATGAGCGGCTTGGAAGTGGAAATGAAGGAGGACACAGCCCCAGTGGTGGGTACAATGCTGAGGACTGGTGAGGAGAGCCAGGTTCCTCGGCAAGAGGATCATGCCCACCTGTGTGTTATGGATACGGACCTTGACTTTATTTTAAAATGTTGACATCTTGTTCGTTGTGGTTTTTTTTCATTGATTATTATCCTCTGAAAATACTATAAAACAGCTGGGATGTGGAAGCATACACCTTTAATCCCAGTACTGGGAAGGCAAAGGCAGGTGGATCTCTGAGTCTGAGGCTACAAAATTTGAGGTATATAGAGCAAATTCTGGGACAGCCAGTGCTGTTTCACAGAGAAATCCTGCCTTGAAAAAAAAAACAATTAAAAGGGGGCTGGAGAGAAGGTTCAGCAGTTAAGAGTACCAACTGTTCTTCCATGAGGGCCTGGAGTTCAATTCCCAGCAACCACATAGTGGCTCACAACCATCTGTAATGAGATCTGGTGCCCTCTTCTGGCCTGTACGCACACATGCAGGCAGAACGCTGTATATATAATAAATAAATCTTGAAAAAAACAATTGAAAAATAGTATAAAACAATATTACTTATATCTTGATCACCTTACTTTAATCTGTATTTTAAAAAAACAAGAACAAAAACAAAACAAAAAACTTTGAGAAATGGTGAAAATGGATAAATAATCTAAAAACTACATTCTAGACAAGAAAATATTATTTAGTGCCCCCCAAGAGTCCTCTAGCTATGGAAACAAGGAAGAAACTTAAATACCTATCATTAAGTCACAGAAGCCAGTCTATAAAGGTTACATACTGTTATGATTTCCATCACATGACAGTTCTTAAAAGGCAACTCTGCAGGGGCAGCAGAGAGGTTAGTGTTCGGGTAAAGCCCTTGCAACACAGCTTGAGGACCTGAGTGAATCCTCAGAACCTGGGTTGTGGGAGCAGTTGTAATTGGGGAGTTGGGGACTCCCTGACCAGCTGACCTTGCCTAATTTGTGAGTTCCAAGTCAGTGAGAGACCCTGTCTCATGACACAAGGCGATAGGGCTGGAGAGATGGCTGAGGGTTAGAGCAGCTGTTCTCGCAGAGAAACTGAGTTTGACTATAGCACCCATGGGGTGACTAACCACTATCCTTAACTCCAGTTTCATGGGATCCAACACCCTCTTGGGACCTCTGTGTGCACCAGACACATACATGGTGGACATAAACAGACAAGACATTCTTACACATAAAATAAGATAAATCTTACAAAAATAAAAAGGGCATGACTCTTGAAGAACAGACAGAAACTCAAAATTGTCCTTCCCACTTGCATATAACCCTGTACACACATACCTGACAAATGTCAGTTGCACGCAATCTCACATATGCACACAGAAGACAGTGGCGCTTTAGGTCTCAGGAGAAGAAGACAGAGCACATAGAAACTACTGCCATTTCACCTGTCCAAACTCAGAGAGGAACAACACCAAGAGCAAGCCCTAATACAAGCTACAGAGTGTGGGTGACAAGGGCATGCCCACACAGGCTCATGACTTGTCACAGCTGTACCATGAGGTGTGTAGACAAGGCAGGAATCTTGAGCAACTCTCCGTCTTCCTTTCTGTTTTGTTGTTTGTCTTGTTTTGCTTTTTCTTTTGGTAAATATGTAAATATGTACAGCATAAAACTGTATACTTTTTTTTTAAAGGCATTGGTGAGAGTAATCATGTGGACTAAATTTAAGAACACACACTAATGCATGTCAGGACCTATGAGATTATTCAGTGGATAAAGGCACCTGCTGGCCTGGGTCCAATCTTCTGCACGTGCGTGAACACACACACACACACAGACACACACACGGTAGTGCCTGTTCACCCACACACATCCACATGCATGCGCAAACAATAGAAAATAAAAATAAGAGACTGTCACTTGTAAGTCAGAGCCCCGCACTGGGTTCTTCAAACACAACCAGCAGTTTAGCTTCAAAGGGCACAGCTATCTTTGCTTCATCTTATTTTGCGCTTAAGTATCTTTGACACTTCGGTACACACATTTCAAGGCGCCCACAAGGCTCTCCTTGAAAATGCCACTAAAAATTTTACAGCCCCACAGCTTTATTCTGTATAATGAAAGGCAAGTAGCTTTGTGTACAGAAATATAATTCTCCCACCTTTCCTTGGTTATTAGACCACAAACGAACAGCACTCCCGAGTCATAAACTCAATGGCATGAGAGTTCGCTCTGGGGGACGTGACTTTCTGTGCAGTAAAGTGTGAGTTACTGCATTTTTCTAAAGGATTCCAGCTGGCACTTCATAAATGCCACCCTACCGCAAAGCTTCTCAGACGTCAGTTTTCTGTAAGTCCCTATAATAGACAGTCACAGCACATTTCCTTCTTTTCCATTTAAACCAACAAATTATGTTTACAAACTGACGGGTAAGAGAAGGGGCCTCCTTGCTTCCACTGTTCACAAGCCATCGTCAGATTCCTGGAATAATATCTAGTGCAGTAGACCAGTAAATTATTCAACTCCCGGTGTCTAAGCAGGAAGAACTGCAAACTGACAAACTAAAACCGTGAACGCGTGGCTCTCCCTTGACACTACCAGAGCTTCGAATGGTGATCAGCCAGACAATTAATTTCCAATTCCATCCACAAAATCTAGGACACATGTGTGAGTCTCTGGGCTTCTCCACTTCCCTCCATCTTACTGACGGCAGTGTACATATGCAGGAAGATGTGGAGATCGTAAAATCTGAACTGCTGCATAACCCGTGTAGTCTGTCTATTTCCTTAATTAATAGCATGGCCACAGTCATGTCAACCTGACATGGTCACTACACAGAGATGAAGAATTATTCATTTCCAATGGCCTAAGAGAAAAATATTTTGTTGTTATAAACACCAGGAAGTTTGTTTAAAGGGGAAAAGATGACAAAAAAAAATAAAGGAGCAGATTTTCTTTTGAAGTACTGAATGACAAATCAGGTAATCTGATGACAAACGAGCAAACCCCGACAAAGCACACACACACACACACACACACACACACACACACACACACACACACAGAAAATGAAACACCTACATTTATAAAAGCTACAAAGCTAAAGTCTGAATGCTTGTTTAAGTAGTTCCAATAGAAGTCTACAGAGACAATAATGCATTTTTATGACTATGTATGAGATCATAGTCTTAGTCAAGAATTAAAAGTTAAATGGTGCACATGCTGATGCATGCCTTATGTCTCAGCACTTGGGAGGGTCTCTGTGAGTTTGAG
>NC_022010.1:92710407-92711782 GCF_000317375.1 Microtus ochrogaster
TTGTCTCAAAACACAAAACAAAATAAAAATAAAAATAAAAGAATTACAATACATAAATGACCTTGTAAAATAAGTTTCTAACTTTTCATCAACATTTAAGCACAGGAACAGCTCGATATTTAATATTTTCTTGTGGCACAGTAAGTTTTAATAAAGGAGGTAAGAATGCCATGGGTCTCATGAGTGTGTACATGCATGTGTGTGTGCGTGCATGTGTGTGTGTGCACGTGCAATTGTAAGTCAATGCTGACACATGCTTGCTATGTCACATGTGTAGAAGTTGGAGAATAACTTTGGGGGGTCAGTCCTCAATTTCCGAGTATTTTGTGTAATTTGCATGTACTTTACATGCAAAATACGCATTGTTAGTGGGACAACTGTCACTGATGATGATGTTCTACCAGAATGACAGTAGAAGGGACACGAATAAACCGTAGTCTCACTCCTTTCTTTTCTACAGTATTTTGTGTGTGAAGATGCTTTCTTGATTAAAATAAGGAACTTGGGGGGGGGGAGGTTGGAAAGATGTCTCATCAGTTAAGAGCACTTGTATCTTGCAGAAGACCCAGGTTCGATTCCCAGTATCATCACAGTGTCTGGAAACTACCTAGAGTTCTGGGGGATCCAATGCCCTCTTCTGACTCGGGGTTATGGCATGCATGTGGTGTACACACCTATCATGCAGATAAAACATCCACACACATAAAAGAAAAGAAAAATTTGTAAACATTTAAATACAAGTCTTTGAAATACCATATTTGCAGATGCCTAAAGCAAGGCCAAAGCTAGGCCTGTGTCAGCTACTTGGAAAGTCAGCTATGCCCAATTCCTACTGGTCCTCAGCTACGGAGCAGTCACTGTAAAAATACACTGTGTTTCAAGTACAATGATTTTCATCTACAATCCCCTCATGGTGGAGGGCATTTAGCAACCCCCATTTTACCTCCATAGCTCTGTCTCTAGCTACCTGGTGCCAGACCAAAGCAAAATATAACTTCATTCTCTTGCTCAAGAGTTCTTGAATATATACAGGCTCTCACTGGTGACAAGGATACTTGGTCGGGCATTAGGATAAGCCAGGGCAAAACATGCAAAGGCAAGGCTAGGCATCCGGATGATGATGTTGATCCAGGGAAGTAAAACAGGACTAGGTGCAGAGAGAAACGCTGCCGCAGAGTGAGAGACTCAGAGCAGTTGAGCTCCAAGCCTCTGAAACGTACGGCAAGTGCATTCAGATTCAAAGAAATACCGCTTTTCAGTATCTCTCTTGAAAATATAATAAAAATCAGCTTCATGGTCCTTATAGTTGAAGAGAAACTAAGGGAACAGCCAACTTCATTTGCTGGTTCCTCTAGTGTCCCTCCTTGGATCCTTT
>NC_022010.1:92712668-92725121 GCF_000317375.1 Microtus ochrogaster
AAAACCCTTCTAGGAAAAGATCCAGAGGTGGCCTGATCATGACATAATGTTTGAAATAAACCAATTCAACTTCTGAAAGCATATATTCAAGAAGAAAACAAAAATATACAATAACAGAGGGTTTTCCTAATGCCAGACAGCGCAGCAAACACTTCCTGGGCAGCACGTCACCCAGTTCTCAGGAGCAATTGCCTCACTTCACAGAGGAGGAAACCAGGCATTAACAGCTAACGCCAGTGTCTTTTCTAAGCACGCAGTGAGCATATTAACAGTATGTTTTCAGCTGCATGAACTTCGGTGCATAAGCCAAGACAGAGTGTGTGCAAGAGAACACACTCCTGTTTCTCGATTTAAGTGACACACTTTAAAGTTGCTGAAATCTGATGAAAAATTGCATCCTAAGTTGTTTCCCACATCAATTCTGCTAATGAGAGGGGATACAGAAAACAGAACATCTCATTTAGTTGAGAAAGAGAAATGGAAGCTGAAAAAAGTTGTCTCTGCTTGCGACTTAATGAGGTGCTGAGAGGCAACACGCAGCTGATGAAACACTTCTGCAATGTCGGGGAGGAGAGCGGCCTGTGTTTTCACAAGGATGCCTTAACAAGAGGCGGGAGGCAAAATGCTGCTGGGCGAGAGTGCAATTCCCAACCATCTGACCCAATTCTGCTTCTGACACTGCATATTAACATGGTGTTATAGCCCCACAGTCACACTTGGTGTTGGGAAATGTGAAGGAGCTTTGCTTGGCTGACATGCTATTGCATTTCCAAAGGGCTCAAAGGAAAAGCAAATAGGGGACGCCAAAGACGCAAGGCAGGGCACAAAAAGAGATGTGTACAAACGGTAGCTGTGCACACGTTGCCTAGTTCATACATTAGTTTTCTCTCTGTTAGTTCTTCTTGTCAACTTGATGCAACCGAGAGTCACGAGGGAGGAGGGAGACTCAGTGGAGGGATTGTCCAGATCTGACTGCCCTATGTTCCTATGGGGAACCGTCTTGATGGCTGGTTGATGTGGGTGGTGCAACCCTTGGGCAGAAGGTCCTGGGTTGTATAGAAAAGTGACTGAGCAGTAGCCAAGGGGATCAGGCCAGTAAGCAGTGATACTCCATGGTTTCTGTTTCAGGTCCTGTTGGAGTTCCTGCTCTGACTTCCCTCAGTAACGGAGTGTGACCTGGAAGTGTAACATGAAATAAACCTTTTCTTCCCATAGTTGGATCCGTTCAGTGTTTTAACACAGCAACAGAAGGCAAACAAAGATATACAAATTCTTGCTATATTTTTTATCTTACACTATTTAGATTGACCTCATCTCTCTTAGCCCTAAGTCCCAAGCAATCCTTGAATCTAAACAGACCACTACATGAACAACACATACCCATATACATATACAGAAAGTATGATCTGTCTATTCAAAAACTGTTTCACTTAATATGAATTCTTAGATCTTTTAAATAGCAACACTATAATCATCGTGTGCTTATGATTTGGGGTCAGTTCTAAGCTGGCAAAGCTGGAAGACCAAAGCAACAGGTACACTCCTGCCACAGTCAGCTGGTAAGAACTCGAGGAGAGGGAACTTCCACTGAAATGTGTCTCTATCACACTGGTTGAGGGCATGTCTATGGCCATTGTCTTCATTGTCAGCCGATACAGGAGGACCCTGCGCACGGTGGGCAGTACCATCCCTAGGCAGGTGGGCCTGGGCTGTGTAGGAAAGATAGCTGGACATAAGCCAAGCAGTATCAGTGCCCCTCGATGGCCTCTGCTTCAGTTGCTGCGTCTAATTCCTGCCTTGGTTTCTCTCACGGATGGAGTGTGAACTGTACACTGAAATAAATCTTTTACTTGCCAAGTTGCTTTGGGCCCTGCTGTTTATCACAGCAGCAGAAAGCCAAGTAGGACAACCCTAAAAGATGTGAGATTGACAAGAAAGATAAGAGCAATCTGTTTAGTCTTTCAACAATTTTTTTTTCATATTACAGAAGAACTAAGAGAGAAATAACCCTTCCTCAGAATCCCATATTTGGTTATATAATAAATTTAGAATAGAAAGTTAGGGAACGGAGATAGCTCTGTTAAATTCACACATCAAGCTTTTTGGTTTGTTTGCTTGCTGTATAACAGCCTTGGCTGTCCTGGAACTGGCTTTGTAGACCAGGATGGTCTTGAAGTCCTAGAGATCTGCCTGCCTCTGCCTCCCTGATGTTTGAGATAAAGATGTGCACCTCCACACCCAGTTCAAGCTTTTGTTCCTGCACTCAGTGGTATATTTGTTGTCTGTTAATCACAGACAAAACAACCTCTCATTTAGAGGAACAAGGTTAAAGAAATCACAGACAATCGTTAGCAGTAGAAAAGAACTTACTTAGGAACATGAGAGAATGTGCCCACGTGCCTATAATCTAATAGTAGAGGCGATAAGCAAAGCCATTCACATCCATCCACACTTTCCCCATCCTCAGCAGCCTCCCGAGGCTGGTTCCAAGTGGATGGTCCCAGAGCCAACAGTACCTCCAGAAAGTCCTGTCTACCAAGAATTCTGCATGCTGAGGACCAGAGTGGGGCAGAGTAAGATTGAGGTCATATGTGATTTCTAATGTAACTCTCAACAAATGGCTTTTATACCACCTGTCTGCCCCAGTTATGACGTAAGGACACACTCTTGAGACAGGACAGACATTGTTCCCAGATTGCCCTGAATCACGTACCTCCTGTACTGTACCACGGGGCCACTAACAGAGCACAGAGAATGAATGACCCTCCACACCGATTTTCCCACCTTCATTTGTGATTTGAATTCTCTCCCCAGTCAGACTACCAGTGAGAACACATTACTTTACTGAAAAGTCCCACCAGAAAGTATCGTCCTAACACACCCCATGGCTCCCGCTAAACTGAAATTTTAGACCCCGAGTCTCCACACCCCCCATCATGACCCTCTATGCTATATCCCACCATCTCCATTTTCTAGATTTCCTTCCCAATCTGATGGAACTGTGTGTATTCGCACTCCTTGTCAGCCAGGAAAGGCAAGAGTTGACACAAAATCCTATCCTTGCTGGTCTTTGGTCACACGGCCAAGTTTGCCTGGACTGAATGGGAAAGAATAAAGTCTTCAGTTGAAGAGCTGAAGCCCTCTTTCTCCTTTCCTTCTCACACGCTGAAGCCTGTGGGGTAAATGAAACACTGTTTTCCAAAAATCTCATTTCACCAAAAAAGAGAGCAATGAAACCTAGCAAGTTTCTTTGTTGTTGTTGTTCTTCTTAAGCTTTAATGTTTTTCAAGGGGATAACACCCCCAAGTTTTGATCTTTTTTATTTTTAAGGGTTTTATATTTCTAAATGTGCACATTGACTGTACACACACTTTGATTCGTAAATTCTCACACACTCAGTTCCCTTTGCTCCTCTAGACACCGCTTCCACTGTTAGGACATACAGACAGACACGATTCCATGTAACTCTGAAATGTGTAGGAGCCACAAATAGAAAATACGTAAGACTTGTTTCTCTGAGGCTTGATATTTAGACAGTTCTTCAGCCAAATCTCTCCAATAGCCTATTAGGGCAAATGGCTGTTTTTATGTAGTTAAACTAATTACAAGTGATTTATGAAGTTACAGTCAAGTTGTTGGTTCTGTTTTTTGTTTGTTTTTCCATAAATTCAGTGCTCTTTGCTTCTAGTAGAGACCAGAGAAAAGTCCCAGAAGATAACTGCAGGTCTACTATGATCAAATGATCATAGTAACCCGAGCATTGAAAGTTATACTGTATTTTCCTCTCTACTGCTGCAGGTCTATCATAGAGCTTGCATCTTCATTGACTAAAGAAAATGAGGCCAAAGCTGCACATTCCCCAGGCTCTTGTCTAAAAACTTTAAAACTGTTAACAGTGGAAAGAAATGGCTCCTTGGAAGGGAGCCACAGGCACCACTGTTGGGGGGGGGAGGCTCCCTCAGGATAGACAAGGATGCTTCTGCCCATCCCAGTCCAGTCTCATGCGAGCAAAAGTCATCCATAAGCATTATCAAATGATGACCAGCATGCTTCAGGTTGCCAGATAAAAGGTTTTATGAATCATGGCCTCTCAAAATGTCACTCTCTGCAGCACCATGGGGCTCTAGCACCTGTGCCTACAGGAGGCATAATGGGGTCGTGGTTGAAGTGCTACAGCAAAATACCACACCCAGGACAACTTAAACATTGGAAACATATTTTGTCACACACAGTTCTGGAAGGTGACAAGACCAAGCTATAATGGGTGCTACTGAGGGCTATTTTTTTTCTGTTTTCTCACTGCATTTTCACAGGTCTTCTTTGTATGAGCAAGTCAAGACATCTGGCTCTCTGGTCTTTCTTTCTATAAGGGCATCAATACCACCCACAGGACTCCACCCTCCTGATGTCATCAATGCTAGCTACTCATTTCTGAACAACTCATCTCCAAACCCTATGCAAAAAGGTTGCCTTGCCTATGAACTATGGCAACACAGAACCATTTAGCTGGTTAACAGTGTTCAATACATACTTGATCAGAAATAAAGGAAAAATCTACATGGAATTAATAGAAAGCATAACTAAAAGTGAAGGAGGGCCATGTACTTCAACATTGTCTGTGTAGAAGAAAAACTGCTAACTACCATACTTGGAAACAGAAGGGAATATATAGGTATCAAACATTTGGAAGGCCAGACAAACACATGGCTAAAACAAGCATGCACATTAGACCATACTGTCAAAACTATTTTCTCAATCAAACTTCACAAGGTCTCATATGTAGCTAAGAATATAAGTAAAATATTCAATTACTGCTGTTTCTCCTGAGTCTTGCCCTTGATCAAGGATAGGTCAAGGAGCGCACCAATGGAACCAAATGGACAAAATGCCACTACTAATAATTTTCAAAGTAAATCAATGGCAGGAAATATAAGTCAAGCGGAATGAGACAGAACAAAGGTCATGGACTAGCTAATTCCCCACTGCGGTGGTCTAAATAGGTATAACCCCCATAGATTTGTGTTTGAATGCTTGGCCCACAGGGAATGACACAATTAAGAGGTGTGGCTTTGTTGAAGTAGATGTTGGCTTGTTGGAGAAGTGTGTCAATGTGGAGGTAGGTAGGTTTTGAGGTTTTATACATTTTCAAATAACACCCCGTACGGAGTGTCACCCTCTGTTGTCTGAGGATCAAGATATAGAACTCTCGGTCCTTCTTGAGTACCACAAAGCTGCCATGTTTACTGCCATGAAGACAGTAGACACATCCTCTGAAACTGTAAGCCAGCCCTAATTAAATGTTTCCCTTTAAAGAGTTGCCTTGGTCATGGTGTCTCTTCCCAGCAACAGAAAACCTTAGACACCCATCAAAGAATCAATATTAAAAAACTACACTGTGCTAAGCACTAGTCAATGATTAAATGCATCTTTAAAAAGCAAAAGCAAAAACATATTTAGTAGGAAAATTGATTTGGTTAGCAAAAGGTCAAAACGAGGTCTCAGAGTCATGAGCCCAGCTCCTCCTGTCTACCCTAAGCTCAAATTGCTAACAGCTGCCTCCCTGACTCAGCAGACTGCTTCTAAAACATCTGTACTTTAGTCACAGAGATTGCAGTACATACATAAAATAAATTCACCATTATTAGGAGAAAAATACCATTAAATATTTAGCCATGTTATTGGTAATGAGTAGGGATGGTTTGTGAGCGTGTGTGTGTATGTGTGTGTTTGCATATACATATATGTCCATGTGTAGGTGATGGCCAAAGGACAGCTTTGGGTGTGGATCATCAGGTGCCATACAGCTATTATTTTTTCCCCTTGAGATAGGGTTTCTCAGTAGCCTCAAACACTCCAAGACAGATGGCTGACTAGCTGCCTGTCTCAGTCTCTCCAAAAATGGATTCCATTTTTACTTCACACTTAGCTTTTCTACATTGAGTTCTGGGGGTAGAATTTTGCAAGCAATTTACTTTTCAAGCCATCTCCCCAGGTCTTTCCATAATATTTTAAAGAAATCTGGGCAATGATGGATGCCAATAAAAGACCAACTTTATAATACTAAGCAAACTCATTAGCAATGACTAATTAAGGCCAAGGCAATCAAAATAATGATAATGGTAATGATCTAATAAGTAATATAAGAATTAGAATGTTGGTGAAATGATTGGCTGTAAACAAGTCCATTGAAAAGAACCTAGGGCACAGGAATTACTGCAACAGAACAGACCTTAAGATTATAACTTACAAAAATATTATAATTTAACAAAATGGTAAGCAGAGGATGTAGAAAATTGTTAAGACTATTATTTGCCTTCTCATTTCAAGCAACAAATCAATCAATGCCATTTAAAATATAAACGTGGAGTTAAAGGAGGAATAAAGGCAAAAGAAATGTGTTCTAGCAACACATACAAAAATTCAGATCTATAAATGAAAGCTGTTCATTACAAATAACAGGAGAGCTACAATGTGGGGAATGTCAGGGAGACCCTAAAACACCAATAAGGAATCTTGTCGGCAATGTCTAACTCCAATAAAAGTCATGAGCGATTATCTCCACCCACGCTCCCTTCTTCCCAGTGCTACTTAAAGTCAAGACCCAGGGTGGATCCCAGCCAGCACTCCAGCAAAAACAACTGCCCAAGTCTGTACCCTCTGTACACAGGGTCATGGTGGTCATTCTGCTTGGCCCTGTGTATTCCTCTGTCTACTGTTAGCAGCCACTCTTCCAGGCCTTGTGGGCTGCCAGACCACACAGCCACATGAGTAAGTACCCCGGTGCAGGTGCCAAGTTCCTGTGTGGTCAACATGAAGCCACTGAGAACCCCTCCTCCCTGGAATTACAATGGATAACAGCAAAACAAAGTTGGGATGTCATTCCCAGAAGCATGGCTGCCAACTTTCCACCTTCCTAAGCCCCCAGAAGTACCCATTTTTAGCACGGAAAAAGGAGTAAAAACAGGACAAAGAACAGCATTAACAGGAGAAATAGGACTCAGTAAATTCTAGGTCTCGGTCCTCAGTCCTGCCTCCTTCGCTTTGGAAGTGCCGTCACTGCAGGGCTTTTCCCCTGGGTGAAACAAAACCGTCTCCACATACATAAGCTGTTCAGTAGGATCTGTCACTGGGCAATAGAAACTACGTCGTTAACCCTTTCTTGGAGACCATTCCTTGCAGTTTCCAAAACTCTCCGGACTCAACTAATGGGAGTCTCCTTTTACCTTTGGTTCTTCTGGCTCACCCTCCTCCCTCCGTGGACACAGAATCCCACTATGTAGTCTGGCCTCTAACTTGTAATCCTCTTGCCTTAGCCTCCCAAGTACTGGGTCGCACAGCTGTGTATAATGCAATACTCGGCCTCCTCCTATGCAGTCACCTGAGTTTTAGGATGGAGAGCAACTCTTCCTATGATTTTGCTTCAGCTTCCTTTGGCTCAAGTTGCCCTCATTAAAAAGAAAGCAAGCAAACAAGGTAAATGGAACAACCATAACAACGAAAACAGAAGCAAAACTATTTTCCTTTGCCTTGGTTCGCCTCAAGCTCTCTGCCTAGGTCTTTTCTTGAGCTACACATTTATCTTCACCACTTATTCACGCCATTCTTGCAGCAATTACTGCAATTCAACCTGTCCCTACTATCAGTGATATTCTTATATTTGTGAAAACAAATATTCTGAAAAAAATAAGGAAGAAAAGAAGGAAAGACAGCAAGCCCGCCTAGTAAAAGGAGGTATTCTGACAGGGAAAAGCAGATAGATGTGGCTGTCCAGGTCCTAAAGTAGCGGGAGAAAGATGATTTGGTTTGGGGGGAATACATTTCTGTGACTGACTTGATGCTGAATGGTGACTGTATAGTCCTATGGGCACAGACACTGATACTCAGACAGTGTAGCACCAATTTCCTGTTGCATGGAAATTATACCGCATGATTCCTATTCATGGTCATACAAGTGAAACATGCATGCTAAGACGTTGACTCAAGTGAACCTGGACCACTTCTAAAAGCTTACACTCCTCTCCCTTCAATAACATGCACATGGTCATTTTGCACGACAGGCACAAATGGACCTTATTTATTATATTTCAATCACTCTCTGTTTTGACCATACTCGCGGTCTCATCATGCTAGTTCTTATCCTGTCTCTGGCCACTTCATAGCTTTCTCTTTCTCCCCTTAAATGCTGCAGTTCCCCTAAGTCTATTCCCCAGGCTCCTTGCCAGAGGCGTCACTAAGTGGGTAAAAGGGACAAACACTTGGCCCAGAGGTGGGTGCTTTGTTACCAAGAAATAAAGAGGGGTTGCAGGTGATGACATCATCACCTCTGCCCTGCCAGTCTTTAGAGCACTAAGACCATGGGTCATGGCCCTCTTAAGAAGAGAGTCTATGTGGAGGGCACCCTTGGCATCCAAAGGTGGGTGTTTCAGAGAGGAAGGCAGAATTATTGGTTCTTACATCATCTCCATACATTAAAATATTTTTAATAAGAATATTTTGTTTCTTTTAAAGATTCTTTTTACATTAGTTATTCTACAGCATACGTATGTTTTGTCTGCATATATGTATGTGTACCACATGTTTGCCTGCTGCTCATGCAGTAAACAGAAGGGTATCGGGACTCCCAGAACTGAAGGTATCCATGGTTCTGAACCACCACGTGGGTGCCCGGAATTGAACCCGCATCTTCTGAAAGAGCAGCAAGTGCACTAAAGTGCTAAGCCACCTCTCTATCTCCCTCCTTTGTTCTTTTGAGACAAGATCTCACTGTATAGCTAAGGCTCAGCCTTACAAGTGTAGGGATTACATCAGTGAGCCACCACAGCCGGTGTGAACGCTGTGATTCAAAGGCTTCAGGGAAATCTGAGTCAAACCTCCAAGGAAATTTATGAGGGACAATCTGTTGGGACTCCTCGACTCTACTTGTCTCTTCTTTCCTGGATGACAGGATCATGAACTGATCACAGCCCTTCACTCTGGCATGGGACAAGGCAAGAACACTACATACAAATTGTCAGTGTACATTCAAATTTCCTTCTCATCTTATGAAAAAAAAGAAAAAGAAATAAAATTAAATTAATCCTATTTAATTTTATTGTACCATCCTTATGACATCCTTAATAGGTACCTACAATATAGTCATTTCAAAATGAAATCTATATTTTAGGTCTTTATTAATGTTAAATTTCTGAAATGTGGCATTTCTCTTAGCAGCACACATCTGACTGACCACATCTCAAGTGTTCCAGCTGCACATCTAGTTGGTGCCACCACACAGATAAAGCCTGGGGATTGGAGACTCCATCCCATGGACTGGGGGACAAGGTATTTGGAGTTTTCTATATGTAGGTTTGTCTGAAATTCAAACCCAGGCTTCACTCTTCTTCAAAAATTAAGACGCAGAGACTTTTCATTATTATAGAATTCAAACCAGATTCATTAAAAATGACTCAAAACACCTCACAGTTGAGCTGCTTCTTACCCAATGGACTGAAGATGGTGAGAAAAAACAAATGAACAATACAAAATAAGGCCCGTGTGCTCTACCCTGCCTCTCTGCTCTCCCATGGCTGCCCATAAGCAGGCAGTCTGGAGTGGGAAGAAGGACTCTGGCCCAGCATTGCACAAACCACAGACAAAAACAGAAAACAAAGCTACCCAGGCATCACTGAACTCTCTAATGTCAAAGGTTTAATAACATGTGGTTATCTGAGCAAATCTGGGTTTCCATGATGATTCACAGGTACCAGCAGCCACTCACCAGAAAACGACAGAAGTCTACAACATGAACTGAGTGTGCCTCTCAGCCTTTCTTAAAAATCTATTGGAATAGTATGCTGTGGGAGCTCCTTTGATGTGGTAGTCCCCTCTGTGTGCTGTGATACCATTAATGAATAAAGAAACTGCCTTGGCCTGTTGACAAGGCAGAGCTCAGGTAGGTGGGGAGGACTGAACTGAATGCTGGGAGAAAGAAGGGCAGAGTCAGGGTTCACTAGAGACAGACGTGCTGAAATTTTGCTGGTAGGCCACGACCTCATGGTGATGCACAGATTAATAGAAATGGGCTAAATTGAGATGTTAAGAGTTAGCCATTAAGAAGCTAGAGCTAATGGGCCAAGCAGTGATTTAATTAATACAGTTTCTGTGTGATTCTTTTGGTTCTGGGCGGCTGGGATGAACAAGTGGTTCCTTGCAACACTCCTGCTCCTTCAGCCAATAGACTTTAAGATACCAGCTCATTTGGGCGTGGCCTCTTATACTATAAATGCAGCTATAAAGCGTGTGCACATGCTCTCTCTCTTGCTTCCAGTTCTCACTTCTGGCTGCTAGACTCTGTTCTGTTCCCCATTCGTACAGAGAACTGTTATGAAGGACAATGATCTGTAAGTCTCCCCTAAATAAATAACCCATTATTATTCATAATTCTGAACTAGTGTGGGATTATTTTGTGACTTCCACCATCAATAATAGTTGCTTGCACTTTGGGAGCTGGGGTAGACAGTTAAAGGGTTCAGAGAGGTAGCTAGACAGAGGGAGAACTTCTAAGGCTGTAGAGCACACACACGGTATGTAGGACGAGGGGTAGACAACTGTTGATTATTTCAACACAGCTAGTGGAAAAGGAAAAGTGAGTGGGAACTGAGCATCTCTAGTCCAAACTTATGAAATCTGAAATGTTCCAAAAGCGGACACAGTTCTTGAGAACTGCTCTGAATTTATTTCAGAAGATTTCCATCTGATCTACAGCCCAAATGGAGGAACACTGCCATTACTACATATAACAACCTTTGGGCTGTGTGTGTAATGCACACAGGAAAGAGGTAAAAATTTTGTATTCACTTGGGGCTCATTCACAAAGCAACTCATTGTGAACATTCAAATGTTTCAAATCCTATGAAATCCAAAATACTCTTAGCCCAAGCATTTCAGATACAAAAACCTCAGTCTCTGCTGCCAGCCCCATACAGCAATTCACAACTGTACTTTGGTAACTCCAGTTCCAAGAAATACGACAGCCTATTCTGATGCCTTCTGGGGTACCAGCCTCAGATGTGGTGCATAGATATGACATAGGCAAAACATCTATATACATGAAATAAAATTATTATTTTAAAAAAGAGTATCAACAAGGGATAAAGTAGAGGTGATCTTTTAGTATAATTTTTAGTATCAGTTTGAATGTTTATTTCAAAGACACAATATTAAGCGAGAAAAATTAGAAAATATCTACAGGGGGCTGGAGAGATGGCTCAGTGGTTAAGAGCACTGATTGCTCTTCCAGAAGACCCTGGTTCAATTCCCAGCACCCACACGGCAGTTCACAACTGTCTGTAATTCCAGTTCCAAGGGATCCATGGCAAAACACCAATGAACATAAAATAAAAATAAATCAAAAAAGAAAGAAAAAAAATCAACAGTTATAAATAAACTAAAATATATCAAAGTGTTTGAAAAGAAAAAAATTATTTATAGCATTTTTAATCAAAATGCTCCCCTAATTGCACAGCCACAGTAGAACACATTACACTAAGAAAACTTAAATTTTACCCAGTTTATTGATCATAACAGCATAATTTGTAATTGTAAAAACTGTAGGGTAGGTAAAGTAAATAAACATATTAATTATATAGTGGATCATTAGGAACCAAGATTTTTACTACAGGAGAAAACATAAATATAAAATATCAGAATTAATATTTTTAATGAATGCATGTGACCCAGCAAGAACAAGTGTCTACCGTACGGGCCTTACCTCTTGGCAGTACTGCAGGATGCCCTCCTTGGTGCCGATGCATGTTTTGGTCCCTGATGGGTCTGACTCCCACTTTCCGTTCTGCACATTCATGTGCATGTTGAGTTTGCCGCAGAACATGGCGATCTGGGGTTCTGCCAGCAGCCCGGCATTGCCATCAGTGGGCACCTAAAAGAATAAATAATTCCTAGTTCATTCAAACAATCCTTTCATTTTTTTTTCCCCACAAAAAATTGTGTGATATCTCTTGAAAGGTCCTAATAATAAAGATGGGTTTCTAAAATAAATATAATCACTGTGGAAGAATTCACATTCTCTTAATCCACAGTTACTCACACAGAATGGGGTCAGTTCTTCCTTGATGACCAGGCCTGGAGGTGACACTATGTGCCACTTCTCAGCCCTGACAACAAGGTGTTTACAGTGTGCCTCACCACTGAGCAAGTGGCTGTATCCAAGGGTGTTTTTGCTTGTTTTGAGACAGGGTCTCTCTATGTCTTGTAACTCACTCTGTAGATCAGGCTGGCCCCAAACTCAGAGACCCACCTGCCTCTGCCTCCTGAGTGCTATTACAGGCATGTGCCGCCCACCATGCCCAGCTTGTACCTGAGTTTTTATTAGAAGATTACACTGGAGAATCAACCATTCGGGAATGTAACAATACACAGACCATCCCACCAGGTTTCCCCAGGGCAGTCCTTGTT
>NC_022010.1:92725428-92728920 GCF_000317375.1 Microtus ochrogaster
ACACTTCAGGCACTGTCCACTTGTCTTTGAGTGTGTTTGTGTGTGTGTGTGTGTGTGTGTGTGCATGTGTGCATGCCAATGCATGCATATGTGAGTGCAAGACAGAGGCCAACCTCGGACATTACATTTCAGGCACCATCCACCTGTCTTTGAGACAGGATCTCTCGTTGGTTGACACCTGGCTAGCAGGCTGCTCTGGCCATTCAGAAAACCCCAGGAATTTTCAGCCGTTCCAGCACCGGGATTACAAGGGCTCATATCTGGCTATTTTATTTTCTTTAACTTAGCTTTGGGAGTAGGATGTAAATCATAGCCCATGTAAGCACTTTACCAACTGCGCTACAGTCCCAGCCCTGTCTTGGCTCACTAGGACAGAGTGCTCGCGCCCCATGGCCCCTACCACGAAGCAAGTAAACAACATCTCATCCAGAGCTCAGCAGAGCATCTGCCCTAGCAAATTCGGAACAGGCCTTGGCTTTGACCGCTGCAGGCAATCTGCCATTTCAGAAGACTTTGAAAAGTGTGCTTTCTGTATTAAAGTCCTTCTGTTCATAGGCGGTCCTCCCCCGCCCCCACTTCCTTAGATGAAGAGTAGACGGAATTTACTATGAGCTCAGACCGTTCCTATCATCTGATCTTTCGGGCCTTCAGCCTTCATTGCTAGAATCACAACTGTACCATCCTGCCTAGTTAGGGGAAAAAAAATAAAATTTATTATGGGAAAATTGGAGCACCGAAATCTGTCCTACCCCATCCAAAAGGTCTGCCAGAGATGAAAACTAAATCCAGAAAAAGAATTACTAGAAACCAAAGAATCAAAAGAAGAACCAATGTAATTCCTCCCCAGTGAGAGCCCTGATGAGGAAACTGAGCTGCACACCAGATAGACTCCACTTCCCCCAGCAGCCACGCCCACAGCCCCTTCCTGGGTTAATCCCAAAAACTAGTGAGAGAAGAGAAAGAGAAAAGAAAAGAAAAAAAAAGTCAAACTGCCAGGATGGAGAGATTTCAGTTGAAGATATTTCTATCCACAGATGTGACAGGGACCAAGCATTTGCCCGTCAGGCGTCTTGTCTGCCCACAACAGAGGATTCGTGTCTTTAACAAAACAACAGCAAATGAGGGGGCTCTGGGCTGAACTCATGGAAGGAAGGACTATGGTGAGCAGGCTACAAGAATCTGTGTCTCAAGCACCGGGTGTTTAGGTCCTTCAAACAGCAGCTAATGCCACAAAGTCAGGCCATCCACAGAGCAGCTGCGACCCCTCGACTCTTCCACAGGAGCCCCACCATCTCTCACCACCGCCAGGAAGCTGGAAGGCCCATTCTCCCCCAGATGCAGAGTCATGCCCAACACAGAACGTTCTTGACCTTATCTACCCGAGGGATTATAAGGAAATTCCATGCCTGGATCTTACAGAGCGAAATATAAATCTTGCCAATTTACTGAAATAAGCAGATGGGGTAATAACATGGCAAGAGAGAGTTAAAGAATGTGGAATCACCCAGACACCCATGGGTGAAGCCCTGAAGTGGAGATTCAAAAGAATCACGTCCTCAATTTTGGGATCTCCTGAACCTCTACTTCTTCACAAGCTCTTGGCTATTCCAGGTTAGGTGATGAGCCACCTCAGTGTTTGCAAATACAGGAGATGTCCTTCCTCCTTCAAAGAAAATGTAAACAACAAGTTCTCTCCAGTGACTGTCAGGGCCCAAGAAAGTCCTTATGATCCTCCACTCCCCACTTCCTGGTAATCATGACCACACATGCAGTCCGTCCCTTCTCACAGTGCGTTAGTTACAGTTTGTCTATGCAACAAAGAGTGCCAGAATGGTGATGTGTGACGTCCAGAACAAGGTTCACTCATTGTTGGGCAGCAGTAGGAAGCTCAGACCTCCTTCAGAGCCACACCAGCAAGCCTGGAAATAGTCCACACCACAATGACACTGTCTGGCTGCAGCCATGGCTGACAAGAGGAATGCAGCTTCAAGAGAGACCAACCCAGAGCCAGAACCACCTAGAAGGGGCCCCTAAGTCCCTCACTCACAGAAACGGAAATGGTAACTTCTTGTTGCTTTAAGCAATTAAGTTTGAGGTGACCTGTCACACAGCAAGAAACACTAAGGTGTTCTGCTTTTCTCCAGCTCACCACTATTGAAGAAGGATGGTGCTGTCGTTGTTCAGGGTGGGTCTTCACTCTTTAAAACTGTGTGGAAAAGCACTCAAAGACACACCCTGAGGTACGTCTCCATAGAAATTCTAAGTCCAGTTGAGTTGATGATGAAGATTAACCACTACAATATTAAATTCCTTTGGGTAGAAAACCTGAAAAGAGCAAAAGCATCCATTTTCTAGTCTGTATTATACAAGCAGATGACATTAAAATAACTGTAAAGGTAAGAGGAAGAATGACATAGAGAACAACGACAGCACCATCCTCTGGACTGCGATCACAGGCAGAAGGAAGAGGAGAAAATGCACTGACTCCAGCATTCATCTCTCCCTTTCTCCTTACTGCGTGTTCTCCTTCTGAGCTTGAATAGGAATAGTTCCATAGCCTCATAGACATGAATGCTTGGTTACCAGGAACTGGCATTATTAGGAGGTGTAGCCTCATTGGAGTAGGTGTGGCCTTGTTGAAAGAAGTGTGTCACTGGGGGTGGGTTTTGAGATTTCAAATGCTCAAGCCAGGTCCCAGTGTCACTCTCTCTTCCTGCCAAATCAGTTGCAGAACTCTTGGCTCCTTGCCAGCAGCATGTCTGCTTGCATGCTGCCAAGCTTCCTACCATGAAGATAATGGACTAAGTCTCTGAACTGTAAGCCAGCCCCAATTGAATACCTTTCTTTATAAGAGTTGCCGTGGTCACAGCAATAGAAACCCTAAGACACATCCTCTCTTATCTCCCTCGCACTTCCACCATGCCCCTTCCACTCCATACATCCTTTCTCCACATGCCTGTCTTTTTGCTTTATTCCCCATTGATTTTTAATTAACCAGGGGTATCAGTATAGCCGTGGATTCGGAATGATCCATGTTAGCCTGTTGGGCTCAGTCACTGATACTGACAATGACTGTCTTCTCGTCTCCCCTTCTCCTGTAATCCATCAGTTACCAATATTTCAACAGAGAGGTGCTGGGCCTCAGGAGCACTCCCATCATACCCCATCCATGACTACCTGGTGATAGGGCTTGTATTGTGCAGACCTAGCAGCTAAATCCAGTGTCAATTCCTTGTCAAAAATGGGACAATTGCTCATGTTACCTGGTCTTACTTTTTAAAATTAAGTCTATCTAATAAATTCTGCTTCATTTTCTTAAACTTGGTTCCTGAATTTCCTCTTCTAACTTCCACACTTCTCTATGTCATCCTTCCTCTTACCTTTACAGTTGTTTTAATGTCATCTGCTTGTATAATACAGAATAGAAAATGGATGCTTTTGCTCTTTTTAGGTTTTCTACCCAAAGGAATTTAATATTGTAGTGGTTAATCT
>NC_022010.1:92729125-92781104 GCF_000317375.1 Microtus ochrogaster
GTTAATCTTCATCATCAACTCAACTGGACTAAGAATTTCTATGGAGACGTACCTCAGGGTGTGTCTTTGAGTGCTTTCCCACACAGTTTTAAGGAGTGAAGACCCACCCTGAACAACGACAGCACCATCCTCTGGACTGCGATCACAGGCAGAAGGAAAAGGAGAAAATGCACTGACTCCAGCATTCATCTCTCCCTTTTTCCTTACTGCGTGTTCTCCTTCTGCCAGGACTTCCTCACCATGATGGATGGTCCCCTCATGCAGAGTCAAGACAACTCTTCATTCCTTACGCTGTTTTGGCCAGCCCTACTGCCTCAGCAACAAGAAAAGCAACTGATACAATTATTCACTGTAAAAGTAAATATGCAGAAAATGCTTCAACCATATTTCCGTAAAGTTGAGCCAGCACAGGGCTCAGTTCAATTTAACCTCTAGTTCCTCCAAAATGACAGTAAATTACTGCACTGGGAACTGCTTTCTATTTATATAAAAAAAATGCTTTATATAACATCTTGCTACCTTTCATAAATGTTTACTTAAAACAAAATACCACGTTTGTCATGGAAAATTATTTTCCAAATCAACAGCTGTGGTATAATGACTAGAACAATTAGATCAAACACACAGATTGAACCAGAAGCCTCTCCGTCCTTCCTGTAGCCCACCTACAAAGCCCGGGTTTGAAGCAACACATTCTTGGCCCTGTTAATTAACACAAGACAACGCAGGGCATCCTCGTCTGCATCTGTCAACAGGATGGTTGCAAAAAGCAATACAGCCTCAGCACCAGCCAAGAGGAAAGCAGCACCATCTGATAAGGGGGCCACACAGAACATAATACCTTGCTGTCCCTCACCAGTCCAGACAGGTTTACTCAAACCGTTTTTCCTCAAGAAAACCTCTAGAAAGAAACCTAATAAATCCCGTGCCATGTCCTTCTTAAGAGCTGGTAGTATGCACATCCATGAAATGGAAGCCTTTGGATCCTAGAATAACCACCGTCAGATTCGTGCTCTCAAAGACAACTGGAAGATAACTACTCCTCACTTCTAAAACTATCTCCCTGCATAGAAAACAAACAGACACAACTTAGTCAATGAGGACCGTGACCAGCGGAAGAACAGCTTCTTCTTAACCATCAAGTTATCTTTTCAGAAACGCATGACAACACTAAAGATTAGAACTCTATACATAGGCGGTCCCTCACGATTCGTGCATTTTCGGGAGGCGAAATATGACCATACTCTTTGTCGCCTGTATAGCTTGTCGCTGGCATTCTGAAACAGGAAATACTTTCCCATGAGAAAACTGTGTTCAGTGCCAATGAACAAAACAACCAGCTGCAACAGTGGGTTAATCCATGGTTTCAAAAGCAAGAGGCCATTTCCAGAACTCTGAGCTAGACCAGCGTAGATGCTACACTGCCAAACTTTCTGGAAACAAACCTTTGCTATCAGGGGGGAAAAAAGGGTTTTTTTTTTTTTTGTTTGTTTGTTTGGTTGGTTGGTTGGTCCCCTCCTCTCAAGCCACAACACAGAGAGCAAAGAAATGCAATGGTCTCTCCTAACAGCACTGTAGCTACAAGTTGGCCTTAAATAGGCACTGCTGAAATAAAGATAAACATACAGACTCAATGTGGACCAATCTGCAGGGGTGAAAGTGGAAGCCCACACGGACAATCGCTACAATTTACAATGAAACACAGAGGCTGCTTCTGGAACCCATTCTCTGTCTGTCCTTCAAACAGGGTGTTCCTTTTCTCCAAGAACTTTCTCTCCTCCTCATTATCAAGATGAAAATTCCTTAAAGAGCAGGTCTGGCAGCATTCTTCACCCGGGTCCCAGCTAAGAGGGGCTGAAACAAGGAGCCCTCTGTTTCCCTGGCTAAAATGTCCAGCTTGGCAAGGCAGGGTCCGGATCCATAGCTTGGCTGAGTCTGTGGATTTATGCCGTTTTAAGCTTTTCTGGCTAATGAAGACCATCTGGTTTCTACATCCGAGCAGCCGTTTCTCTGGCAGGAATAACTCTCATCTGGTGAAGTATTGGTACTTTTTTTCTTTGGGTGGGATTCTTAAAATAAACAGGACAGATTCTATTTCTTGGTTTTCCTTGGAAAACAAATCCTTGGTTTTCCTGGAAGAACTGTGGTGTGCTCATCACCTGAGCACAGTACAATTACATTCCCCACACACAAAAAAGTCTACACTCTGAGTTACTTTTAAATTCAACACTGAAAACATTCTCCATTTTCAAGCGTAAAGAAATGATTTCCATAATCACAATCTAGGAAATTTGCCGGTGAACTCCCTTTAAAGATCAATGATCATGAGCAAATTTTCATTCGTCAATCAAAGGAAAAGAACCAGGGAGGGAGAGTCTCCTTGGCAGTGACGTCCACAGAGAACATCTGTAGTTGCTCACGTTATACTGACATAAAAATGGAATTTAAATTAGAATCACAGAAGGGAAAGCATCTGTATAAATCACTCATGCCAACTCGAGCAGGAAAAGGCTAAGATTTCACCCATAGCCCGAGCTCCAGAAGCAGAAAAAGGGGCTGACTGTTGTTTGTCAAGAGCTCCTTTGGCATGATCAGCCTGCCTCTCATATTAAAACAGAGCTTTGCTCTGGCGTGCCCATGTACGGATGTGTGGCGAGAAAGGACAGAATTGCCACCTAAACCCATACAGAAAAGTGAACCAGTGTTACTGTTTCTGAACTAGAGTTCCAGCCTAGAAAGGATCTGTCACAAAAGTGAGTAGAGAGAGAGAGAGAAAAAAATCCTTTCAAAGAATTAATGTACGTACTTTTCACTCCTGGAAACTTGTCATTCCTTTGGAGTTCCTTCCTGACATAGCTTCAAATTACACGGTATAGCTCTTAGAAGGCTTTCAAAGACTCTGTGGAAATCAAGCTCGTCCAGTGTTGCTGAGCACGGGGGTTCTCAACTTGGCCCCAAACTCCATCTCTTCTCAAGGCTAGTGAAGCATGCTCCCCGTCGGCACGCAGTAGGAAATCAAGAGGTCCATCAATAGAAACGTCGGTTATTCAACACCCAGGAGATTAACAACCAGTGCCGAAAGCTTGCATTATAGGGTAGGCCTCAGAGAGGCTGGTGGCCAAGCTGCTTACGCATAATATAAACGGATTAAAAATTGTAATTTTTAAAACAGAAGTGTCTGTGTGGTAACCAGAGAATTAGGTTCAAAATCAGTTTTTAACCCAGCGAATGCCTATTTAGTCCTTATTTCTTTAAACCTATAACTATACTTGCTATAAAGAATAATTCCCTCAGAGAAGTCCTCTGCACAGAGGTAACATTGATGAAACCCAATGATAACATTCAGTTTGCAAGGCTGTTGACCCAATAGCCTGATGGCAATTTCCTTTAGGCTATCTTTAGCCCTGCTAAAAAGCAGGACCTTGCCCACTTCTATACTGACCTAGCAACCTGAGTAACAAAAACCCTATTCTTCCCCTATGGAAGGCCCAATAATGCTATCAGATAGGATTGGAGGCCTATAGTTGATATTCCTCAACCTGCTCTAACTGCATACTTCATATTTTCACCAATGTATTTTTAAAATGCCTTGGATTTTTACATATTTTGTTCTGCATTGCCAAGTGCATTCTTGACAAGCTCTCCGCCCCTGAGCTACGGAACCAGGATTGGAATTTGTTGCTGTTTAATTTGTTTGTTTCCTTGCTTTTCTGAGACAACTTCAAGTAATCCCACAGACCTGACTAGCTGAGAATGACCTTGAACTTCAGCTCTTCTTGGTCTACCTCCCAGTTGCTGAGAATCTGATGCTGTTAGAGTGAACTCTTTCCAGAACTGTTAGAACATAGAAGCTAAATTTTGGGGTGTGCTGGGACTGTACAACATTATTGTGGCAAGAGAAACTAACATGGCACGGCACACTTGTAATAGAAACAACTCATACGCTATCTTATTTCAAATAGCAGAAGTGTTCCCAAAATGATTTAAGGTCGGGAGGCAGAGACAGGCAGATTTTTTGCAAGTTCAAGGCCAACATGGAATAACAGAGCTAGCTCCAAATCAACAAAGAAACCACGTCTCAAAAAAAAACAAAAAAAAACAAAAAAAACAAAAAAACCCAAAACCAAACCAAAACAAAAAACAACAACAACAAAAAGATTTAAGGACCCTTGTATCCTTGTATTCTCATTTGAATAACTCTTTGTTTTGTTTTGTTTGAGACAGGGTCTTTTTGCATAGCCCCAGATGTCTATGTAGATCAGGCCTACAAAGATCTGGCTACTTCTACGTTCGGAGTGCTCTAATTAAAGGTGTGTAGCCACCACAGCTAGCTGAATAAATCTTTGCAATAGTTTAAGGCAGATTTGTTAGGATTTTGAGAGTTCAAAACAAACAGCGAACACTCTGAGAATCCACAGCAGAGAGGCTCAGAAAACTCCCAGCAGTCTTTGTCATTCACATTCAGGGAAACATTAGTGAGAGGAAGTAACTGCCATAGTTTGGGTCTGGGGTGTTCCTAAAACGCCCTTGTGGAAGGCGTGGCTGCCAGTTGATGCCACTGCCAGGAAATAGGGGAACCTTTCAGAACTAGCAAGTCAGGTCATTCAGTGTGCCTTTGAAAGGGAAAAGAGACGTCGGAACACCAGACCTCATCCAGCCTCTATCTTCCCTATCCCCATGATGGACTGTGTCAAGTGAGCCCTAAAGCACCAGGTCCAAGACCCAAAACAAACCTTATCCTCCTTTGAAGTATATTCTCTTGGGGAATTTGTCAAAACGATTGAAACCTAATACAGGAACCTTGGAGGCAAACACTTTATTTTTCAGGAGATCTAAAGAAAATGAAAGTAGCTGATATGAAAATATGAGTCACTGAAACAGATGGATAACCATCCCTCAGTACTTCAAAACAGACTGAACTATACAGGATGGATGAGGTTGGCATATCTCCAAAAGTCAAACCTTGTAAGAAAAAAAAAAAAAACATATGAACCCTCCTCCTTACCCTTACCCCCACCCTGCCATTTTAAGACACTTGCTGCTGAGGAACCTCTATTTCTGCTCCACAAAACCCATAGGAACAAGTGTCATGACTAAAAGTCAAAATATCACCACTAACCCTCCGCACCTCACTTATAAATTAGTTTTTGCTTAAAGATGAACAACAGCAGAAACTTGTTCAGCAAACTTACCTACAGGTTTTCTCCCTGCCATCTTTTTTATAAGACTATGGACCACGCTGTGCCCAGTAAAGTAAGTAAAGACCTTTGTTCCCTTGCAGTGCTAGGACTGCGTTGCAGCTCTGCTCCCTATGTCTTCACTGACTGCATAAGCACTAATCACAAGTAAGGTGGCTTACTAAGACAGAGGAAGCCACTGGAAAGCAGGGAACACAGAAACTGACCTTGTCCGTGATATGCAAGTATATCCTGTCTCTCACTGATCTTACTTCATCCACACCATCCCTTGGACCACGAAAATCTCAACTCCCCAAGGCATGGAGGAGCACCCTTCTAAGCAAGAACTGCTATAAACATCCTATATGTAATGCATGACATGACTTACTATCAGCAATGGTGCATGAGCCATACTATGAAAATGAAAACTCTAAGTCGAGGCAATATTGTTCTAAATGCAAGCATTGGAGCTTATAGGGAGATATCAATCAAATGTTGCAAAGTTTTAGTTCTGATAATTATGCAGTCCTCCTTTTATTCTCTTTCTTTTGGACTTCGGCAAAGACACAATTTGGCTAAAGAAGTATTTTTTTTTAGTTGCATATATTTGTTCCACCCAATATGTACTCAGAAGGAAATCCTTCAAACAGGGAAGCAATATTTATTAAGTAGACTGTATTTCTACTCGTACTTTACATGGAGCTGTGTGAACATAAAGTCGGGTACTACCTGTGATAAGTGGCATGCAAAGTCCTTCAGCAAACATGCCGCTGTGACCACTGTCCACTATGTGAAAGCAGCATATGCTGGAACGCGTGTGGCATGCCAGTGAGGAAGAGCAATGATTTATTCCACGAATCCACTGAGATACAGTGATCCACAGTGACCTTTGCTCTGTGGCCTCTTCAGGCATGCACAGAGAAACACACATAAGCACATTCTGTGTAAAGGCGTGAAGGGACCAATGGTCAACTAGGTCAGGACAAGAGGGGATCTGAGCGTCTTTGAACACACAGCATCAAACAATCCGTGGCCTCCAGACATCACCTTTCTATTTTTTACCAAAGCCATGGAAAATATTTCAGGATGAGAACATGAGGCATTCTTTTTCATAAGCAGAATGGATATTTACATTATTTCTGTTGATTTATTTCCGTCCAAGCTTTCATAATATTTACCTCTCTACCTTTCCTGTGTGCTCATAACTTTCATCTCACTGGATTTTTATCACTAGGACTTTTGGTGTAGCAGGAACACAAGAGAAATTCAGAGAGAATGCTGAGTTGATGGGAAAATTCACGATAGCTTTAAATGGCATTCCTGCTCGCTGTTGCTAGAGCATGCTGCTAACTTATCTCCCTTAGGGCAAGCCAAGACTATTTCTCCTCCAGGGCTGTAAAGAATACTCAAAGGTTCCTGCTTCAGGATATCTGCTTGGTAAGCACGGGGAGACAACCCTCCTTAAAGAACCTGGAGTTGGGCACTGTCACCCTCCCTTTCTAGTGCCCTCAGCCTTACAAAAAAACTCTGTCAGATTGTCATTCTGTTTGCAATAAAGGCTTTCAGAACCACAATACCAAGGGAGAAAATGTAATTCTGAGAGGGATGTAACAAGACTTTTTACTTCGTGTTATGGTAGCAATTTTTAGTTGGTAGCAATAAAAGCAGAGAAGATGCCGAGGCTGTGCCCATGGTCTTAACGGACAGTGAGCATCCAGCTAAATGCTGTAAATGCAAAGCAAAGGCTTTTGTTTACATAATATAAACATGATAAAAATGACTTCACGGCCTGTGAAAACTTCCTCATTCTCTGCAGTGTGCCTGCTTCCCTTGCACAATAAATACAAGAGCTAAAGACCGTCTGGTGTGAAAAAATAATAATGTAATAAACTAGAATGCAAAAAATGGTCAATATTGACAAAGGCATGGAACAATAGAAAATAAATTCAAACTTAGGTATCTATAGGATTTTTCTAGTGGCAGCAGGGGGAGAGCATGTAATCCGCTGCCATTACCAGCGTGCACACGTCAGTTGCAGCTGAACTTGTCCTGACCTCGGGCTTGTCATAGAATATTCTAAAAGCAACAGCTCAAAAGGCAAGGGGATTTCCGAGCCATGAGGCTCCTCCGTTCACTTCCTGATTCTCTGGAAGTGTACCCTGGAGAGGAGCATCAGCTTGCAATTCACGTAGGATTTTTAAAATCAGACTGTCCCACTGGACTCCGGAAGATTGTACAAACATTATGGGCAGACGTAATTCATGAGTAAAGTGTGCAGTCAGCTCCTTTGTTCTGTTTGAGTTCCTGCAGCTAAAAAGCCTCCATCAACACAAGGCGATCCTCAGAGATGTCAACAAGTAACCTAACACTGCAAGTTACCAAAACGCACACTTGGAGGATGATCTGGAGACTAACACTGGCAGACAAGCCAGGCAGTATGCGCTGATGGCTATCAAGGCCTTGCCACTTCCAATAGACAAGGTTTCAGAGTTGTCTTACTCCTATGCTAAGTTTCTGGAAAGTTCTAGCATGGTGCCTTCGGATCATATAATGCATATATTTAGTGCATTTCCCAGGCACTAAACATACCTATGGATGAGGACCGTGGGGGAGATCCAAGCAGGTCTCTTTACAACACAAGGGTAGAAAGAAGCATCTGTGGCTCAAGTTGCTAACAGAAGGTGCTGAAATAATAAAGCCAACTTTGACAATGGTGGATCAGTGGTCATACCACAGGAGAGGTGGGGCTGGAGGAGGAGATGTGTGGTGCTTTTCTAAGTTCAAGGAAGGGAGCAGAAAAGCACAGGTGAGTAGGGTGGAGTTGAGAGAGATATCCCGGGGCCTGCAGGTAGGCAGCCTTGAATTTGTACTAAATCAAGATACACAATGTACCTATACAAAAATACACCTGAAACTACTGCCCCCACCAAAAAAAATGAAGAGGGGAGAGCTCATGAGTGTAAGAGGATAAGTAGTTCTCTAAAATCGAATTATATTATAGATAAATGGGGGAAAAAAAAGAACATAACTGATCCTAAGTAAGGTGGAGGAGAATGTTTACTGCAGATTTGAGGGAGAGCGTGGCCGGAGGCAGAGATACATGGGAGATTCCAGAATGAACATGACCCGTGAGTTGGGCCATGTGAGGAGGAGAGGTAAGGGAGAGGGGAGAGGAAAGACCAAGAAGCAAAAAAAAAAAAAAAGGACTGGGTATAGCCAAATGGCTAAATTACATAGGGAAGAGCCTCAGAGGAAGGACAGCTCAGCTCCTGGGCTGGAGAGTTCAGGGTACAGGGCAGGGTTTGCCAGACATAGTCTGTAACAGGTAGGGACTGAGGCATGCCGGGAGAACCTGGTAGCCAGGTCTGCTTTGATCTGTTGAATAGGCACCTCAGCCACTGTTCTTGGTTTGAGACCTAACCACAGGCCTCATGGCTCTACAGTGGTGTTGACGGTGGGAAAGGATTTGGCAATACCTTCTCTGATACCAATAAGTGTCAAACTGCACCAGGGTTGCAAATTGGAGTCATTGCTCTTGGGGGTCGGGCAAGGAAGGAACAAGGTCCCTCTGGTAAGTAAACATTGGCTCATCATTAAGTCAGATACAGTAATGAACGCCTATATTATGCAATTTTATCCAACCTACACAAGTGAACGCAATGGGCTGCTCTCTGCTTCTGAGCAAATTCAGCAATAAGCAGGATCACATCCTGTGGTCCTTCCTGATTCCAAGATCAACACAGCCAATTGGAATCTTCTCTCTGTCAGTGAAGACTTTTTAATAGCAAAATGTTTCTTAAGTGCCTTAGATAAAGTCAGAGAAGCTTAAGCCACTGGAATCTTTTTGAATAATGCATTAACTGTTCTGAGATAACAATGATATGCAATAGATTACATAATGTAAAGATCTCATGAAAATTTATGAATTAAAAAACGGTTTTCAGAAACTTCTCCAGCCTTGCATCTTCAGTCAGGTCTAAACCATCACTGCCCATATCTAGAAGCCTCAGAGTTTGGGGTCGCTGTAGAAAACGGATGAAAGAACACTCACGGAAGGTATGAGCATGTTTGTATCAAGAGGAAAGGTCACCTCACTAAAGACAAATATCACCTACTCACTCATAAGTGGCTTTTAGACATAAAGCCAAGAAAAATCAGCCTACAATTCACAATCCCAGAGAACCTAGACAACAATGAGGACCCTAAGAGAGACATACATAGATCTAAGCTACATGGAAAGTAGAAAAAGACAAGATCTCCTGAGTAAATTGGGAGAAAGGGGACCATGGGAGATGGTAGAAGGGAGGAGAGCAGAGAAAAGTGTATAGTTCAATAAAATAATAAAAAAAAATTTAAAAAAAGAGGAAAGATCATATTCTGAATCTAGCATTGCTTATCTTTGAAGAGAGAGCCTTTTGATGTACTTCCTTTCCCTCTAAATATTTATCAAAACCAAACCTTATAGATTATGAAAAATTAAAATTCAGTAATACATATGAAATGAATGGTAAGCATTTTCCTAAGTTACCGATTTTCCCAGCTGGTATCCAACAGGAAGAAGGAAAAGAAATGCATGGAGGCACAAGAAACTTCCTGACCTATTTGTAGACATTGCTCTCCTGAATGCTATCTCCCGAGTGCTACGCTTCCAAAGATGTCTGCCATGCACTCGGGTAGCCCGAGAAGAGATTTTCTGCTCCAAAGAAAATGCTGACTGTAGGAACAGATATGACACACTGCTTTAAGGAATGTCTTATGCCACTTGAAATAGACAATCTTTCCTCATTTATCTGCAAGATGTCTGCCTGCCAAGTTGTCTCTAGGAGACAAACTACTGCGGACACTGCCGCTCATGTGTCGTCACTCGCAGCCACGGAGCTGCGAATGCGATGTGGCAGAGCTGACTCACCAAGTCTGCGTGGCATTTCAAACCATCTGCAAGCTCTTAGCTCACTCCCTTGAAGGCAACGTGAACTCTGGTGGCTGATACACGGCTGACGAACCTCCACTCTCGACAGCTTGCTCTCAGTGATGTACCGATTCCAAACAGGGTGATGGCAGACACTTCAAGCTGTTAAGACTACCTTGGTTTATCTTAGGGAGGGACACAAGGGCCAACCATTTCTGTAATTTCAAAACTGAGGCAGGAGGGCGTGGATTCAAGGCTATATACCAGGACTCAAAATAATAATAAAATAAAGTTGTTTCTTATAAAGAACTTCTCTCATGGGCAATTTTTATTATAAATTCATTACAAGCAAATAACTAAATCTATCAGTAGGTGGTTATCTGTACTCAAACAGTACAGTGTTGTTTGACTTTCATTTGTTTGTTTCAGTTTTTTTTTGTTTGGTTTTGTTTTGCTTTTGTCCTAGACAGGGGTTCTCTGTATAGCCTTGTCTGTCCTGGAACTCTCCTGGTAGACCAGGCTGGCCTTGAACTCACGAACTCACAGAACTCTGCTTGCTTTACAAGTGCTGAAAGGTCCGTGCCAACACCGCCTAGCTGAATTTTTTTAAAAGGTTGAAGGGCAGAGGGACTGGTGAGTTTGAGATGGGTTGGGCTATATAGGAAAGACTCTGCCCTCCTCTCCAAAAAGTTGCTTTCATTTTACAAATAAGGATGACTGATGAGAGATGCACATAATTTAAACCCATCCCTGGGTTCCAAAATCACATTTGCAAAATGTACTAAAATGACACTAGGTGAAGATGATGAGCGAAGGGGGACTAAGAAGAGAAAACAGAGCCCTGGATACCAGGTCTGCTCAAGTGCACTCCTGAGGGAGGAACAAATTAGTGCTTTGTATCCGCAATATAGAGCACTCGTTGCTTCTGATTTCATAGCAGAGAATACAAATTACCCCTCATTTTCACACCGTGGAAGAGGTCAGCCTGACTCCCGAACGACACGCTTCTTTTATAAAGAGCAGGCTTCCGCACGCTTTACAAAGCAGTCTTGCCTGTTACATATGTCTTGCAGCAGCTAAGTAAAAAGATGATGTAATCTTACTATGTGATAAATAATGCCATGCTAATGGGTACCATGTAATGTGGCGAACCTCATACCAAGGCCAGCTGGCTAAACTTCTACCTAGAAAGCAGGACAGTGCAAAAGACGGGAAAGCAATACTCCTAGGACCAGACAGAGCACCTCTCTATCTGGTCAAAAACACAGAATACACACTGTTGTTGAATGGAGTGAAAAGATTGCTGTAGGTGGGGTCTCACACAGTCACAGATGACACTGAGCCAAAACTTGTAAAAATACATGTGAAGAAAATGTCCTTGTTTTAAGATCACAGAGTTTCTTAGGGTTTCATGGAGTTACATGGCACTGATTCTCAAAAGACAGACAAGAGATTACGAATTAAGAAGGTCATCCCTGGGGAAGACTACGTCTCCTGTTCTCTGCATCCCTCAGTTGCCTGCAGTTCTTTGTCTAGGGGTGGGACCTCCATGAGAGCTCTCCCTTCTACCTTAGCAGGTCTAGTGGGGATGTCCTTGTTCAGGTGGCCATAGCACTAACATTTAGGTATAGTTTCTCTGTTATGTCTAGGAGACACAGTCTCACACCAGACTTCCTGGTCCTTTGGCTCTTGTAATCTTTCCACCAACTGTTCAAAGATGTTCCCTGAGCCTTAGGTACAGGGATTGCGTTGTGGATGTATCCACTGAAGCTGGTCACCCTGTGGTCGGTTGCTCGCTGCTTTTTAACCAACTGTGGGTTTTCTGTAATGGTCTCTGTTACAAAGAGAAACTTCTTTGATGAAGGGTGAGAGCCACACTCAGTGGTGGAACACTTATTTATTGTGTGTGAAGTCCTGGGCTCTACCGCCAGAACCACCAAAACAAACTAGAATAAAAAATACAGGGAGGAGGAAGAGGAGGAGGAGAGGGAGGGAGAGGAGGAGGAAACTGAACTGCTCTTCAGTTGCTTGTACCTGAAGTACGAGGCCCTAGGTGCGATCCCCAGGAGAGTGGGACACAGGCTGCCCAAAGGGAAAGAAGGAAACGAAGAGGAAAAAGCAAGGAAGAGAAATTTTATATAGAAAATGGAAGACTCTGAGCATAGTCAAGTATTCCTGTAATCCCAGCACTGGACTACAGGGCTGAGAAAAGCAAGAGGATAAATTCAAGGACAGTCTGGACTACACAATAAGACCCTTTGGAAAAAAAAAAAAGAGAAGAGAGGAATGGAAGAGGGGAGGAGAGAAGAAAAACCAGGAGGAGAAGCGGGAAGAGAAGAAAGAAGAGAGAGAATAGAGAGGAAGGGGAAGGAAGGGGAGGTGAGAGGAGAGAAAAAGAGAAAAGCTTGGCCACAGCAAGTGTGTCTTGGAGCAGACTATAGCAACACACCAAAACAATCTTTTTTTAACTTTTAAGACAGAGTCTCGGTATACAGCCCAAGTTGGCACTGAACTACCGATACTCCTGCCCCAGATTCCTGAGTGCTGGCCTTACAGATATGACCACTAAGTCCAGCATGATGTCTTCTTTCATATCTGGTAACAGTTCTGAGTTTTACAAAACTGGGAACTCTCAAGAAGATCTGTTCTAGGTATTCCTATTTCACTAAACTTTTCCACACTATTAAGATATGTATCCAGAAATGACTTAACTGTTTGGCCAACAGTATGCTAAAAGTTAACTCCTTTTTTCTATAGTCGTCAAGGTCTAGACAGCACAAGCTTGTGAACTTAAATGCCCACACAGAGACTTCGCTCTGATTTAGCAATTCTTATTTTTACTAACAGCCCTCCCTTGCTTCTTCCTCACCACCACAGAAAACAACAAAACTGGAGTTGGGGGGACGGGGTCCTGCTTCAACAGCTATAATCATCCTTTAAATGGAGATTCAGTACTAAAATGAAATCATGGTCCCTCCTCCTTTGAGTACACCTATCCTGATGCAATATAAATTTATGTTATCAATAAAGCGGTGGAAGGAACTGTGAAATAAAATACTTCACTATTTACCCAAGGCGTGCCACTACTTAGCAGCAGAGTGTAACAGTTTTACAGCTCACAATGATTCTATCAACTGCTTTCTTTCTTAAAGACATCAGAGGGAAAATCAATGGACTCAGCCACACATTCAAATATGCTGGCTCCTTCTATTAAGGGAAAACTGACAACTGAACTCTTGTCAAAAACACAGCTGTACTGAAATCATTATGGAAATAAGAAAACACCTATTACGGTGTGTGTAACTAAGCACCACGGAACAAAATGAACGGCAAAATAGAAAAAAATCCCCAATCGTAACAAGCCCTCTGAATTGAAAAGCCAGTTAGTTGAAATTGTCATTGAATTCGAGTCATCTTAAGGATCCCATAATTCTGCTAAAAAGAGAAGCATTAGCAATATAAAAATGATCGATAATGACTATGAGATCAAATGATGGCCAGGTCTAGAATCTCAAAACTTTGATATAACAAGCTACGTGATGAAGGATTCATCTTGCCAACAGGGACAGATAAAAAGGAATCTGATCAAGATGAAATGTATGTCACCCTAAAAAATTATGCCTGGCACGTGACATTTAAGGGACACCTAAGAAAACTTAATTTAAAGGGGATTATTAGCAATGCCACATGCTTGAGCTTTGATTTAAGTGCAGCCTTAAATCTCTACCTTGGGCGTTTCTGCAAAATGTTCTTTCAAGACAAAAATCTATAAAGGAAGGGAACAAGGTCTTGCCAGGCAGTGGCGGCTCACACCTTTAATCCCAAGCACTTGGGAGGCAGAAGCAGGTGGAATTCAGTGTGTTGGAGTCTGCCTGGTTTCAGGAGAGTCAGGACTGTTACATGGAGAAACCTTGTCTCGAAAGAAAAACAAACAAACAAACAAACAAAAACATGTCTCATTATAACGGATTAGATAATCTGTATGCACAAAATAGTCTTTTTTAGACTAAGTAACAGTTCTTCCTCACGCTTAAAGGCTGTCTCCCACTGCTTCTTTACCACGGGCCTGCTATGCAATTATACTTCCTGCCTAATTTTGGGCAGTATTCTCCACAGCTCTACAAGTACAGAGCCCTCTGGCTTAGTGCTTACCTAAAGAGCACATAAACACTAGGTTTATTTCAACTTTCTTTGAAGGAAAAAAAAACATTAAATTATGCTAATATAGTTCTTTGAACTGAGTCTTAAAATCATTTCTAAGAAAAATATCTGTGGTGACTCAGAAAAGATGCCTCCTTTAGTGCTTATCTCTAATCTTAAATGTTTGTGCAGGGACCCCAGTGGTGGGCTGGTATAAAGAACAGCAAGCAGGTGGGTATGGTCTTCCTGGTTCAATCTAATCTACACTCAAAGTTCACTGGAATTATTGCTGAAACAACGTCAAAGGAAAGATTTAAGAGCCTGGCAGTTGCAAATTATTAGAAGCCTAAGAAGAGAACCTACCAGGATTATACTTTGAATTTTTATTACCACAGTAGCTCCAATCTTGATGCTAACACCGGCGTAATTGTTTGTGTAGCGCCAGACCCAGATTGCTTCTCAGGGTGCTGATTACTCATTATGTACAATTAGTCAGGGGACAAGCGAGCAGACTAATCAGTGACAGATTAGGGATACAGTCTTGTTACACAGATTTGGGGCTCTATTAGCTAATTAACCATTAGAATAAGAGAAAGCCCAATCCTGACGACCAAGAGAAAGTTTTCCCCATCCAGTAGGATCTGGCTGACTAAGTAATACATAGATAACACATACTGAATCTCCCTTCTTGTCCCAGGCCTAGAATTTCATGTGCTTGTGATCTTGACTTTGAGCATGTGAAGAATAACCTGCTTTCTCTAACCCGCTGACTTCTCTCTGCTGTTGGAGTCACACAGCAATAATTTCTCAAAGGCGAGGAAGGACGGGACAGAGAAGCGGTGTCTCCTGTCTCTGCTTTCGTTACACGTTTACGTCAACTTCTTGTTTTATTTTCTGTTTCATGGGAACTGCTGAGGTATTGGTGCTTGGCAGTTAAGAGGAGTTCTAGAGGGTGAACACATCCAATCTGAAGAATTGGCCAGGCAAAAGAATCACACTCTAAACTTGACCCTCCAGGAGGGCTTAGGGTATAAAGCTTGTCTGCTCATGGCTGACAGTTAGCTGAAGATAGCTGCTTGCTGCTCTCTGGACTTAGAAAACCTATGCCCCATCTTCTGGGTAAGTGAGGATCAATGGCCTTCTGTGGAGCAGCTGTGCGTCATCTTCCAGCTTTTCCACCTAGCGCAGTTGTGAGGTTGGCAATGCTTTTCTCCACATCATCACTACGACTCCCCTGATCATCACCCTTGCTCCTTGGGGTCTGCTTAGATGTGGTCTGGTATTTGTCTTGAGACCGCTTCAAGAATTTTTGCACCCCAAGTCACCTTGCACAATTTCGGGATCAGTCTTTGCCAGCGCCCAGGCAATGATTCAGTTTTCGATTTTTTTTAACCTATTCTAAGAGGCATCATCTCAGAAACATGCAAAAAAATTAATAATAATAATAATAATAGTGAAGATGAAACATGAAAAACACCTATGCATCAAGGGCTAGGGAGAAGGCCCCACAGCTAAAAAGCAATAAAGCCAGAGCTCAGATACTCAGCACCCACCCAAATGCCCAAGAGGCGTGGCTGCCCACCTGGAATTCCAACCTGAGTGGGTAGAGATGGGGAAATCCCCAGATCACTCTGGATAAAGTACAGCTTATCAGGAAGATCTGGGATTGACTGAGAGGCCCTGCTTCAAAGAATAAGGTGGAAGAGTGGGTAAGGGAGATTCCCTGCATCAAATGTGAACTCCTGTATGAGAACACACGTGTGCTCAGGAGTGCGCATGTGCACGCGCGCACACACACACATCACATACATGTACATGAAGGGAAAATAGTGCAATTCAGAAAACTTTGATTGTAAATTAGCATTCAAGCAGGAGATGAAACATTATGCTTCAATCAGGTATATTAGGAAGGGCGACTTTATGAAGCAGAGTGTTCTCAATATCCTTGCAGACTTTCCTCTGCGGATTTTCTGGCCCCATTATAACAGAAAGCATAAATATTTTCTTTTAAAAGATTAATTTGCTTTTCATAATAAGTTTCTAAGCATGACTCCAGGGGAACACAGCCACTTGTTTTAGTGGCTTTCTTCTAGAACAGGGGTAATGATATTCGCTTATGATTCAGATCTATTGTAAGTCAGAATTCAAACTTCATTTTAAACCAAAGATTTACAAAGATTCCTCCAAAACCATAACAATCATTTTTCTCAGAGTCAAGACAATTTCATAAAACCTACATGTCTAAAAATTCACATAGATAAATTCATAAAGTAAAAATGTATCACCCTGTATTCAATAAGAACATTATTAAAAATCATTGAATCTTAACATTCCATCAAATCTCCTTGAACATACGACAATGCTTATCTCCCAAATGTTTTTAAAGTCTTGCTCTCACACTCCAAGAACTAGACAGTGAGAAATAACTCTTGTTAGAATTAATCTCTGTGCATAATTGCTTAGCAAGCCAAGGATAAACCCAAGATTAGACAACCTCGGAATCACAGTTTATCATGAATGTGAAACTGAGTAACACGATTACCTAGAGAGGCTTCCCAGTTCTTATTCAAAGTCTCACCAAACTGCCAGGAAGTTTATGTTTAAAAGCCAGACATATATATATACATGCCTCAAGACCTCCACAGTTTAGAGGCATTCAAGTGCAACTCAAACAAAAATTAATTTTAAACCATTTCCTAACTAGCGATGCTTGAACTATGCCAAAACATGCAAACAAAATTGAAAGGAATATTTTAATGGAAATGTTAGATTACATTTTATTTGTTTATTTATTCTGTGTGTATACGTGTATGCACGCGCATGTGTGTATGTGCACATGTTCAGAGCATGCTAAGACACACGTGGAGATCAGAGGAGAATTTTTAGGAATTAGCTCTTTCTTTCCCCCATACAGGTATACCTCAATCCCAGGGACTGATCTCTGATCATCAGCCATCAGGTCTCGAGGAAATCCCCTTTACTCACTGAGCCATCTCACCCTCTTTTAAAGGCAGAATCTAAGCACAGGCAGGCATGATTCCTCTGCCCCAAGTATCAAGTACAGCAGTTTCTCTCCTAAGTTTTTAGAAGATTTCTTTTTCTTTGTGTGTGTGTGCATGTTTGTGTGTGAGTGCGAGTGTGTGTGTGGTGTGTATCCTCTGTCCTCCTTGACCACTCTGTGCCTATTCCTTTTGACAGAGGCCCCCTCCCTGAATTTGGGACATTTTTATCTGCTAGGGGGTAAGCCAGAATGTTCAGTGATTCTCTCTGTCTCTGACTCCAGGGAACTGGAGTCACAGCTATGGGGCATACGCCTGGGCTGTTAAATGGATGCTGGCATCCAAACTCTAGGCCTCATGACTGTGCAATAAGTGATCTGATGATCTAAACTGCTAAGTCATCTCTCCAGCTCCATAATTTTCCCCTTCACACAATGCCAAAGCAGTCTAATTGCTTTTATGCTCCTCCCCCTTCCCCCAGTGCTGGGGGGTAAACTGAAAGCATTGGTAGTCAAGCAATTCATCACTGTGCTACTTATACTATCCCCAGCCCTTATCTAATGACATGCTTCGTTGACTTTTTAAACCAAGTTTTCATTTTGCCATTTTCTTTGCCATGTACAAAGATGAGAGAGTGAGTGAGAGAGAGAGAGAGAGAGAGAGAGAGAGAGAGAGAGAGAGAGAGAGAGAAGGTATTCATCATACTCAAATATGGTAGTAACTTCATTCTTAAAATGTAAATATCTTTGTTTGTCTAGAGGGTGAATCCTCCATCAGAGGGTAAATGCAAGTCTTGGCTGGAAGACTTGGAAAGTATAGGAGCCCCATTTTGCTTCCTCCTTGAATTTCTGCAGTTTTACCAAGTCAGAAGTGCACAATCTAGGCCCTAAAATAAAGCCAGAAGTCTATTGGTGGGGAAACGTGGATTTACTTCTGAGAAAGAGTTCCACAGTGGTGACACTTCCCTTGCAGGTTTTCCATCACTGGGAGTGTGCCTTTGCTAGAGACACGTGGACCCCAGTCTTTTGCTCTTTTCTTCCCAATCGTAGCCGTGAAGTCAATGAGCTTCCACTCCCAGTGTGCTCCTGTCAGGCTGCATTGCCTTGCCGCAGGTCCAAAGGGAACAGGACAGTCATCTCAGACACAGATATAAGAGAAAGCTAAGCGAGCAAGAACTATGCTATCACTAAGCTCCATCCCAAAGCCACAAGGCTCTAGAGAAAGCGATTTTATGTTTAAGCAAGACATGCCATTCTCAATAAGTGTTTTACTCCTAAGAAAAGTTGAAATTTGATGTTGTGAGCGTCTGATCTCTATCTTTAGTATCTACACTAATTTTATTTTTTTTAATAGCTGGTCTTTTACCGCAGTCCATCTAATCTCTTCTCCAGAAGGCAAGTGATAATGACCACTGATTACTTCCTTATCTAATCTAAGACACTGGACCCAAGGTAGACTTGGTGGCTTTCCTTCTTTTTCTCTTTTTCTTTTGACTTTTCAAGACAGGCTTTCTCTGAGCGACATTCTTAGCTCTTCTGGAACTTGATTTGTAGACTAGGCTGGCCTTGAACTCACAGAGATCTGGAATAAAATCATGTGTCACCATGCCTGGATGGCTCGGTGGCTTTCTAAAAACACAAACCTGGATGTAAAGCTATGGGTAAGCCTTGGCCCTAACTCCAAGGCAAGTCTGTTTATCTCTTCATCTTCAGATCTGGGTTTATGAAAAATGGTATTCCAAAGACAGCACAGACTGGGGGCCTTGGAACGCTGGTTTTCAAAGTGTGTTCTGGGAAACCTTGGGTTTTTATTTTTATTATTGTTTGTTTGTTTTTCATGTCCTAGAATTTAAGGAAAGCCAATCAAGGTTTCAAAGAAAACAAACAGGGTTTTTAAATTTATTTTATAATGGGCATTTTATCCAATCTTATATTTTGCTTTTGAAAAAAACACATAGACTTTTTAAATTAAATGAAACGTCACCCCCTTATATTTTGACTACTAAGAGTTCTAATTTACAGCTAGGAAGACTCAAGTAAAAGTACTTACCAACAAACCTGACAATCTGCATTCCCTTCTGAACCTGAGTTCTGCCCAGGACCCCACAGCGGAAGGAGACAACCACAGCCGTGCCACGGCATGCTCTCACACATGCAACACTAATAAATACGTATTTAAATCAAGCGTTGGAGGTCAGGACACCGGGAAGAGCAGAAACTCAACACCAAATCAGGAAGAGCCCCAGGAGCCACCACCTCATCTGGGAATTCCAGATTGTTCCTATTTTTCTGAAGCCATGACAGTGTGTTTCTAAAATTCAATATTTATAACTTGGGGTTTTAAAAAAGGACCTACCGAGTAATAACATAAAACTCTCTGGTCGCCATCCCAGAGACACAAAAGACTTGCAAGTCCTATTTCTGTCTCTTCACTTAATGGATCTGAGTCATGGCTACCCCAGTGATCTTTCTGATGAAAGCAAATACATATTTGTCCCATAAACAAACGGTTTCCCCAGGAAACTCAGGCGCCCTAAGCTGCAGTTATCTGATAGGTGTTTCTGCGGCTCTAAGGGATATGAGAAATTCATAAGTGTTTAATGCCCTGTGTAGAGATTGTCTAAAGTAGTAACAAATGTATATTGATATCTACTGGTCTCTTTCTTGTCTCTGTTGGTCTAATTACAATGTTCTGCAATTAGAAACCTTTTGGTAACCTACAGGCAGAAGTATCCACAAACCAATAACAGAACAAAACTTCACAGAAACCGTAGCCACAAGGCAGCACCATCTATAAGGTTGTTGACACTGGATGGCTTATGTTTGAAATTTCATATTTGGCTTGGGTTTGAAACCATTTCATGTAGCTAGGCTACTCTAGGCTACTCCCCTAGAATGCTCTGTAACCAACTATGCAGCAGAGATGACGCTGAACTCCTGATCCTCCTGCCTCTTCTTTCAGGTACTGGGGTGACAGGGGTGACCAGCATGCCTGGGCACTTGAAACTGTATGTATATTTAAAAAAAATAATCTTTTCAGAAATACGGCAAGTCACATAAACTATGCACAGACGTACATGCTATAGGATTTTTAAAAATACCAGAATTATAAAGTAATTACAGAACATTACCGTGCTGGCGAATTCTGCCATCTTGATGGTATTGAGAAGTACCTGTGGCATTAAATGAGGCATACCTTTAGCTGCTTTCTCTAAAGGGTTCTTCCAGGGAGGATTAACTGGGGGGAAGACCACAAAAGCACTACTCTCTCTACTTCCTGATCCTCTCAGATGTGACCAAGTTCCCAATGCAAAAGGCTCCTGCCACCATGCCTTCCCCATGGTGACAGATTCTATGTCCTGAACCACCAGCCAAACTAAACCTTTCCTTCTGGAAGCGGTGTCTTGTTAGGTCACAGCAAAGAGAAAAGTAACTAAGACAATCATTCTCTACACCTCAAAAATTGAGTCCTGGAGCAGGGACCAGTTCCGGGAGGCCCTGTGAGAGACACACTAGCGGAATTCAAGATACTTATATAAAATGATATAATATAGAACCTATCTCTGTACATTGTCCTGTGTAGTCTATTTTTTAATAGTTTTTATTGAGCTCTACATTTTTCTCCACTCCCTTCCTTCTTCTCCCCTCCCCTTCTACCCTCTTCCGTGATCCCCACGCTCCCAATTTACGCAGGAGATCTTCTCCTTTTCTACTCCCCATGAAGATTAGATCATGTATGTCTCAGGGGTTTTTTTCCTCTAGATTATGAATTGTAGGCTGGCTTTTCTTTGCTTTACATCTGAAAGCCACGTGAGTGAGTACATATTATATTTGTCTTTCAGTACTGGTGTACACCTTTAATCCCAGCACTCAGGAGGCAGAGGCAGACAGATATCTGTGAACTTGAGGACAGGCTGGTCTACAGATTGAGTACCAGGACAGGCTCCAAAGCTACAGAAAAACCCTGTCTCAAAAAACCAAACCAAACCAAACCAAAAACAAACAAATAAACCAAAACAAAACAAATAAAATGACTGAAGTTCAATGACAATGAGAACTTTGCCGGTTGTTGGGGTGCATGCTGGTAGGATTTCCTGTGTACTTTAAATCCTCTTGATACTACATAGGATACCTACTGCCATTTTTTTTTTTTTTTGTTTTTTCGAGACAGGGTTTCTCTGTGGCTTTGGAGCCTGTCCTGGTGCCATTTTAATGTTGCTACACTATATTATTTAGGAGATAATGACACCCACCCCCCCAAAAAAATGTTCAGTGCAAATGTATGCTTTTTTTTCCAAAAATATGTTTAACCCAATAGATTGAAGGGGCAAATGCTATATTCTGGCTATATTCCGTAAGTGCATAGTTTTTAGTGTTTGCAATACCCCACTGTCTATTACTCAGGACCCATCAACTGTAAACACAGCCATCAGACTTAAGCAAACACACTGTAGTGAAGGGTCCCAGTTTGGTCAAAGGGAAAAAGGGTGACCACCCCCAACATCATTGCCTACTTTCATGGCAAAGTGTTTGTAATTTTATACAGAGGCAATCTTTCCTGGCTTGTGTATTAACCATATAACTTAATACCCTGACTTTAAAGGTTTGTTATACGTTTAATAAGCCAGGAAAGGCAGTGAGTATTGAACTACTGGGGTTTCAGGAAACGCTGTGGTGCGATGGGGAAAGAGTGGGGTAGTCTGTTGACACAGAAGAACAGAGACTACACTGGAACCCAAAACAAAAGTACATAAAAATAAAGGCTTCACCCTTTGACCTTGAATAGTTTCGTAGTGAGCACATCCCTCAATCTCAATTATAAGCATCTTTTTTCCTTTTTTATTGATTTTTATTGAGCTCTACATTTTTATCTGCTCCCCTCCCTGCCTCTCCCCTCCTGTTCAACCCTCCCCCAAGGTCCCCATGCTCCCAATTTACTCAGGAGATCTTGTCTTTTTCTACTTCCCATGTAGATTAGATCTATGGATGTCTCTCTTAGTGTCCTCATTATTGTCTAAATTCTCTGGGATTGTGATTTGTGGGCTGATTTTCTTTGCTTTATAAGCATCTTATCAAATAACTGTAGAGGAGAAAAACAAACAAAAAAATCCAAGAAAACAAAGAGAACAAAGAATAAAAGGGCTTTCTCCAGCACCTAAAATCTGGTCAACACATTCTGAGTACTTAGGTAAGTTTGAAACAGAAATCCTTGGTTTCGTATTTGCATCAGAATCAACTGTGGGTCTTGGCCCACACCCAGACTATGAAAACTAATATATTCATACTATGGCCAGTCTGCTCCTGAAATTATCTGCTCCTGAAATCACATTTAAAAACAAACAAAAACAAGAAACCCACCTCAATATACATTTTATGAGAAATTCCTCATTAAAAAGAAATTTCAGTACTGGGAGAGATCTCACTGGTGTAGCACTACTTGGGGAGCATACACAAGGTTCTGGTGTGAGCCGCAGCTTAGGAGGGAAAAATAAAGAAAAAGTTCAGGCAGAAGGAATCATGAGTGCTGTTAGAATCACGTTGACTAGATCACCAAATGGAATAGTAGCCAAGTCGTTTATAAATTCCATCTCGACTCTTGTTGATATTACTGTGTGGGTTTTGGAGACACTTTTATGGAGCCTGGCCTGGAAGCTGAGACAGCTGAGATTTGTCTTTAACTACCGATCCTTCTGCCCCCACTTCCCAAATGCTAGTAAATGGGGGTGCGCCACCACACCTCAAATTCTCCTTTGGTTTTATAATCCACATGCTTTTACAAAAAGGAGTGATAGTAACATCTAAGAACAGAGTTTTCCCTAGCACCGAGGAGCTGAAAGACATCAATGTCACAGAATTCACACAGCTGACAGAAGTACCAGTCCTCTAACTGTTCCCAGCAAGTCCTTCTAACTGGTCCAGAAGAGTTGGCTCCAGTCATTTTGAATTACATCAGCAGCTGTGGAATGTTCCCTGAGATCAACAAACTATTGCTGCACTGACCAGAGTCTGACCCAAGCCAGAGCTTCCAGCCTGGGGTGAGCGAGTTCACTGTCAGCCAGACAGAACTACCCATCTTCCAGCAGGTCCAGCAAGGCCATGCCAGGCTACACTCATTCATTGTGCAAACCTGTGAGCCAACCATGGGGCAGCCACAGTCTCAGGAGCTTTGTACTGGGTACAGAAAATCAGTGCAAATTCTGGTATCCGGATGTGGGGAGAAGCACGGTTGGCCTGGATCCATGTAGGGCGTAGATCTTGTTTCTTCCACACTAGACTTCTGACAACGCAAATGGAGTCAAGAGAAAAATTCAGATTCCAACAGATAACAGGGCCCTAGAACCTGGATCAGAATTAGTGGCGTGTAAGTAATCCATTAGGAAATTAGAAAGTCAGTAATAGCTAACTCAACAAATTAAAAAGTATAAGCTGTTTGTTTGCTTGTTTCTTTTTTTTTTTTAAAGAAGGATGCTGCTATCAATTCCCAGACTTCCCATTAAGTTCTGCAATCTATTTTGCCTGGCAGAATGGCAACCAGTACTCCACTATCATGAGTAGTATCTAATAAACACAAAAGGCAGGGATGCCAGGATGAGATGTAAACCCAATGCTATAGGAGAGAGAGACAAGGTGTTGTTCAAACTGGAAGAAATTACACGTCATTAGCCATTATAAGAGCTTTGGGGGCTTGTCCACACTACAATGCAACCCCAATATTACTGATCGTTCTATAATTAACATTAGCAGTTTGAGGATATATTTTACTATTTTTTCCATACTAGTGGGACATAGTTATACTGTAAAGAAGGCAAAAAAGCTGAAGGAAGGGTGCACCTTGGTCTTCTTTTAGTTTTCTTACAACCCTACTTTGAGCTCTGCATTGAGGAATTGGTGGCAATTGGCTTCTTTTACTTTGGGATAAATACTGATACTGAAGACAGAGAGTTAAGAAAGTTACATCCTGTCACTCATGAACATGGATGTAAGCATCAACAGAGCCATTGAGAACATTCTGGCAAACAAAGATGATAGGAGCCAATCACCAATGCTGGTTTACAGCGGCAGTGGTAATGATAAATACTTACTGGAGTATATACACAATATTCTTATTGTAATCCTACAAGTTAGGGACTTCCCCATTCCATTTTACAAATGAAGTGCAAGGTGGGTTTGCAAAAAGAAATAACATAAACACTCATCTCATCAAGAGTTTTACAAATAAAGCTTTCAGTAATACAGAAAGGCAACAAATTGCTTTTCTGGAGCTGAAGAAAACACTAGAAAGGGGCATGATACCTTTTTATGGTTGCATGCATGATGTAGGTCATACAACATATATATGTGTGATGTAGGTATTTCTACACATGCAATCTGGGAACGATTAATAAATGCTCCGTCACAAGGATAGAATAAGTAAACAGAACTTCTGCAAACATTTACAATGACTGTTTAGTGTCTCTAGGTGACAAGGTCTAATTTCTAAAGGGCTTGAAAAATACCACTAAGCTTTTCCTGACCCAGGACCACCCATCTTGGACAGGTGAAATGTCACAGCCCCAAGTTAGAACGGAAGAACTTAAGAATATGCACCGCCTCCATGTACATCCCGGGATGCGCATATGGACCCTCTTAAGAATATGCACCGCCTCCATGTACATCCCGGGATGCGCATATGGACCCCTCTATGTGCTCTGCTATAACATCCCTGCTGGCTGACTGCAGGACCTAACAGACAGTGCAGCATGTGCTTAAGTCTGCATCCACGTCTCTGCTTGGCCATTTCAATACCATTAGATGCTGCCCTATCAAAATTAAATAGCATCATGTTAGAAATTACTTAAACCAAATCCTACCTGAAATTCAGGGATATGTGAAACAAATGAGTCAAATACCAGATTTTGACAAAAAAAAAATTTTTTTAAAGATCAGGAAGCCATAGTGAGTTATAAGACATTACAAAATCTTAACTCAAGATCAAGTACAGCTTTAGAAGTCTGTAAGTGTAGCTCAAGGGTAGGACATATGCGGAGCAATGCATGAGACACTGGATCAAATGCTACCTCAAAACTTTAGAAAAAAAAACCTTTATTATATTACATTCTATAACCTCTGATTCATGATGCAAATGAATCAAAGAATAGTTTCTACAAATGTATGTTAAAATCTATTTGAGGAATAGGTTTTAAAATAAAATATTTAATGTTTAAACAAAAAAAAAGGTACATAATGAAGATGCCCTCAGAAATAATAAATTTTTGCCAGACATGGCACAGGCCTATAATTCCAGTACTTGGGATGCAAGAGAACACCGAGTGTAGGTTACCCTGGGCTACATAGTAGAACCATATAGTAAAAAAACAATAGTAACTTTCAGGGGTTAAACGTTAGGGGCTGGAGATGTAGTCATGTTGTCCAGTCGGTAGAAGGCTGCGTAGGAAAGACAGCTGAACCTAAGCTCGGATCAAGCCAAGCAGTATATCAGTGCTCCTCGATGGCCTCTGCTTCAGCTCCTGCGTCTAATTCCTGCCTTGGTTTCTCTCATGGTAGAGTGCTTGCCTAACCTGCATGAAACCTGGGTTTTCATTCCCACAAACTTGGCACGATGGCTCCTGCCATTATTCCTGACATTCAAGAGGCAGAAGTGAGACCTTTGCGAGCTGAAGGCCACTCTAATCTACAGACATTCACAGACAGATTTGCAGGCCAGTCAGAGCTAGAGGAGCAGTCTTAAAACAAAGAAATAAGCAAGCAAACAAACAAATTCTTATTTGTTAGTTAGATACAAATTAAGCTGGGAGAAGTTGTACCTAATCAGAAAGCCTGCATCTCTGTGTTGAGATAAAGAAGAAAATAAGCAACCTTTCATTTTTGCTGTTGCGTTGTTTTGCTTTGAGAGAGGGCCTCAGGTATCCCCGACCAGCTTCAAGCTTGCGCTGAAGCTGAGGATAACACTGAATTCTATCTCCCAAATGCTGGGATTACTAATGTTTGGTTTGTGGAGATCAAATTACCATGCCCCAGAAAAAAAAATTTATTTTATTTGACATGCACAATATATATACACACATATATATGTGTGTGTGTTTTGATATACATATATAAAATTTTAAGTGATTACCACAATCAATTAATGAATTTATCTATCACCACACACATTGTTCTGTATATGTATGTGAAGTTACGTCTTACTATTAACTATAGGGCCAACGCTACACATGAGTGCTCTAGGATTTACCCACACCTCACTGTAAACTCCTACCCTTTGACAAACATCTCCCAGTTTCCACATTCACTGGTGCCTAGTGCCCAACATCTCAAGTTCAGGTGCTCAGAATCCATGTGGGAGGTCATGCAGTGCTCACCTCTATGCCTGGCTCATTTCACTTCCTTTAAGTAACAGCCTAGATTCCAACCTCAACTCCATTTTTCACTGCCATGGAAGGGCAAGCAATGTAGTCCCACGGAATCCAATTTTACTTGAATTGGATTTTGAAATAGTGTTTGCTCTGCCTTTGTCAAACTATGAACAGCATCGGATCAATACCTGAATTTTCTGTATTATGCACATCTGTGTCAGAGAGAATGCTTCCCTTACTTCATATTACATCATCTATGCTATTCTCAGTTTGCTTTAATTCAGTATGCCACTGGGCAAATATCTTCATCTTAAGCAAACAGTTATTTCATTACAATACCCCATAACCAAAATGTTACTGAAACTTGAGTTTTTGGTTCAGGAAATAGCAAACTCAACCTCATAATTCAAAGTCAGTTATAATTTCCACTTGGAAGGAAAATGTAAAATAGTTGAAGACTAACATCTTATCATGGCCAGTTTCTTTTCATAGCTTTCTGGTTGGAATTCAGAAAATATAACCAACCTCACTATAAAATTCAGAGGAAGAGACGGCAGGCCCATTAAACAGAGAAGGATCATGTCCCGACTAGGCTGAGGCCACCGGCTTTAAATATAGCACACTAATTTGGGACAGAAGCATTCCACTTTTGCTTTATCGGACTACAGCTTCCCAGGGAGATGTACCTTCTCCAAGAGAAGTCTTTTAAATGGCTTGACAATTTATTAGAAATAAGCAGTGGAGGGCATCTGTTTTCACAGGCCAACTGTTCAATTAATCTGTGTTAATACAGCCTCAAAGCACTTGGATGCAGCAACAGGATGTGGGTGTAACAGGATCAGACAGCCCAACATTTGATAGGCCGAACACATGCAGGGTCAGGGCAAAGCAGTGGAGAGGGGAGAAAGCTTATTCCTCCAGAATCTGAACATCAAAACCCTCCCGCAGTCTGGGGTGTCTGGAAAACACTGAACGCAACTAGAGTTAACACTCACAACCTGAAAACCAACAAAACACCTCTCCTGAAACACAGAGACCTCGGCTGCTGTGCTCCGCTTCTGTAAATTAATGAATATAAAAGTCACCCGAAAGCACCAGAAGAGCAAGATGGTCTTCTTGTGTATCTGCTGTTTAGGGGCTAGGGCAGAGAAATAAATGAGCGACCTAGAACTGGTATGGGTACTTAAATGCAGCCAAGGCTCACAGCCAAGGCTCACAGACAGGTCCTGGGAGCAGAAGTCCATGCTACCTGAAGCAGGAACAGGGCCCATTTCTGCAAGCCTCTCAGTAGGAACTAGGAGCCACAGACCTATCAGAAAAGATCTCTCAATCATCCCAGCCTGCTTTGATATGTGATAACAATCCTTTGTTTTCAAAGGGGTTAGGAGAGACCTTTGAAAGCAAGCAGCCTGGAATTCTGTGGCTATCTCTAGCTGGCTGAGCCAGCCAAGACTGTCACTGGTGCCTGGCCAACTGCTGAGAATCCAAGGAAGGGCAGCAAAGTGGTCCTCATCCTGACCCGCATTCTTAGGATTCCTTTCTAATCGGGTTTTGGAGGGGTCGAGAAGATCAGGAACAGAGACATGAGTAAGCAAGGAAAGGAGGCTTCCTTCAAAACCCTAACAGCTTGGCCACAGATAAAGTCAATGACAAATACAAGTAAGTCACCTTTCAAGGGAATTTGGATGGTTCCTGATTAAAAGTGGAAGCCTTCCAGCTACGTGATAGTAGTTGAAACATAAAACAAGAGTCTTGGGCAGATGGGCTCTTCCTCAGCCTCTGTATTTGTGAGCACAGAACCAGCAGCTGCCTGGACAGCCAGGTCTGTTCAGAAGGGTCAAGAAAGAGATGTTACAAAGAGACCGTGATGGAAAGAAGAGCCACTTCCCCCTGCATTCCGCATCCTCCATTGTGCTATCTTTGCTCTTACTTCAGGATTTCTCCCAACCACACGATCTACAAATACTTGGTAGATATGAAAAGTTAAGTTTAAGAAAGTAAATCATTCTTCTTTCTGGCTACATTTCCAGTACGCTGCAAGAGCGGTGAGCCAAAGCCTTGAACTGGATTACTGGGTTAGCCCAATATCTACTGAGGGCTACCTTAGTTGGGGTTGAGATAAAGGGAAGGACTTGGCACAGTGATATTCAACCCCCCTAATGCTTTGACCCTTCAATACTGTTCTTAATGGTGTGGTGACCCTCAACTATAAAATTATTTTGTTGCTCCTTCATAACTGCAATTTTGCTACTGTTACGTTTCATAATGTAAATACCTGTATTTTCCGACTGTCTTAGGAAACCCCTGTCAAAGGGTCATTCTATCCCCCCATCGCAAAAGGTAGCAACCACGGAGTGGTTGAGACCTGACTTAAGTGATTGTGAAAGAAGTGGCAGGAGAAGAAGCAAAGACACCGAAGCCAGGCATCAGCCCTCAGCACTCCTCCCTGTGACAGCAAGGATCCAGAGCATCCAAGAACTGACTGATAGTTTAGCCGACTCGCTGCCTGCCTGCCTCTTATCAGTCCATCCCACCCCAAGGCTGGCTTCCTCAGGAGAGCACGTCTGGCCTAACAGGAAACACTAGCTAGTTCCACCCAGCAGCCTTTTGCACACAGGAAGGAAAGAGATGTGGTTCAGAAGGCACTGAGGACAGATTGCTAATGTCCAATTTAAGCTCCCCATCAGCTAGGGATTACATGAAACACACGTAATTACTTGGGAGAACACCTGACTTCTAGATGGTGCTATATGCTACTAATTATTACCATTATTGCCACAGGCAAGGGGCTTCTTTACACAGTATTTTCACATGTACAATAAGGAATAATGTTTATTCCAAACTAACAGATCATACCATGACATGGCAGATCACCAAGTTTATAATGTGAATTCTTTCATTTCTCCTTCAACCAGAGACTCGAATCTGAAAAGAAAAACCTACAAAACAGTTCAACAGTGGTTTTTTTTTGTTTTGTTTTTTTTTTTTGCTATCCTAAATTTGAAATGCAAAGGGAAGGATGAATTGTTACACAGACTAAGAGCCTTTTTCAATGTCTGACTATGGCAGCTGTCACAAAATCCTTCCGATGTAAACACACATTCTTCAGGAACTCAGAGAATCCTACTGGTATTTGTAAGTACTTCATTGATGTCAACCATCAACAAAAAGTTACATAGACATGGATATCTGTCCCAGCAAGGTTCCATCTCAGAGGCTGCATTTGCTGTCCCCTCTCCCTTGAATAACCGCAGGAGAAAGGTGGGAAGGAACCACTCCCTCTTCTACGATTCTAGTTTGTAGCTCTGTAAATTGAACTGTCAAAAGGCAAATTAGCAGGACACGATGATTTTATTTGATGGAAATGTTTATATTTTTACATGAGGAATGACGAACTCTACAGGAAAGAAGTAAAAGCCCCACAGAGCTTAGGTACCATTTAGTAACAACCTATAGTGAAGATGTGATGAGACACAGGGCTGCTAAGAACAGCTGTTTCTGAGAAAGAAAAAAGATAGAGGGAACCAAGGGTTTGCTTATATAGACTAAGGTCAGTGCCATGTCCAACGGACTCAGTAATAAGCATCTTCCTGATAGAGCAGAGGCCATCACAGAGGGAAGCTGGTCTACATCTAGGCAGAAAGGGAGTGGACAAAAGCTTCAACTGTCTGCTGTTTCTCAGCTGCCTTAGGTCAAAACAATCCTTAGCAAAGTGCCCAGTCTGCCTTGGCATTCACACTCCCAGTGCCTCTGATGGTCTCTTTAGTCCCTCACTTGCCTGTTAACCTTCTTCTTCACAACCTGATCCCCAGTGGCACAGGAATGCATTGATCGGTGTGCTTGGCTTCCTATCTACCCAATAGGGCAGAAGCTCTGAGATCAGGCACTTTGCTTCTTCTTTTTCATTTTTCATGGCTGGATCTGAGTTCTTAGCGTGGAGTTGGGGTTCAACAAATGACTTTGCATGTTACACTGTAGTAATCTTAAAATTACAATTCCTGCTATTTTGATGGTGTGGAAATTTGGATTTATTAACTTATGAGACGTACCCATATTTATCCACTATATATTTGTACTATTACCTTCTTTTTAAAAGTGACCATGGAGCTGGGGTCTAGCTCAGTGGCAGAACACAATGACTGTATATAACAGAATAAATAAGTAAACAAACACAAGACTCTTGGCTCCTAAGCCTATATAATACACAGTACAGCAGTATTAAAACTGGTTCACTGGGCAGGCAGACAGTGGTTAAAATCTTATGTGGGCTTCAGATCCTGCACCATGACCCAAGAAAATAGAATTTGACATCATTGTTGAATTTAAAGAAAAATATAGTTCTCTTTGGTGGCTAAAGAGTCTTTACCTTTGGGAGCGTCTGAAAACTAATATATATGACTTTCTCTTTGCTCACATAATATCAGGAGAGACATTAGCAGCAAGGACATGGGAAAGAGGATGTTCTATTTACATTTGTGAAATCATACAGCCCAATTATGTTCTCACTGAATGGCTCTAGTAAACTGAAACTGCAATTTCACTAATGTCTACAATGAATTCCCAGCTATTTCTGCCTGCCAAGCCTAAAACCTTGCTACAGACACACTTCTACCTAGACAAGTGCTTATAGCACCATTGGATGGGAGGACTGCTTGTTTCTGTCGGCAGGTTGGGTTGTTTTCTTATTATTGTTCCTCTTAGTCTTTATGATGTCTGCTCACCTCATTTTCTCAGTACTATATTATAGCTAAAGGGTGAACACAGCAGCAATTTAGATCAATAAATAATAAACAGAGTATCACCAGGTACTTAGTACATGAAGACCTTTCCTACATTACTACTCTGTCAAATATTAAATTAACAATAACAACAAAAAATGTACAAGTGAATAGCTCCAGTTGCTTTAAACAAATTAATGCATTCATTAAATTTTCTAATTACAAAGAATTTACAATGGCTGAGATTTAATGATAAAAATGACAAACTAAATATGAAGTAATTTATAGTATAATTGCAAAAATGCTTTCAAATATGATGTAAAAAAAAGCATTCGTGGATAAAACACATGCTTTAATATACTTTTTCTTACTTTCCCACAATGAATTTACAGTTATGTTTTTATTCTCCCTTAATATTGGAGATTTTTAAACAGAGAGCTGTTGTGTGACATTTGCACACTATGTGAAGATAAGTTGTTGTGATTGGTTTAATAAAGAGCTGAAAGGCCAATAGCTACACAGGAAGAGGTTAAGCGGGACTTCTAGGGACAAAGAGGATTCTGGGAAGAAGAGAGGCAGAGAAAAGTCAGTGAGACTCTGAAAGTCGGGCATTAAGGTACAGAGCAGAGGTAACCGAGCCACGTGGCAGGACTTGGATGAGTAGAAATTTGAATTATAAGAGCTAGTTGAGGACAAGCCTGAGCTAAAGGACAAATTTTCATAATTAAATATGTCTCTATGTCATGATTGGGGCTGGCGACAGAAAAGAAGGTCCAACAAAATAGAGCATCACAGATGCTAGACAAAATGCTCTGCCTTTCAGCTGTATACCCAGACCCCTTCTCTTCACTTCTGATTTGAGACCCATGTCACCAAGTTGCCCTTGTTAGCCTTCCCACTCTGTAGCTGAAGCAGACTTCAGAGCTCTTAATCCTTCTGTCTCATCCTCTGAAGAAGGTCAGAGGCCTGTGCCACCCCTGCAAGGGTCGGTATTCTTTTAACTCAAAATACAACCTAAAAATAATTCAAAATGACTCCCAAAGACATCTTATGGTTCAAAACTTTTGTTCTAATTGCTAACACACAGTACGAAAAGCTGTTTTAAAACTGTAGATTTTTTTTTAAGAATTTAAAATTCATGTGCAACTACCAAAGAAAATGGAAGACCCTCTATTCTTTTTCTTTTCCTGATTGCCCTGATCCTCTTGCCGTTGGCTAGAATTACAGACTCAGTCATATCACTGTGTTTTTGTCTGATTGCTACAAGCCGTGAAACTTCTAAGTCTAGCCACATAAATCACCACAGGCAAGATCTAATGACCTGCACCAGGAAATAAAGCAAACACATAAACTAAACATGTTTAAAGGTCGGAAATTCCTTTGCGGGTAAATCCTGGCCACGGAGGAAGAGAATTACTCCCAACACGCAAACAGAAAAGCTTCTAACTCTAAATCTCTACGATCCCTGAACTAAGTCACATGAATAAATGTAAACTCTCTTCAAGGCTCTCTTGCACAATCTCCAACACCCACGCTGATAAATGGTTTAGGAAAGATGAAAAAGCACCTCCCAGCTGTGAAAGTTCACCCGTCAAGCATGTTTTCACACCAAAGAACAAATAGTTTGCAAGGAGGAGCACTCCGCAGAATTACACTGTGCCTCCCCTTCCTGGACCTGCCATAAGAAAGCCAGTAAGTTTCCACATTGGCTTACATTCTGGAAATACTTTACATGCCAGAACTGCACTGCACTTAACCTCTCGAAAAGCATCATACTTTAAGTATAACTGAATAAGAAGAGTACGATCACAGGCATGCATGCACGCATTCACACACACACCCTTCCAACAGAAGAAATTATATATATATATATATTATATTTATGTATTTATATTTATTTATATATGCTATATATATGAAACCTTAACCCTGACATTTCCAAAAACAGAGTTAAATACAATTCATCAGTGTGTGTTTACACACCCAAATACATAATAAATTTCACATGCTAAGAGTGTATCTCCCTTCCTGTAAGTAGGCAGCTGACATTTCAACCAAAATTCTACCTACCTTGCTCAAAACAGTTTCCTCCAGACTAAATGGTGCCTTTATCTGAGTATACCAAATGTTCTTGAGACACCTGGCTCAATATTTAACCAAAAGCAACAATCCAGCATCCCTAATGGATTAAGGAATGCAACAAGACCTATGCTGTAGGAAATCCTTCAGTCAGTAGCCTTTAAGTTACCCGCCCTCTTGGGTGTGGCCTCTTACACTATGAATGCCAATGTAAAGCATGAATGTAGTCTCTCTTCCAGCTGTGGGATTCAGTTGCTGTTTCCAGTTCGAGCAGAGGACTGTGATCTGTGAGTCTACCCCTAAATAAATACTCCTCTATTATACTCAATTCTGAGCTAGTGTGGGATTTCTCTTTAGCGTCTGTTTTCAGACCTAAAAAAGGGAAGAGTGATGAAAGAGAACAAAGTTCGACAGGAGGGCTCCTGGTGGAGATAGTCATGTGACTCTAAGTAATGCAGCATCCCTGTATTTGGTCTTCTTCATCTGAAAAATGAAGGGGCTTAGGGACGGTTGATGGATTCCACCTTCTCCAGTGAGGCTCTTTGGCAAGGCAGCAGGAATGGTCAGTCTTATAGGCTCCACTGTCCAATATGGAAACTACTTGACTGATCTGAATTAAAATATGTACAATGGATAAAACTTTAAAGACATGATATTTAAAATGCAAGGTATTTCATAATTAGCCTTATATGGGTCACATGGTGAAAGAATATTTTCGATTTCCTGACAGGGAAAAAATTATATATATATAGTCTATCGATCATCTATTTATTATCTACCTATCATCATCTATTATTAATCTGTATTTGTGATAGAATCGCAATGCACTCTACCACTGACCTCTATCCTCTTTTACATTTTTATGCGGCTACTTGAAATTTCAAAGTAGATTTAATAGTTCCATGATAGATTTGTTGGACAATTCAAACTAGGAGTCAGGTCCAGGCCAGAGAGCTGTTGAGATAAAATGACTCCAGGGAAGTGCTGGCATGGAACAATGCCATCCCTGGCTCCTCATGGTGGACTGGGAGCTTCTATTTCCATACTATCTGTAGTAAAAGTTGTTTGAAAGTCATGCTTCTGCTTTCCTATTTTGCACACAGGCAACAAACCAAAAGCTTACATCTCTATGTCTAAAATTAATGGCACAGCTGGGCAGTAGTGTCCCAAGACTTTAACCCCAGCACTCTGGAGGCAGAGGCAGACAGATCTCTGAGTTCAAGGCCAGCCTGATCTACAAACTGAGTTCCAGGACAGACAGTACTACAACAGAGAACCCGTATAATAATAATAACAAAATAAATAAACAAATAAAATAAAAATGTCACATCATGACTCTAGGACAGAGCTCAGTCATCAACTACAAACCCTAAAAAGAGCCCTAAATGGACCTTTACACAGGTTCCTTCAGCTTTCATCTGCACGTAAGAGAACCTCGAACTCCAGACAACTTAAAAAATACAAGACAAGCTTTCAATGAACTATGTTAGATGTTTACTTAATACAGAACCAAGTGCAGTATTTCAAACCATTGAGATATTCTAAAGAAAACTTTTACCTGCACACCAAATGCTTATGGCAGACCCTCCATGCACTCCCTGATGCTGACGGTTATGTCAAGTGTGCTTAAAACTCTAGGTTTTCCCCACAACTTCATCCCCAGTTTCTAGGTACCTGTCTTCATCTGGCTACTTTTAGAATAACTAAAATGAAGCCTGGTGGTAGCAGTGCACACCTTTAATTCCAGCACTTGGGAGGCAGAGGCAGGTGGATATCTGAGTTCAAAGACAGCCTGGTCTACAGAGCGAGTTCCAGAACAGTCAGGGCTACACAGAGAAACCCTGTCTCAACCCTCCCATACACAAAAACCAAATAGCTGAAATGATTGAGACAGTTAGAAAGTAGTAGATATGCAATTCAAATGGATGTTAAACTGGTGGCCCATTTCTACCGATGCAAGACATACATTCAAGTTCCTTTTCTCCTCGTCCATAAATCTTCCCACTCTGGGTAAGAGAGGTTAAGTATCAGCAGATGTAAAGAACTCTGTAGTGGCAGAGAAGTGGTTTAACAAGATGGGCAGATCTGGTTCAGCCGAGGCTCTGAATGCTGTGCTCCTTTCTCAAACACCTCAAAGCTTATTTTACTGCTACTCCTCTCAAAGAAATGTTTAACAATGACTAAGTCTTTAGATGAAATAAATGACAGTTTACCAACAGGGAAAGGAAAACACACTGCCATTTCTTCTGAGAACTATTGAAATTACATTTTTTTAAACAATATATTAGTTGGAAGCATCCCCCAGGAACCTAAACATGCTCGGCATTCAGCCAGCCCCACTCTTTGGTGAGTTCATGTACAAATGAAAAACATTCTCCACCTCCTCTTCCATCATTCCACAAAGGTTTTGGATGTGATTACCTAGCAGATAAGGAAAGTGGGAGAAAATTCCAAAACTCCCCACTACTTGCTCATGGAGAATCTGTGCTGAGAACATTTATTAGTCTTCTCAGTATCCTGTACTCCCTTAACAATACTATATTTTATCCACATTGCAGAATATTCGCCTGTTGCCAAATATTTGACTCCCCTGTCCTTAAGAATAAAGCCTGCTGAGGATGGTGGTGCACACTTTTAATTCTAGCACGTAGGAGGCAGAGGCAAGAGGATCTCTATGAGTTCAAGGCCAGATTGGTCTACATGGTGAGTTTCAGGGCAGCCAAGACTACATAGAGAGAGCCTGTGTCGATGATGATGATGATGATGATGATGATGATGATGATGATGATGATGATGATGTAGTGTCTGTAATGTGCTCAGCTAATAAAACAGATTTACCAGACTCCCTTGCAGCTAGGTGCCATAATCTGGTCAACCTTAAGAAGATATTGACAAGATTTTTCATTAAAGCTCCTAAATCTAGCTGAATAGTGGTCTTCAGTAGCCAATTCTGTTTTAAAACTATTAAAAGTACACTGTTGTTCAGAAAATTAAGTTCAAATTCAAAGGTCCCCAAAACCCTAAATCTCCTACTGTTTCATCATCCACATATCCATGGTTTCTCCTTTGGAATTTTTGCCCCCTTGCTGTTCTTCATCTCTGGGAACCCCACTTTGTTCCATTTACCCTTGAAATCCTCTCAAAAGGGTCTTGGGATCTCTGTGAGGACATTATATATCCTTTTATTGCAACCTTTGACATAATATGGCACTTCTTTCTTCTCCATTAGACTGTGGAGTTAACAAGGTTAAAAAGGTACAGAATGTTACTTCTCCATATACAGCACCACAGAGATTTCAGTGAGGACTCTTGCTGAAACACAAGCAATCTTGTACATGTCCATGGATGAACAATTTATTTTTTTTAAATGTAAGGAAGGAAGGAAAAGTATTGAGTAGCAAATTAGTCATAAAAAGATCATCACTTCCTGTTGATGTCGCATCACTAAAATGATGCTCAAAGTCCCTACGAAATTTGGAGCAGGTATAGAACATGTGACCTCCAAACCCAAATATCCCATTAAAACTCCAGCATTTACCTGAACTCCTTTGCTGACAACAGAATCAGGGACTTGGGACTAGGTAATATGTGTTCAAACTGATATAAGTGAACCAATGAGTAATGAGTCAACATGCCAGGTTACTTCAAAATTATAAATAATTTAACATATGATAATTAACCCTTGGAATATTTTATCAAATGTCTGTTCTTCTCCAGAAAAAGAGAATGATACTGATGTTTCCACATCTCATCAGCTATTTATGAAATCAATAAACACAACTAGAACCCTACACACAGGAGAAACACACTCAACAATTCTTCCCATCTGTGTCCTTACAACATGACCCTCAGAAGTTCACAAGCAGAAACATTGAGCCTAAGCCCAGCTCACAAAAGTGAAACATTCCAACAGAAATATGATGAAACAGAAGGACTCTGATCTCCATTCTTTATTAAAATCCCAATACAGTGCTTGGCCACAAATAGAACATCTTTATCACACTCTCTCACCCCAAAGCTCATGGACCTTTACAGAAGGGGAGGGAGAGGGTAAGGGTTTTAAGAACCAAAGGTCATGAAGGATGAAGGATCAGGGTAAAACTGTTTTCTAAACATGGCAAGACTACTGCAACCTTAACAGATAGCAGGCGTGGTTGTCTGTGAAAGAACTGCATATGATCAAGCCAGTCAACATTCCAGTATGAATAGGGAGGGGAAGGGACTCACTCCAAGCAGAATTGGAATTATTGCCAGTTCATGGCTTCTGGAAGAGGGAGAGTCAGTTTTCTTTAAGGGTGTGGCCGCTGGCAGGTGGATCACATTCTAGTGGATGACCCCACAGCCGTGAGTATAGGGACAACAAAACATCTGGAGGGGTGGGAAGAAAAGGGAGTGGATCTGGGAGGGGTTAGGTGAGGAATGGGTGGTGACTATGATCAAAAAGAAAACCACTGTATTCGTGCATAAAATTCTCCAAGCACTAATAAACATGTACTAAACAAGAGAAGAGCGTCTGAAAAGTAGGTAAGTTCCAGCATACCCTCTAGGGTGCTTCGCCCTTCATTATCTTGGTCCTGGGCAGCTCTGACAGCCATGCTGATAAATTACTCAGTGGTGGGCCATCTTCAGCCAGCAAGGCTTCTCTTCCACTGTTTTGAACCATAGTCAAATTATTCTGGCTTCCCTCAGGGATTCCTTCCTCTCATCCTTCACTGAATAATACCACTCTTGCACGTAAGGCCCTTCATAGTTCTTCAACTAACAGCAAAATGTAAGCCACTTCCACATCAAGAGTTCTTATTTAGCTGGGCATTATAACATGTGTCTTTAATCCTAGCACTCAGGTGGCAGAGGCAGGCAGATCTCTGTGAGTTTGAGACCAGCCTATTCTATAGGGTGAGTTTCAGGACAAACAGAACTATACAGTGAGACTCTGACAGGAAAAAAAAAAGGTTCAGTTTACTTTTAGCAAACTTAAATCTCCTGAAACCTTTGGTGCAAAAGGATTTAACACTTGACATAAATTATTAAAAAAACATTTTATAAAAATATTGAACAAACAGGAAAAAGATACAAGGTTAATCATAATGACCTCAATTAAATTTCCAATGCTTGTCAACTTAATTGAATTAAGTAGCAATGGTTTTTAGCCTTTAGAAAGTACAACTTCTTTTCTAATTCCCCATCCCTTCCTGATTCCCCACCCCTTTCTTTTTCTCTTTTAAAGACAGGTTTCTCTGTGAGGTCCTGGCTGTCCTGAAATTCCCTCTATAGACCAGGCTGGCCTTGAACCCAGAGGTCAACCTACCTCTGAATGCTAGCATTAAAGGTGTGTGGCACCACTGCCTGGCCAAGGAAAGTATAATTTGTACAATTTCTTTAGAAAATACAAGTAACAGAATTCACACAATGTTGAGTCATCTTGTTGAGTTAGGAGTTATTAGGCGACAAATGGCAAACACGAGAAAATAAATGTCACCAAAGTAAACGCTGACAATGACAAAGTAATTTTCACTTTGATGGTCACATAATGTAATTTCAGTATACAGTATATAGCATTTTCTTTCTAAACCTTACTCAAAATCATTTCTAAGAACTTTCAACCAATAATATCATAATAAAGCAGAAGACTGATGAATACTTTGTAAGATTGGTGGCACAAGCCTGTAAGTAACCCCAGTTTAGAATTTCCAAACTCCACCCCTGAGAAAGGCCACCATCAGTGGCTCCTTCCATGGAGATGCCCGAGACCACGCCCACAAGTTTTTTAAGACGAGGCCCCCCCAATCTACCACGTGGTTCTCTCTGTGGGTTTTTCTTCTTCCCCTGGGGTCATCCGGGAATGCTTTGCTCAGATTAAATCTGGACATGTTAATTCTTAATTTGGCTCTGTTTGATTGGCTCCGTCAGTGGAGAGGCTTAATATTGGGGTATAGAAACCTTTTACTCAGGATTCAAGAGGCCGAGGAAAGAGAATGGAGTATACAAACCCACCTGATGAGTTTGAGGCCAACCAAACCAACAGAGCAAAATCTTGCCTCAATTCAAGGGGTGAGGGTGTTTCTTCGGTGGCAAGAGCCCAGCTACATGGTTTGAAGAGCCGTGAACGAATGATATTATTAAGTTACTGACATTTATAGAAATTTTAGAAAAGTATCCATGCTCATAATCTTTAAAACATAAAGAGGAACTGCCTCTATTATACAGGATCAAACTTGTATACATCTATTCTTTCTTTATGAGAATGCATATAGCCGTGTGGAGTGAGAGCCTGCACTAGACCTGTCTGGATGCTTGCGTAGAGGTCAACTTCTTCCAGAACTGCCTGCCCACCTTGGTTTTTGAAAGAGTCACTCACTGACCCCGGAGCTTACATTTCTGCTGGACTGGCTGGCAAGTACATCACCAGGACCCTCCCGTCTCCACCTTCCCAGCACGGGAGTCACAGAAACAAACGTGCCATGTGCCTCGCTTTTACACGGATTCTAGGCATCTGAACTCATTTCCCTCTGGAGCAGAAATCATTTCACCTACTGGCCCATCTACCACGCACCTCACCAGGCAATCCTTCATCGCTGCACTGCAGAATTTCTACAGTACTCCTCAAAGGTATGTATCAGCTATTTAGTAGTACTGGATGTAAGGCATTGGTGTTAACAATCAATTACAGAAAGCAGTATGAGCACGATCAATATTAATATTCCCCTAGTCCCCACTTTCATTTGTAATATTTAATTGCCTCAGAGCAGACCCCAGCTCGAAGTCATTTCTTCACATTATAGTGAATGACAGTTCAGATACCTCAGCTTACCTCAGGGTTGTGATCTTGCCAGACACACTCAAAACAATCTACCTAGAATATTAACCCACAACACATCTCCGGGTAGAGTTCTCCTCCTCGTCTTTCCCAACTAAACCTCTAGCCTGCTGTGCACCGCTTGCTGCTTCCTGTTGGACAATGAAAGAATGCATTTTTCTTTTCTCAACAAACCCACGTGCATCAAGGCTCTCTGAACGGGATGGTCTACTTGACTGGATTTAGAATCACCAGGAAGTTTGACTCTGGGTGTGTCTGTGGGGTGTGCTTCCAGAGAGTTTAAAAGGCGAAGGGAGACCCATCCTGAATGTGGGTGGTACCATTACGTGGTTGCCATGGCAGCGTGCGTGAAAAGAAAAACGCTGAGCACCAGCATTTATCTCTCCGCTTCCTCACTATGGATGTAACATGACTATCGGTTTCGTATCCCTGCCACCGTGACTTCCTGGTCATGGGGATATGTACCCTAAACCCATGAGTCAAATAAAACCTTCCTTCATGGCTGGGGATAACGATTTGGGAAACACTTTCCTGACACACATGAGACCCTGGGTTTAACATCCAGAATGGGAGAGGAAGGTTCTGCCTTAAATAGCTTTTGTCCCATTATTTTATCACAAAAACAGAAAAGTAACTAATATACGGGGCAAGAAAGCTTAGTCAGAAGCTTCTCTACAAAAACTGGATTTTAATTTTCAATGGAGTTACATAATTTAATATGCAAGTATCTGAGAATGAAATATTCTCAAAAATTAATCTTCAAATTTGGACATTTCTATGGGGAGTCTGGAGAACATTTCATCTCAAGCTAATATACTGGAAAGGCAATACTATACTTGCTCTAGACATGCCAAACATCAGGCTGGGGAATATCTGCTATAAAATGGGGCTTTTCATTTGGGAAACTAGTTTCAGTCTCCAAAATGCTGAGATTTCAGAAAAGAAGATGAGGACTTTATTGAATGACTTAAACACTGCAGAGAAATTATGTTTATCTACCCTGATCACCTTTGCCTATCAATTATACTACACGATATAAGGAATGTATTTATTTTTTTAAAAAAAGTAATTGTTCTTTGAAACTTCATCCAATGACAGGAGCAGGTAAGGATTAAGGACCAAGTCCTGAATGCTAACACCATTCTACTCTGTCTTCAGAATGAAATCCAGTGGGAAAGAGGAACAAGAAGGCACACAGCTGTGAAGCCGCCATGACGAGACTCATCGAACTGGGTTCTAACCTTAACCAGCAATCTTTTCTTTCTTTTTTTTTTTTTTTTTCCTTTTGTATTTGGTTTTTCAAAACAAGGTTTCTCTGTGTAGCCCTGGCTGTCTGGGAACTTGATCTGTAGATCAGGCTGGCCTCGAACTCACAGAGATCCATCTGCCTCTGACTCCTGCATGCCGGGATTAAAAGTGTGTGCCATGCCACCTGGTCACATCTCCTGGTAACCATCAGTCTTTTAAAAACAAACTGTCAGACTAGGGCTATGGCTCAGTGGTAGAATACCTACCTAGTATACACAACGCCCTGGGTTCAATCCCAAGCACAGAGAACAAAAACAAAAATACACTTATACTGCTTTATTAATGTTACTGTAAAATACCAATTACATATATGCAGACATATTAATGTTTATTGCAGAAATGGTCTCAATAACTAAGCGACAGAACCAACCCAGGGTCCAACAGAGGAATGGGTAAGGAAAATGTAGTATACAATGGAGGTTTTTTTTTTTTTTTCAGTCATAAGGAATGAAATTATACTGTTTGCAAGAAAATAGAGGAAAATAGAAATAACTATCATACTGTTAATTAGGCCAGTTTCAGCAAGAAGAATTTTGTATGCTTTCTCCTGCTATGCGGTTCCCAGAGCTTCTGGCTGTGTTAAAAACAAGTGCCAAAGAGGAAGTGAAACTGCCTAGGGGGGGACCAAGGAAGCTAATGGGGAAAAGGGAACTGGAAGGAAGGAGCAGAGGGGACAGGAGGGGAAGAGAAAGGAAGGGAGCGGAGGGGAGAACATAATCACATGTAGCACATGTATGAAATGTGAAAATGTCCTCATGTGGCACAGTCCTGTGCACAATGAATATGCACATTGCAATGTCTTTAATAATAATTTTCAGTCATCTAGGAATGTGTACTAATGAAACATTAATTCTAATTTTAATTAATTTTTAAAAAGTAGGCTTGCAAACAAAGCAAACCTGGACAAATGAGATTTTGGTAACAAGGGATGAAAGGGCGGATCTTAAACACACAAATATACCTCCAGGGTAAGATTAAGCGTCACATGTTTATTGTCTTGCAAAATGTCCCCATGGGGTTAAGATATATGACTGTCATTAAAGCTTAGAAATTTAGCAAAGCAACAAGAGCAATAAAACATTTCTTCACTTAACACAAATGACTTTCTCTGACGGATCTCTTACTCTCCTAAGTGTCCTCTAAGGCTGAAGAGTAATTTATCACTATCAGTTAGAAAGCCTCGCTGCTTCACTGTCTCCAGTGAAGATAAAGACAGTATGTGTCCTTCTAGAAGCTGAGAGCACAGGATAAATTTGATTCTCCGAATAAAAGAACCGGACAAAGAACAATTTCATAACCATGAAATCACAAAAAAGTAATTTTTCATAGCTGCAGAGTTAAATTTTTAATCTGAAATATCTTTTGAACTAGAGAAGAAAAAAACAGACCCTCTGAAAAGAAGGAGATTCAAGTTCTGTTCCATGTCCATTGCTGTACTCAGCTCAGGATTCACGGTCTACAAAACCATTTCTAATGTGTTACATATACTCATTTCTTATTTGTGTTCACTGACCCTACACCCAAGGTTCTGAGACCTTCTCTCCTTTCTCCCTGTAACTACTCTAAGTAAGGTGAGAAGTAAATGTGGATTCTGTAGTTCCAGCTAGAACCAACCTCTATCCAAATACTGAATACATGGCTGGCCAATTAAGAACTCATCTGGACTCCTAAGGCCTTTGCTTCTTGCTCCTTCCATGTTGTTGGCACACATAATCTAACCACAGAACCCTCAGATTTAGGCACTAAAAGTTTCAAATATCATCAGACTAATTTTGACAAAGAGCGGAATTGAGAGCACATGGGCAAAGCTGCTGATATTTCAACGTGTGTTTCTGAGTCACAGATTATAGTTAATTTTTAAGGACGTGATAGCCCCAATGTAACAGTTATATAAACTCATTTGAGTCGGCTTTTCCTGACAGGAAGGCTGTCTTCATGTCCTGTCTTGGATGAAGGCTGATTGAGCTGTCCATGCTAGGATCAACTTTCTTTGGCTGGCACTTGAATCTTCTACTTCTGCTCTGATGACAAAGCCTGATTATTCTTTGTTATAGAGAAGATTTAGCTGAAGACTAAGCTAAGCCTGTCCACGCATCCAAAGACGTCCAGTTAATAACTGCATTAATAATCAAGCCAGTGCATAACTCACTCAATATTAAACACGTAGAAGGATGCTAGCATACAGAGCATTAAAAATGAGCATTTTCCACTTTTATAAACCCAGCACAATTCTGTACTGCTTGAATTCTTCAATGAGCATAACATGAATTATTCTAATATTTTTAAAAATCCAACCGAGATATAAAATCACATATGTAATAAATGATATTTTATAACAGGTGTTTAAAAAACTTTTACCTATGCTGTTTCATTGTAGAATCTTTTTTTTTTTTAATTTTTTGACACAGTCTTGCCATGTAGCCCAAGCTGGCTTGGACCTGTCAATCTCTCTCGTTCTCTCACTGTCTCCTCAGAGCTGGGATTACAGGCATGTGCCACACCTGGGTAAACTCACTGAATCTTGTAGCGAACTAACTACCAGCTTCCTCTTATGCTTAATTAGACAACAAGTAAGTTAATTGCTCTAATAAGTAAAATACCACAAAGATTATTTTAGCTTCCTATAACTATGGATGAGAAAAATATATTCATTTTCTACCATTCAATAAAAGCAGCAACACTTAGTTATGATGGTACATCAAGCTACATATTAATATAATTTATCCACTTAAGCATATTAAACATGTAACAATTTAACCCTCAGCAATGATAAATAACTACTATTCACATTTACAAAAGCACAGCAATTTAACCATAGCCAATATCTCAGGGACACAGGCCCCAGAATGCTCAAGCAACCTGGCTCCCATTTGGGAACCTGCCCTAACTTGGATTCTGTTGCTGTGATAAAACTATAACCAAAAGCAACTTGCAGAGGAAAGAGTTTACAACATCACACACATGACCACCCATCATCAAGGACAGCCAAGAACAGGAGCTCAAGTAGGAACCGGGAGGTGGAACCAAAACAGAGGCCATGGAGAAGCGTCCCACTCCACAGTTTGCATACACCCAAGGACTACCTTGGTGCTCAGGAGCAGCACCACCCATGGTTGGCTGGGCCCTCCCACATCAATCATAAATCAAGAAAGTGTGCCCCACTTGCCTCCTGGCCAATCTGATAGAGGCAATTCTCAATGGAGGGACAGCCTTCCCAGATAACTCTAGTTTGTGTCAAATCCACAGAAACCAGCCAGCACAGATCCCCATCTCAAAAAATAAAAAAGTAACCAAGCAAAATAAATCTAAATAAAATATCTTCTTTGCCCAGTACTGCAGCTAGGACTAAATGTCTATGAACCCAAGTTCTCTGTAACCTCTTCTGTATTCCATGACATATCGCTTCTTCAAAAACTAGTAGCAAAATAAGCAAATTAAACAAACAAATAATTTTTTAAAGATCTGTTTTAAAATAAGTTACTACAGCAGACATTCTAGTCCAGCATTGGGTGAATTCTGATCTCAAAGGTGCTGTCAGTCACACCTACTAGATGAAACAATCTGAAGAAAAAAAATCACTGAACATTGGGTTTTTTTTTTTTTTCATGATAAATAGTCTCTTCCCAAAGCAATCCATGTTAAACTAAGGAAAGAGCCATGTAACATTCCCCTTCAGGAGCGTCTCCACAGAGTCTGAAATACAATACAAGTAATTGCTTACACTTGCTTCTCATTCAGGGAGCATGCTCATTCCCTCCCTTAGCCTTGTCAGCCTGCCATCCCCCTCCCACCCACTCGTGAGAGTGGGACACAAAACGTATGCTGCAGAAGGTTACAGTGTTCACGAGCGCTTGCAAAAGACAGTATTTATTATCAATCCTCATTCCACGGTTTGTGTCTAGGATCCCACTATGAAAAGGAAAAGATGTCACTGTCAAGTAAACGAAAACAACAGAATGAAAACTAAAGCCCTAAATCAGGTTAGGGTTTGGAAACTGAAAACAGAGCACCGGCTGCTGGCCAGGCCCTCACAAATGCAGGTGTGTGCTATGTGGCACGCACCCTTCTGGACCACAAGGTCATCTAGACCAGGGAGTGGGATGTGACCTTAGCTACGTAGGTAACATCAAGATGTTAACAGCTCTGAGGAGAGAGGAACAGGACGGAAACATGCCCTGGGCTTCCTCTGCCCTTCTCCCCGCTTCTTGCACACCCTGGCCTCCATGGCATTACTTGGCATCTTTGTTTGCAGAACAGCCTAATGAATCCTGAACGTGGTTCAAAATGGTCCATCTGCAACTGGTCCCCAAATCCCTGCTTCTATTTTAAAATTGTCCAGAGATTTTCTTTCCTTTCTTTTTTTTTTCCTTAATGGATTTTTTCCCTCAGGGATTTCTATTTGATGCAGCAGGTAGAACCCTAGCAACATTCTTGAGTTTTTGTTTATTGTTTTGTTTTTTCGTGATTCCTTGGGATGGGATGTAGTTCAGTGGTAGAGTAGTTGTCCATCTTGCTTAAGTCTCCAAATTTGATCCCAACACAGGCACAAAAACAGAAAAACAAAGAAACAAAAAACCAAAAACAAACAAAACATGAAAACCTCCATGGGTCTGCCATGCAAACACGGCTGGGAAGTCATGGTTAACAAAATCGTATTTCTTATAGAAGCCTCTTTAAGAAGTTGAATTGTCCTTTGCTGCTGCTCATTGCTGCAGAGGGAGGCGCCCTGTTACCATTTACTGGACTGATTAGCATGGTGCTGAGGTCTTGGTCTGCTTTTAGCCATGGCCTCCCTCCTTGTTTCTGATTCTCCACCCAGCTCCAGAGTCCAACCTATAGTTGTCACAGCTTCTGTTTATTTTCCGTCTCCCCAGAAGAACGGAAGCTCCGTGAAGAAAAAGACAGTTGGGGTTTATATAAAAGATGGTCAGAGCTGAGACAGGATTTGGCTTAAAAATAAAACAATAAAATTTCCCCTAATGAATAGATAAGACGGTGAATCGAACTGAATTCCACACTTGTTCTTTCTTTCATTATGCAAAGCCTTATCTGTGCCTGGCTCTGGAGCAAGCTCAAAGAACACAGATAAGACAAAGGCCCTGCACACACGCTGGTGTTTGTAAGTGAACAAATACAGCCACGCGAATACTTAACCTTCCTTCCCCAGGCCTGGGCCACAAACCTGGCTGGGAACTTACAAATGAGGAAATGCCCCAGGACTATCCAATTCTATCACCCCTATAATCTTTTTAGCTATAGGTATTCATCCTGTACCACACTCTCAGTACACCACTTACTGGGTACTTCCCCCCCCCCCTTAATTTGTACTTTCTTTTTCTTTTCTTTTTTTTTTGCATATAACATTCCTATTTCATAATTATGGGCATGTTTTATTCGCCCTATATACTTCAGTACCCAGTGGAGGTGAGTAACAAAGCATAAACAGTCAAATTAACATTACATTCTGGAAACTTGAGATTTAAAGTGTATTCGTGCAGGTCCATTTTGCAGAGCCTGACATAAAGGACAGAGAGGATAAAAGAAAATTTATTAATGAAAGATGCATAGGAAATCTTAAAACAGCACAGTTTTTGCAGAAGTAATGTACATTATTTTATTAAGCACTTCTTGATTCACTTCTGTGTGAAGGATTACTGATAATAATCCTCATTATCAAATAAATGCACAGGGTTGATGTGCCAGAAACAGTAAACTTAAAACAGAAGCCCTCTAGCAGTAAGAGAGACCCTTAACCACAAAGCTCACTTCCCTTCCTTCAAATCGGGAGCCGACTGATGCCATTTTTCCCGTTTATTTTGAACCAGTCTCATCTTGTGTACAGCTCTTCATTTCTTCAGTTCTGTCTTCTAACAGTCTGCAGTACTAAGGGTCTTGCCAGCGTCATGGGGGATGCTATCGCTTGGGGTGACAGGAGAGTGTATAGCCAGTCAGTAATCATGGCTTCCCACTGACAAGCAGGAGCCACTGACTCCTGGTGAAGGCCTATCAAAATCTCAGCCTCACTGCTGTGGGTGCAGGCTTCCACCTTAGAGTGGCACTACTCAGCAGGTCTCCGGACTGAAGAAACCACCACGACCAAGGCGAGTGGGTAGTTATCAGCTCCACACAAGAAAACAAAACTTCCAGGAGAACAGAGCTGAACAAGCAAGCAAACAAGGGTGTGTGTCCATCACAGTTTCTTAATCGCGTGACCAGGAAAAGATGTCAAACCAGGGACAGAGGGTTCCCGAGAAGAGGAGGCTCCATCATCACGGCCCTGGTTCACTTTGATTCTATTTCAGAGCCACCTGCAGATCTATTTTCTGTGATTTACAAAAGGCAGCCAACTCGTCCTTTCCTTCGGAGGCTTCAGTGGATGCGGAGCTGCGCAAGGCCCTGTCACGCCTCATTAGTGTGAATTACCTATCCTTCCAATGATTCACAAAAGGTACTGATGTGATTCTCACATTCACCCTTTAAAGGTGACAATAACCACAGGATAATCTCTAAATGGTTGGCAGAAAATGGATATGCAATTGCATAAGCCAAAAAAAAAAAATTCTCTTCTTCTTGGCCTACATCCTGACTCTCTTTACACAAGTTTTAAAAAATGCTCAAGAAAAATAAATATTTAAGTTTTAACATGAGCTTCAAAAATTACAGTTATGCTTTTAATTACTTAATTGTGTCTTTATATAGTAAGAAATTTGAAAAACTGAACGATAATACAATTAAAATTTTAGGTCATCAGAGAAATCAGAATTTTCTTGATTAAATAGCCTTTAAAAAAATGGAACACTAAATTCTTAAGACTCCTAAAAAAAAACCTGTTTTAACCAACCTGAGGTGATTTCCAGATCCTGGGGCCACTTGTGGGAAAAAAAAAAATTAGGGGGGGAAAAGTTCAATGACCTTGTAAATTAAGGACTAAAAATAAATAAATAAATAAAAATCGTCCTAGTGTGATAGCCTGGGCAGTCCCCACGGAATTACAGGAAAACACTCATCCGGAAATTGCTATTTTGGAAAATTACTATGAGGTGGGGAAAAGGGTGAGTCTGGTGGGGAAGGGACATTGCGAATGCACAGATGCTGAAAAGGGAACAAACGATGCGAAATACAACCAGCTGCCACGCAAACAACTTCTAGGCATCTTTGGATAAAAAGAAAAACAGCCCTTTTGCTGGATGTTGGAGAGTTGGATGAATGGGGAAGACTTGTTATACACCTAGTGGTGGGTGGATTTCACAGGCTGCAGCCTCCACACAGCTTTTCTTTGCTGCACTGCAGAGGCGCCATCTTCTCCGTCTTAATCTTCACTCTACTCAAGCCTTTTATCTGTACCCTTTTCAAAAAAGACCCTGAGGACCCTCCCCAACATCCTGCACCCCCCGGGGTGACTAAGCTAGAGTCCCCAGAACTGCCCTGAGGAGGCCGCACCTTAATCAGACAAACGCCTCCTTTGAGGCACGGGGAGCCCCAGCCTCCCACCACCCGGCACTGCCCTTTCCAGACACACGCCTCCTCACTCTGGTCTCTCTTTTTCTCCCTCTCTCCGAGGACTTTGCAGCCCCGCACTGGATTGGCACTAGGCGGTGGTGATGCGGGGGTGGGAAACCGCGGGCCCCAGTAGCAACCCCCAGGCCCTCGGGGACAGACGCGCAGCACGGGGAAGGGAGCCGCGGTGGCGCACAAACTACCAGGGCTCCTCCACCGCGTCCTGGACGGCGAGGGCGGGGTGTCGCGGCTTTTGTTCCCGGGGACCTTCTCGGTCTCTGGGAGAAACTGGAGGCGCAACGGAGAGGCCGGGACGTCCAGTCTGAAGGACGGTGCCTGGTGGCCGTAGCTCTCCGAGCCCTCCCAGCACTTGCAACTTAACACAAAAGGGAGAGACGGAAATGCACAAAGTTTGCCTGAGGACGGTGGCGGTGCGCGACCCCGCGCCGCTCCGGAGAGGGTCGCTGCGCAGGCACAGCCTCCGCCCGCGGCTGCCAGGAGCAAAGCTCAGCTTCGCAGCGAAGTCGGGCGGGGGTGGGAAGGAAAGGGAAGCCAGGAGCACCCCGGCGTCCAGAGCTGCCCCCATTCCACCCCAGGACTCCAGGGAAGGGGAAGGGTGGCGATTTCCTCGTGGGGTACCGGATCCAGAGACTCTGCACTTTCAGTTTTCCACACGTGTCCCCTTCCCCCCACTAACTGGGTGTCTCTAGCATCCCCGAGACCGGCTCCCGAGGCAGGGAGGAGTCAGGGTCTGAGCTCGGGCTCGGCCCCTCACCCTCACCGGGGCTGGCGCGGATATGGGGAGCCCCGCGCCTCACCCACTCCCTCTCCACCGGTCGGGTAGGGCGTCCCCGGGTAGGGCTGGGCCAGAGACGCCGATGCGCAAGGCACCCGCAGGCGGGGGCGGCGGAGAGCGGGATAGCCGTGACTGTCCCCCGCCTCTCCCGAGTCAAGCTCCGTGGTGAGAAGGATCAGATTCTCCCGGCGCCCGCCTCCCCCGTCTCTTTCCCAAGGCGCGGCACCCACCTCCAGCGCCCGAACCGTCCAGGCGGCCAGCAGGAGCAGTGCCAAGCTGGGCAGCATCGTGATCCGGCTTGGGGCACCGTGTGCTCTGTGTGCGAATGGGAGATCCGCCGCGCCCTGGCTGGGTCCGCGTCGCCGCCGCCGTCTCCGAGAGCCCCCGCGCTCGCTGTGCTCTAGGTGCTCTCGCCTCCCGCCGCCGAGGAAACTGACAGAGCTGGAGCGCGGCGGCCGGGCTCGCAGCCGGGAGAGTCAGCTGATCCCGCCCACCCGGCTCGCCACCCGAGAGAGACCCCTAGCGGAGCCCCGGGGAGCTGCGCCCGTGCGCAACGGGAGGCGACCGGGGCCAGGAGCACACAGGTGCGGTGTCCTGGGCACCAGTGAGGGGCTGTGGAACCCGCGGTCCCCCTGGGCTCCGAGAACCAAGGGAGGGCTGATCTGGGTCCGGGAGAGAGACCGGCAGTGGCGGGGAAGGTGAATCCTAGGACGTTTGGGTTCCAGGAAAGTCGGGAGCGCTCCCGGCTCGTCCCCGTGAGCTTGAGTCACCCGACCCCCGCAGGCCTCTCTGGAATGAGATTGAGGAGCTTCTGCTGCGATGCATTTTTATCCGCAGTTCATTTGCTCTGTTTGGAAAGGTGGCGCGAGACCGCAACATTAGCAATAAGGTTTCTTTGCAGAAGGGCAACCTCCACCCCGCAGCAACCTGGAATTTTTGTCGTTAGAATGCTCCAGAAAAGGGCGCGAGAGCTAGGACGCAGAACGACCTGTTTTCCTTATGTTTGGAGTGTGCATGTGTGTGTGTGTGTGTGGGGGGGGTGTTTTAACTGCTGTTGCATTTTTGTTGGATTTGGGCGGTTTCAGAGAAAGGGATAGGCACCCAGGATTGGAGGAGTCAGTGAGGTAAAAATCTAACATGGAGAAGAGCTGAAACTTGAGCTGGAAAAGATCTTGAGCTTCGGCTCTTTTCCTCTTCCATCTCGAAGGACTTTGTCCTGAACTTGTTCTTTTTTTCTATCTGCCCTAAATCACGAAAAGAACTGCCTAGATTTCTCCTAGATTAAACATAAACTGTCCAGTGCTAGAATGACCTAGAACCATCCAGATTTCCACCCATTCTGACCGGATGCAGCATCAGACTCAAAGACCGGCACTCCCTAGGTTAGTGAAAAGGACAGGGGATAATGCCGGGTGAGTCTCTGGCCCCGAGGCCTCTATGTTTCCCCTTACCTAATGTGCTTTTTAATAACCTGAAGTGAGTTGTGACCATCTGGGAAGAACCTAAATTGAGAAAAACACTCCCATTAGGTTAGCCTGTAGGCAAGTCTGTGGAGACACATTCTGATTATTGATTGCTGTGGTGCCAGCCCTGGGCAGGCCATCCTGGGTTGTATAAGAAAGCAGGCCAAGCAAGCCATGAGGAGTAAACCAGTAAGCAGCTTCCACTGCGGCCTCTGCCTCAGCTCCTACTTCAGGTTCCCGACTTTAGTTCCTGCTCTGACTTCCCGTCACGGTGGACTGTGATCAGACGTGTAAACTAAATAAACCTTCTCCTCAAGTTGCTTTTGGTCTTTTTTTTTTTAATCACAGCAATAGAAAGCAAATTAGAACCCCTGCTCTTTCACAGCAGGGAAACCCTTTTACTGTGGTGGGAGGACGTGTCCCCACCCCTTCCTTTCTGAGAAGTCACGTCGATCTACCAGCTCGTCTAAATACCATCTGTCCAGCTCTACCTATAATTTTCTTTCGTCCTGAATGTCCTTTGAATGTCCTTAACAAGTAACAACAAATATTTGCTATGCAATATTTGCTTTCATTATTTATACCATTGGCTTCCTACAAAAGTCAAGGAAAGGATAGGGAGAGAGCTCAGACGGCAGAGTACTAACTATACAAACATAGGGACCTGAGTTCCCTTCCTGGAAGCTACAGTAAGATGTCAGTCACGCTATTATCCATCTCAGAA